>NC_090734.1:132051818-132071818 GCF_036898095.1 Palaemon carinicauda
GTACAAACATTCGGAGGCGCAAACATTTGGAGGATCAAACATTCGGAGATACAAACACAAATACAACTGAAAATAACAAAGATAAGATGAAGAAATATTGTAATAAAACAATATATAATTTGATACAGTAAGCAAAACAACATTTGTAATAACCTGATATCTATTTCATATAAAACCCGAGTGGCAAGTACAGTGGTAATGTCTTTGCCTAGCATTCGCATGGCAAGAGATCGATCCCCGCCCAGGACCTAGAGTTTAAGCTGTTTACTGGGGAGGCGACTGCTCTGGTAGGGCACGACAGCGGGGGTTGGGCTTGGCCAGGCTGACGTTCTGGTGAGCATCTATTCTGATGGAACTGGAACTGAAACCAGACGCCTTTAACCTTTATTTGACTTTAGTAGCTGGAAATCTTAAGCATGGGTTTCAGGTTAGGCCTACTGTAGGCCAAAATTTGACTTTACAAACAGTTTGACTTATAAACATCTTGGAACTCATTAGGTTTATTAGTTGAGTACCTTCTGTATGATATTGAATTATCAAGAACAAATAAATGAACATTTACTATAAGGTTTGTATTTAAACTATACCTAGCACAACATCTAAAATTGTTTTTATGTTGAACAGGCTGACATAAGTCTTTTTATAGTTTATATATGACATATCTGTTTTTGACGTTAATGTTTTTTTAGAATGATTCATTGTTAATTTGTTCTCATCATTTATTTGTTTCCTTTCCTCACTGGGATATTTTTTTCCTATGGGAGCCCTTGGGCTTATGGCATCTTGCTTTTCCAACTAGGGTTGTAGCTTGGCTAATAATAATAATAATAATAATAATACGAAAATTAATGGTACTTACTTACCACCAAAAACTTAATTTCCCATTCTACGATTTTTCAATCGGAAAAAAATTATACAAAATTCATAATCAGATCATAATTTATTTTTATAATAGTTATATGCAAAACACCAATGACAGAGTAAGGTGAAAATTATTTGGACCATTCTAGATATTTATTAAAATTGAAATCCCTTTATACCTACGAGGAGAATTAAGAAATCAGAACAATAATTAAATAATCATATAGGCCTATCTTTAAGAGAAAATTTACATTTACAATTACAGTACACAACTACAATTGTAAGCACAAAAACTATCATATATAAAGTCCACTTACCAAATATGTATAGTTATAAACTATATAATAATTCAGATAACTTAAAAAAAAAGAAAAAAATTAAAGAAAAAAAAATTCACCACAAATAGAACCGAGAACGAAACTTTCCTCTAACTTGTGCTTATAATTTACCGATAGTGATCTATAACATTACTAAACTGTTCAGGATAATGTGTTTGAAGACATAGAACAAATATAAACACAATAACTTACCTCTAACAACTATTTTTGCATAGTTTTATCAAATAACTATCGTTCACGTTCATTCTAACAGTTTGAAAACATTACTCTCTATTTACCTAATTGCTCAATCCGCAAAATAAGTTTGCGGGCACTATCAATTTATGGATAGTTGCAAAGCTTCTTCGCTTATTCTTATTGTAATTCATTTCACCTGTTCTATTTATAAATTAATAATGAAATTCTCAATCTTTACTTTTATCCCATTCTACTTTGAAATCAGATAGGATAAAACCTTGCTAACGTCAGTTCTGGCAACCTATTGTGGTCACTTTGGACTTTTTAAATTATAGATGCAGCCAGATCTCTGCTAGGATTTTTCAGCTTACATATACTTATGTCTAGTTGCATTAACTCTCTTAGTTTTGGCCATGAAAATGAAGTTCAGTAGCATCTTCTTCATCTTTGCAAAAGACATAAATTATCAGCATATTTTCCCTTGAAATTTGCTTTTAAATTGAGCATATTTGATCTTGTCTTCATTACAAGGGCTGCATTACCTAGATCCATTTCTCTGATATAAGGCTGTGGGCCATTTCCTTTTTTAAATCATGATTTTTTCATCACTTTTTTTCTTCAATGGTTTTTTCTATTTTTTCCCATAATTCTTTTCTGTTCAGATGACGGTTCAACCCAATGTAGCCTATTTGGTGGTCATTGTAATGGCTACCCAGCGTGGTTTTTCTTTGATTGTTTCAATTTTGAAATGCTTTTCAACTCGGTTTAGTATTTCTCTTCTGTCTTTCCGTAAATTCTACATAATATTTCTATAATCAAACGTTTTCCTCATTATTTATTATATCTTCTTCTTTTCTGGGTGTGGTTTCATTTATGAAATGCAATTTCCTGTTTTTTTTTCTTTTTTTTTTGTAGTCCAATAAGTCAATCTAATTTTCTTCTTCCTTCTCAGATAATTTCTTTTGGTATCATTTTAAAATTTCTTCCGCCGTTGAAGATATGTGCTCCTAAAAGTTGTGTTGAATCCTGCGAGTTTCCATAAATACTGTCTTCTTCCTTTATACGTGGTTTCCAGGCATACTAAATTTGCTAAATACTCTTATTTTTAATATATTCCTCCCATAATATTGATTCAAATGATTTTATTACTTTATTTAGAACTTGAACATATTGCTGGATTATTTTACCAATATATTCTGTATATATATATATATATATATATACAGAGAGAGAGAGAGAGAGAGAGAGAGAGAGAGAGAGCCTGTACAGGGTACCATGTTTATTGAGTGAGAGAGAGAGAGAGAGAGAGAGAGAGAGAGAGAGAGCCTGTACAGGGTACCATGTTTATTGAGAGAGAGAGAGAGAGAGAGAGAGAGAGAGAGAGCCTGTACAGGGTACCATGTTTATTGTGAGAGAGAGAGAGAGAGAGAGAGAGAGAGAGAGCCTGTACAGGGTACCATGTTTATTGAGACGGAGAGAGAGAGAGAGAGAGAGAGAGAGAGAGAGAGAGCCTGTACAGGGTACCATGTTTATTGTGAGAGAGAGAGAGAGAGAGAGAGAGAGAGAGAGAGAGCCTGTACAGGGTACCATGTTTATTGAGAGAGAGAGAGAGAGAGAGAGAGAGAGAGAGCCTGTACAGGGTACCATGTTTATTGAGAGAGAGAGAGAGAGAGAGAGAGAGAGAGAGCCTGTACAGGGTACCATGTTTATTGTGAGAGAGAGAGAGAGAGAGAGAGAGAGAGAGAGAGCCTGTACAGGGTACCATGTTTATTGAGAGAGAGAGAGAGAGAGAGAGAGAGAGAGAGCCTGTACAGGGTACCATGTTTATTGAGAGAGAGAGAGAGAGAGAGAGAGAGAGAGAGAGAGCCTGTACAGGGTACCATGTTTATTGAGAGAGAGAGAGAGAGAGAGAGAGAGAGAGAGAGCCTGTACAGGGTACCATGTTTATTGTGAGAGAGAGAGAGAGAGAGAGAGAGAGAGAGAGAGAGAGAGAATCCCCCACGTGATCATCTTAGCATAGTCATAGCCACCGTTGTAATATATCATGTATTACATATAATTTTTTTTTCACAAATCTTAAGGTTAACCAATACAAAGTAAAGGCAGTTAATGTTTCCTTAACTATTTCTGCCACTTACGAAATAGATCGGAAACTTTACCTTTTTCAAGTTATTTCCAAAATATAATGACTTTTCCTAAAGGATGAGAGAAACACCACACTCCTGCACCATTTATTCGCAATGAAGAAACAATACAGCGTAATTCCTAAAACATTTTGTGACAGTAATTTAACGTCAACATCTAGAATTCTTCCATGAAAACAAAGTGTAATTTTTATAAAGAGCCTAAAGTGATCTAGGCTGGCTCTTCTTCTGTGATGCTTTTGATAAAAACCTGTTGCCTTTAGGGCAACGGGTTGCCAATATTATATACAAAATGCACGTATATATATATAAATGATCATAGCAGAAAATAAGAACAAAATACATCAAAAGAAAATTTTTTTTTAGAGGGTAGGCCTACTCAAGTGAAAATAAGAAATCCCAATTGTATAAGAGTTTAAGACACAAACACAATCCCTTTGATAAAGACGACAAGACTCGCTACTTGTCTTGTGTTTTACATTTTTTTTTCTTATAAAGGTAACAAAACTTGAAGGCATTTTTTTTGTTTAGGATTGTCGATGGTGACTTCAGGTGATATGCTCATAGCCTTAGTTAATTTTATTTTGGGGCACAGGGCCAACACCTTCGTACAGCAGAAGTTGAATTTATAATGTTTTCTTCAGTTTTGTTACGTCTATGAAGAAAAACCGACCTGTTTTTTATTATATTGTTGATAGGACGCCTTGCAATTGACTCTCCACCATTCTGTCTCTCGTCTACGTTGTTAATACAAGATCGTTTTTAATAATGAAATCACTTTTTTAGAGGAACCGTCATTTTAAGTTATAGATTACGACCATATTAATAAATGTCCCATGTATGTATGACTGTTAGAAGATTATTTCATTTGTATTTCTAGTATTATGTCACACTCGCTCCCACTTCAAGGCATTGTCCTTTTTACCGCCCCTCGGTGTTCTAGAGATAGAAGTCGCCCCTCTTTTGTTTTCTATCGTGATCTTCTTCCATCCGTCCTTCGTTTCCCTTGGGCCCTGGAGTCCATCACCGAACACGCGGTTGATATCAGTGTGGTGGGTGGAATGGCTGGACTTGGGCCACGCTTTTTTATATATCGGTCTGTTCTTTCCTGGTTTCGTCGTGTTTTTCCCGTTCGTCATTTTTTTTTAGAAGTCAGCTGCGACGTTCCTCAACATCCTCCTTACCTATAGACGACACAATGTCCCTGAATACTGAGGATCAGCATTATGGTTATGTCATTTATACTCATGTGACGGAAAGATCAGTATTGGCAAATTTATACTTTTAATTACAATAGTATTTTACAATTTAGATGTGTTTGGACGGTGTCTATAACTAGTGTAATTTGGATAAAGGTTTTTTAAGGAAAATAAAAGAAAGGAAATGTAAGTAAAAACCATTGTTGTACATGCAAGATAAGCATAAACTAAAGCCTATTTTACAAATAAAAATTACACCTGTCGTAAGGATTTTTATCTATTTTGTATTTATCTCTATTTTTTCATGAGAGCAGTTAAATCGATTAATGTATCAATAAATTACTTGTTTTAATCGATAATTAAATATTACACGATTTTATACTTTTTCTTTGCACTCTAACAATCTTTCATGAAACGCTAAAAGAATTTAAATTTTAATTCATTGCTCAGAGTGAACAGAGGAAGGGCTAGGCCTACAGCAAACTCACCGGTCACTTATAAATTTTTTTTTAACCCATTTCAGAGACAAGGTTGCAGTCCAGGAGTGTTGCAATTATAGATCAAATATTCTCGAGAATTATCTATATGAATTTAAAGACAGATAATATAACTACTATCCAATTCGAATATAGGCCTAGTCATAAAAATACAGAAAAAATATACCACGGACTTTTTCATTTTGATTTCGGTATTAAATCAAAAACAAAATATCGAATCTGTTCAAAGTTTGTTTTAGACCAAGCTGGTTGTTTGCTAGAACGGACTTTGGCTCTTAAAACCCGTAAAGTAGTAATGTCTTAAATGCACTTTAAGCGGTACAATGTAGGCATTACTTAAAGGTCTTTACTTTGTAGTCAATTTTCGCCCTCTAACTGCACTCACTTTATAGCTTTCTACTATATTCTCAATCCCAGTTTATTTCATCCATCTTGCTCTCCAGAATCCCATTTTTCCCTCCATCTTGCAACTGCGGTGGTTTCCCCCTGAATGGGCTCCCAGGCTCCAGTGCCTTCTGGCTCAATCTCCTTCAAAGTTAAGCCTTGCTAATGAAGAAGCCTGAATAGTCTTTGTTTATGTTTGTTCGAGCTTATATATATATATATATATATATATATATATATATATATATATATATATATATATATATATATATATATATATATATATATATACATATAAAAATGACAGGGGCAATTAGATTTCAGATCTCCGTTATGAATATGGCTAATATTTAACTAAAGTCTACGGACATCGCCTCCCACGTTTCATATGCTGCTTGGGATGAAATGGCTATGAATAGTGTCATTTAACTAAAGTCTACGGACACCACTTGCCACATTTCATATGTTGCTTGGGGTGAAACTGCTCCAATTTCAATTACGTTTTGCCATTCGTTTGGAGATAACTTTCCCCCAAATTCATTACACTCATGATATAAGAAAATAAACTAAAATAAATGTAATTTTACTGCAACATTGCATGGATTGTTTTACTGTCTCTTTTAAAATTTGGGTGCCTGTGCCAGGAGGCCCATTCATTTTCTAGCGCTTAGTGCAATGATGGCACAAACTATATAAGCAACTTGCATAATGCAATCGATTTTTTTTTCAATTATACATTGACTTACTTATAGAATTTGATTTGCTATATATTAGATATTAAATAGATATATGAAAAAAAGAAAATAAGATAAGAAACGTCATTTTGTTACAACGTTGTGTGGAATTTTTTAATATCTTTTAGAATTTGGGTGTCCGTGCCAAGGGGCCCACTCATTTTCCAGCGTTGGGTGCAATGATGGCACAAACCATGTATGCAACTTGCATAATGCAATTGGAAATTTTGCACTTATTTATTTAGAGAATTTTATTACCATTAAGCAACTTGCATAATGCAATAGAAAATTTTGCACTTATTTATTTAGAGAATTTTATTACCATATAAGCAACTTGCATAATGCAATCGACAATTTTGCAACTAAATTTTGCACTTATTATTTTATTTATTTAGAAAATTTTATCGGACATAGATTTATTACAGAAAATCTTATTGGTATGCTAAACGTAAAACAATAAACACGCCTGATTAGAGATTAACTTGAAGGCACTCGTTATCACGCTTTATCTACGCATTCACAGGCAATGATAAAGAAAGAACTAAAATGCCAGAGAAGCTAACAGAGATTACATAATGTTTAGGGTAATTGGATTTATTTAGATTTATTAAATGGTCCAATTAAGATCTAAAGCCTTATATAAATATAAATCTTTATAAAAATAAACATATTTCTATAAAATACCGAGATTGTCATTTCCAAAATAGTGCGAGAAGAATAGAAAACTATTTCCAGTTAAAACTCAAACACACTATTCTATCTGTTTCCTCATTTCCTTTCCTCACTGGGCTATTTTTTAAAATTGGAGACCATGGGTTTATAGCATCTTGCTTTTCCAACTAGGGTTATAGCTTGGATAATAATAATAATAATAATAATAATAATAATAATAATAATAATAATATTTGAATCAAATCAATGAACTGTTTAAAAGCGGAAAGAACATTTGCTTATAAATGTATCAAACGAGCAACTACATTATCCTATTCATATTTACGAATTGCTTTCATTCCTGTATTTAATATTATCCGAATTACATTTCAAGAAACGTTTATAAACCGCTCATGCCTTTATATCGCGATGCTAAATTATAACAAGAACGTTTAATCACGCATTTAGTGAGGAGCTGCGACAGAGCTTCAAGGCTTTGGATGGCTAATGAAGAAGTTCCTGGATTTGATATTATACGAATTACATTTCAAGAAACGTTTATAAACTGTTCATGCCTTTATATCGCGATGCTAAATTATAACAAGAACGTTTAATCACGCATTAAGTGAGGAGCTGCGACAGAGCTTCAAGGCTTTGGATGGCTAATGAAGAAGTTCCTGGATTTGATATTATACGAATTACATTTCAAGAAACGTTTATAAACTGTTCATGCCTTTATATCGCGATGCTAAATTATAACAAGAACGTTTAATCACGCATTTAGTGAGGAGCTGCGACAGAGCTTCAAGGCTTTTGGAAGGCTAAGGAAGAAGTTCCTGGATTTGATATTATCTGAATTACATTCAAGAAACGTTTATAAACTCTTCATGCCTTAATTTCGCCATGCTAAATTATAACGAAAACGTTTAATCTCGCATTTAGTGAGGAGCTGCGACAGAGCTTCAAGGCTTTTGGAAGCTAAGGAAGAAGTTCCTGGATTTGATATTATCTGATTTACATTTAAGAAACGTTTATAAACTGTTCATGTCTTCAGTTCCCGATGCTAAATTATAACAAGAACGTTTAATCTCGCATTTAGTGAGGAGCTGCGACAGAGCTTCAAGGCTTTGGAAGGCTAAGGAAGAAGTGAAACTTTTTTTTTATAAACTGTTCATGGCTTCATTTCGCGATGCTAAATTATAACAAAAACGTTTAATCACGCATTTAGTGAGGAGCTGCGACAGAGCTTCAAGGCTTTTGGAAGGCTAAGGAAGAAGAAGAAGGGAAACGTTTTTATTTCTAGCTTTTCGAGTGCAATTTAGGCCTTCACCTGCGCGCGAGTCTTTAGATCATGGAGGAAGCAAAGTTTGGTCGAACTCCTTTACCTCCCATGTATCCCCAGGACAGGTACAAGTTAGGCAACTGAAATTAAAAGGGGAAAACAAAAACAAAACTTAATGAAGGAAATAAAGAAGTCACACAACCAAAACTTAATAACGAAAAGTAGATGTCAACTTTAGGAGCAAATATAGAAATAAAACATAAAGCAAAGAGAAAGTATAGATGTTATATCAGTTAAAATAATTCAGAGTTAGTGTTAATTGTTAAAAAAAAGCAACTAAAATAATCAAAAGCAAGTTTGCAAGCTTATCCTTAACCAAACGAAAGGAGACAAATATAGGTTAAGATCCTGTCTCAAATTATATCTAGAAACTAAAGATATATATATTTTTAACTTGGCAGAATCCATAACAACATTCGAAAAGGTTTCTTGAATCTGTTTCATTCAAGATTATGCTAAAAAAATAAGATTTTCAATCGGGTGTTTCTCAAAAAATGCTATTATAAGAACGAAGGAAGTGGTAAATAGGAATAATTGTTAAGAAAATCACCCTTTTGAAAAGTTATTTTTTTTTTCACTTGGCATAATAACATCTTTGTAAATACTAAAAGCTTTATTCTGCAGCCAACCACAGAACGAGATTCCTAAAGACACACTTTTCTTGCATTCAGATTAACATTGGAATAAAATCATATAACTCTGTAGCCTAAACGTTTGAATAGATTGCATGATAACATGTAAATTTAGATACATATAAGCAAAGTAGCCAAACATCATATAGTTTTTGACACACACACATAATATAGAATGAATTTTGAAAAAGGTAAGTCTTCATTCCACAGGGTGACGCGTCAAACAGATATCTTTGTATCAAACATTTCTTTCATGCCATTACAGTCAATGTTTTTCTACCATGTCATATCATTTTCTCACTTCGTAAACTTCTCACGTAAATCGCAAGACATCAATCGTGTTCTGTTCTCAGTCTAGTGTCCTAGTTTCTCCATATGACCAAACCACATCAAATCCTTTCTGCTCTCAGTCTAGTGTCCTAGTTTCTCCACACAATGTAACCACATAAAACCCATTCTGTTCTCAGTTTAGTGGCCCAGTTTCTCCATATGACCAAACCACATAAAACCTTTTCTGCTCTCAGTCTAGTGTCCTAGTTTCTCCACAAGACCAAACCACTTTAAACCCTTTCTGTTGTCAGTTTAGTGTCTTAGTTTCTCCACATGACCAAACCACCTAAAACCCTTTCTGTTCTCAGTTTAGTGTCCTAGTTTTTCCACAAGATCAAACCACTTTAAACCCTTTCTGTTGTCAGTTTAGTGTCTGTTTCTCCACATGACCAAACCACCTAAAACGCTCTCTGTTCTCAGTTTAGTGTCCTAGTTTCTCCACACGATCAAACCACCTACAACCCTTCTTTCCTCCTTTGTCCCTGACTTCTTGAAAGAATTTCTACATAACCGTCATTGCCTTAGTTTGTAACCATATTTTCTCTGTGGTTTTCTACCAGAATAATCTTGTGTATACCACCTTTCCTTTCACTCAGAATTCCCTTTAAGAATTATTGACAAATATAGCAATTTCTCGTTCCCACTTACAGAAACTTACTTTTCTTCCTCACCAACTGTCAATCGCTTGCCAAACGACCACTTCTAATTATGCGTAAAGTAGATTACAATCTACACTTCAAAAACGCAGCCAACATACTTTCAATATTCACCCAGGCATAAATTCTTATGCAAGTAATTAATATATAAAGAAATAAAGAAGATCTAAAACATCTGGAAATAAACAGAACAAAACAATTCTAAACACCTAGAGCTTGAGTCACAATTGGGCTCAGATGTCATGATACTCTATGAACCATGCTGAAGTTACAGTACTTCTCAACAGGACTAAAAGACTGTGCTCTAAGCTCAACTGATAACAAAATATTTAAGAAAGGTAAAGAGAACGAAATCAACGTTCATGAACAGAAATGACAGCCTCCAATGCTGTGACGAGATAAACAAAGAAGCGAAGTTTCACTACAAAAGCACACTAGAAGGCAAAAGGACTAGGCCCTATCTCCCGGTCGCCATCAAACTATTCTACAGACAGACGCTGGGGATCCTTGGGTAGTAAGTAACACTTAAGGGTGCTATCCTCACTTTCCCAGTGTGAGAGACGAACGTACCCTCGAAGACCTGGAGGTCAGTGCAGACTCTTCCTCCGCTGCGGTGGACGCCTCGCAGGATTTTAGCGTCGTATGAGTCGAAGTCAATGCAGCCTTCGTTTCACCGGCTGTGGCAGCTGCTGATGAGACTGAAGCCTGTTGATATCCAATGAGGGACTAACTATTTCTCTCTCCCTATCTATTGGCTCTTGGTGTAGTGACTTCCAACTGGTCAAAAGGGGTTGCTGGACATAATTTATTTCTCTTTTCCAACTAACCCTTTTGCACCTTACATAGAAACCTAACTGATAATGTTGTCAGCTACAGGATTACTTCATGAGATATCTTTATCTGTGTTCCTTTGTACACAATCTACCTTCCACCCACGTGCCCTTGAGCATTTGGGACCACCTGAAAATTGGTCTCTGAAAGCTTTCACTCTTCTTCACTTTTGGGTGTTATGGATTCTTGTAACTTGGCCACTGTCTTGAGTTAATCTTTAAAGGATTCCTATTGGGTAGAGCTTTTAATTTTGGGAAGTTTGTGATTAGCTAAGGGGAAGGGAGTAAAAGTATTCTCAGTGCATGCACACTTACTAAAGCTTTTATTGTTTTTGAACGAGCGGTGTGCATAGCTAAAGCTGAAACAGGTTAAAAGAATAAATATGAGAATTGGAGTTGTTCTTAATTTGCATGTCAAGAATGAATAAGACCCAACAGTTTGACAATATCATGGAGGCACTAAGATCATGTCTGATCTTCAATTATCCCTGTAAAGTGAATGTGAAAATACCTTAGTCATTCTTGACAGAATAGCTTGAGTGCCTTATTGCAATAATAGAAGAATCAATTCGATGCATAAGCAAAGATCTTTTGTGCAGCCGTCCAGCAGAAGAGAAGGAGGAGAAGGCGAAGAAAAACATTAAAATCTTTGGTTTTGTACCTTTTTTTTGTTTACAGATCAATTGATAGAACTTACATGCAAATGAGTGTGTGGCGGATTTATGAACGCCATAATAGTTTCTGTAATGAAAGGGATTATCAACCGAATAAGTGGCATAAGTTTAATCACAGAAGAATACAAACAGGTCTAGGATCAGATGGGTGACACGGACAAGAGATCATCCACAAAGGAAGAAGTCGAATAAAAAAAAAGGCGCGCATTCATGACTAGATACTTATGGGGGTCAAGACGAGGACATAAGGACATTACGTGACCTGCACAGATAAAAGAACTTAGAATATCTAAAAATGCATTTTTTTTATTTATCTGTAGAATTTCAACATCGCGGGGCATGTTTATCGGCTCGCGTCACTGGTGATTGTTGGACTTTATCTGTAAAAAAACACACAGAAGAGAATAATTTTAAATGTGTGGTATATGAAATCTTAAAGTTAGTTAACTAAAGAAGTATTATTCATAGAAGTTTTAACTAGATTAACGGAAATGTTGAGCATTTTTTTCAAAAGCAAGACGGAAAGAGAATCATGCAATGCTTTGCATTCCAGCAACAAGTTACTACTACCATTTTGCAGTGCATTTCTTAAGGAAAATATTTAATTCACGGATTGTTCATTACAGTTTATTGATCTCCCCAATTTGTCATCATAATCGTCATTTAGAAGGAAAGTGTAACATGCTAACGAGCTGTTTTTAATCTCAGGGGGGAAGAGTTAGGCTTGCTTCACATGAACAGATTGGAAATCCCGCTCGGAAGAATTTCCGAGCTGCAGTGATTTATAAACTGCGTGCACTGCTAACCCGCAGGGTTTCATTGTAGCGGCTTACAGAAACTACAAGGTCGCTCGGGAAAAATCCGCTCGTGTGAAGACATGCCTTCTAACAAGCAGAAATAGTTCCGTACGGAAAAAATCCGCTCGTGGGAAGACATGCCTCCTAACAAGCGGAAATAATTCCGTACGGAACAAATCCGCTCATGTGAAGACATGCCTCCTTATGAGCGGAAATAGTTCTGTACGGAAAAAAAACCGCTCGTGGGAAGACATGCCTCCTAATGAGCGGAAATAGTTCTGTACGAAAAAATCCGCTCACATGAATACATGCTTCCTATCAATTGGAAATAGTTCTGTACGGAAAAAATCCGCTCATGTGAAGACATGCCTCCTAATGAGCGGATATAGTTCCGTACGAAAAAAATCCGCTCATGTGAAGACATGCCTCCTAACTAGCGGAAATGGTTCCGTATGGAACAAATCCGGTCATGTGAAAACATGCCTCCTAATGAGCGGAAATAGTTTCGTACGGAAAAAACCGCTCGTGTGAAGACATGTCTCCTAACGAGCGGAAATAGTTCCGTACGGAAAAAATCCACTCGTGTGAAGACATGCCTCCTATCGAGTGGAAATAGTTCCGTATGGAACAAATCCGCTTGTGTGAAGACATGTTTCCTAACGAGCGGAAATAGTTCCGTAAGGAAAAAACCCGCTTGTGGGAAGACATGCCTCCTAACGAGCGGAAATAGTTCCTTATGGAAAAAATCCGCTCGTGTGAAGCGACCATTAGGTGGTCACTTTTTCGAAGCCTCTCGCAGCAAGGATTTTCTTACAGAAGTGGGTAAGTGAAGAGGTCACAGCAGTCTCAATTAACGCATTCACTAGAGCAAAGCATCTCCCACATTATTTCCAATAATAACTGTATAAACTCGAGGTTACTTTAATTCCGTCTAATGTCTCCTTGATCCTAGACCTCTGTATTGCAAATGCCTGCTAAGCAGATTAATAAGCCGATCCAAGGTGTCTTTATATTGCTTATCGGCACTTTAGTCGTTAAGGAAAATGAAGAAACGATGCCATTACGAACCAAATAAGAAAGATAACATAAGAACCGTTAGAGACTAGCAATGGCCAATGGAGTATTCTTTGTTGTGTTATCTAGAGTCATCCTCTTCTCTAATTTCTTAGCCTATAATCGTCATGTAGAGACCGCACACGACTTCATGAATTATGATTTACTCCCTTTTATCAAAAAGAACGCTTCCATCAGCCCTTGCTACAGACTATAGAAAATAAAATTTTTTAAAAGGTGTTTTGGTTTATCTCATTTATTCATTGCATTCTATACCTCGCGCCTCAAGCTGCTGGAGTATTTACCATAGGTGTCCTCCAAGCGCTGTACAGGTTCGTGAGACAACTGGAAAGAATTCTTCAAACTATAAAATATTATAGAACTGGAAATTTCGTGAAATTTATAAATGTCTTTTAATGGGATGGTTTTGAATTGGCATCCAAAATAGATACTTAAGGCGATCGATCATTGATGAGATTTTATAGTTTGAATTAAATCAGAAAACCTCTCTAACGGATATTTTCAAATGAGTTGAAGCTGTTATTTAAGTTTTCTTAGGCAGTAAGGTGGTAATTACCAAAAATTTATCTTTTTAAAAATGAGTTTTATAAGTTCATTTACATCAGACGAACCTTATTAAGGAAACAAAAACGAATCAGTGTTGTAAAGATTTCTATCCTCTGAAACAGATTCAACTCTTTAAGGTTTACCAAGCGACAAATAAACACTTGTATCTTAGATAGTACAATGCCATCAACAATGAAATTTGGCCAAAGGAGGCAGGAAACAGTTACCTGGATACTTTAAGGCCTAACTTCTCTCTTCTTCACGCGAGTTTCTTCAACGTACTTCCTACCCAGTTATTCATATACATACATACATACACACATATAATGTAAATTATATATATATATATATATATATATATATATATATATATATATATATATATATACTTATATATATATATATATATATATATATATATATATATATATATATATATATATATATACAGTAAATGTGTATGATGTGTGTGTAAAAACATACATAATACAGTTTCCACAATCCCACATGAATAACTAATTCTACGTAATAATATGCGTTCTTATCACTTATACATATCCAACATGTCCACCACATACTTCCCCTGTATGAATATTCAACCACATAGTCATCATGTTTCTGAACGCTCTCATTTATCTCACCACTTTCATCCGCACAATATACTTACATCTAAACCGACGCCATGCCTGGCGCGGAAGTTAGCAATGATATCATCGGCAGCCCGTTCGAAGTCCGACGGATTGGAAGCTGGGCGAGGCTCGAAGAAGTCAGCTATGGCACTGGGCTGCGGGGAAGCGCCGCGAGTTGGGGGCAGTGGTCTAGTCGCTGCCAGCGAGGAGGGTGCCATGTTCTGGGTCTCCTGTAATGGGGGGGCCGGAGAGGAGGTCAGATGGAAGGAATAACACCCTAGGAGGTGAAGCTGTTTAGCAAAACTGAATGACCTCCGTAACACTAGAAAATGGGGTGAATGTAGTTCGTTGGGACAGGCGTAAACTTTCTTATTACTTGTCAAATTGATTTATGGTGAAGTTGTTTATCTTTGTCTGATATATGATAATATAAAGCTAGTTTTACAATTCAAGGAGTAAAGCTGGTTTGAAAGCAAACAGGGTTGAGACTTTGCCTTAGGGTAAGCTAAGGATGTAGCTATCTAAAGGCCAGTTTATATGGGGATAGTTCACTGTTGCCAGTAACTAGCGGCAACTAAACTTTCAAGGATAATAATCCTTTGAACGGGGATGGTTTACTGACGCCAGCAAATTATCCCTGTGTAAACGGGCCTTAAGGGGGTATCGCCCCCGGTAGGTGAATAACTAAGGATAAAACTCCTAGATTAGGTTAGGTGGGGATCTTTAAGTTAGGTGATGTTCTTGTGTCTGTTCTCCTTTTAAAATGTGCTTTTTCAGTCATAACTTTTGAAAATTTACACCAGGTCTGTCCCAACGAACTACAAAGGCTCCAAGAAAAGAGACCAGGGCATAATGCAAGAGGTTTTAACATAATAAAGATGGATTCAAGAGGGGGAATTCAAGTCACTTGCAGAAAGTGCCATTTCCGCATACGCGGTCTATATGAAGTTGTGTATATTTTTCTTTTGATAACACTGACTTGTTCATAAACTCAATTTATGTCGTTGTACAGTAATGTGGCTTTTTTTTCTTTTGTTGTTTGGGAGAAGTGAAATTTATGCAAATTATCTGATGATAATTTCCCTAATGAAATACAGTTTCCTGCCCAATCGCTTCTGTAATTCTTGTTTTCAAAGTTTTCAAATAGTTTTGCAATAAATGAAAAAAAACAGTTCTTTACTTGGAGTAAACTTTACTAACCAGTAAATTCTAAGTACCTATCTGTAGATAACTTCTCAAACACATTTTTAGGAGAGAGAGAGAGAGAGAGAGAGAGAGAGAGAGAGAGAGAGAGAGAGAGAGAGAGAGAGAGAGAGAGAGAGAGAGAGAGAGAGAATATCACACTAAAAACCAGGAACAGATCTCATACCAAGAACAGATGCTTGAGGTACAATACTAAAATGTGAGGTACCTTTTATTAACAATGAAATTAAAAAAAGCATTTATTAAACCCAATTAGAATATTCTTTCATAAGAAACAATAGTTTTAAAATCATCCTGAAAAGAAACATAATTGAATATATGTTTATGATGAAGACATATAAATGACCCTTCTTTTTTGAGAAATAAAATTGAAAGTTGTTGCCCCGCTGGCATTAGTTGGCAAACCATAATGGAAAGAAAACAGAAAAGAAGAAATTAGGATTTATATAGACCATTTTAAGGTGGTGCAGCAAACAAATGTTTATTTTGGATTAAGCAAAAATCAATCGTAAAAAAACCAAGCTTCAAGTTCAGAGGATAAATTAATGGCAAGGTCTCTGATTACAGAATCAGAAAAAAACAGGTAAACGCGTTTAGACTTTGCAGGGCAGTTGGATTTTAAAACTTATAAAGGTATAATTTTATGAATTAGTAAGCCGTGACACATGGAAACTAACTTCTTGAAGCCTAGACAAATTAAAGTTAGTCAGTAGACATTCTTAAAGTCATCCCTATAAGTTGCAGCGTTAAAAGGAATAAGATTTTCACAAGGTAATGTCTGATACTAGAGGGATAAACTACAAGCATGGTTCATGACCACTGACAAGCAAAAGACATGAAACAAGGAGGTCATATATCTCCTAGTCTTTTATATTTCAACAGTGTCTCTTACTAGCAGTTAATGGGTACTTTGGTTTAGGGATGGGAGAGGGACATAGAGGCTAAAAAACGGGTAGCACAAAGCAAAGGCAACTGTCAACACAGAAGGAATTCACAACTCACAAGGCTGTGAGGAGCCAAGAGGCTCGCCATGTCGATTCCTTTAGTCCAGCACATAGCATCGACCCTTGAGATGGTGGTCCGAGGCAGCTCCAAACACACCCGGTGGGAATTTGGACCAGGGGAGATAGACTACTACTTCAGGGTAGAATCAGAACTACTGGAATGCTAAGGTACGGCTTGAGCTACTCTGGGGGAAACGCGACAGGAAGGGATGCAATCTACTGAGGACATAGTAATGTATACTTTGAAATCTACTGAGGAGGAGTATACTTTACACACAACTCTAGGATCACTTCTATCAAGAAGAGGAGCATTTCAAAGCACAGTTTATGCGTTGAAAGCAAGAGACGACCTGTTCTTGAATGGCAACAGCGCTATCAGAAACAGAAGGTGAGTATACTGGCAGAATTGAAGCTTTCTCATTTCGATAACTGCCCGAAATTCAAGGCCCACTCAAGTAAAAATAGCATTACTGGGATTATGTAGCATAAGACGATGTTGCTCAAAGGTCGATAAAAGCAGTAAAAAGTAAATGAAACTAAGTAAAACGAAATAGAGCGAAAGACAAAAAAGAAAGCGTTATAAATCTTGGGCATTGAAGCGAAGAACTGCTAGTCACCGAGATCATGGTTAGAATATTCAGTACGAGAATTAGCATCGCGTGTAGTCAAAAAAAGAGAAGCGTTAGGGTTTTGTTTCAGTTGAAGAATAGCGCAATGAAGCATCAGTAAATACAAGAAAAAAAATAAGTAGAACGTTAAACCTACCATTAGAATTCTAAGATTATAAACGAACCGACCCGAGGGACTTGAGACATTGCAAGGAATAAATATTTTGGGCTCTGGGTCACCTTTGGACACCTGATTTTTGGAACAAATTTTCAGGCAAGAATGAAGAAAAACACTGCAAGGAATACATATTTTGGGCTCTGGGTCACCTTTGGACACCTGATTTTTGGAACCAGAGTTCTTGGTTCCTTTTTTGATGATGTCCAAAGGTTACTAAGCTTTGAGATTTTCAAACCTTCAGGCAAGAATGAAGAATTTTTTTTTAAACTGTAATACTTCATTTATTATTCATTTTTCTAAAACAAATCAATCAAGCCCTTGCAATGCCTCTGTTTGTTCAGTCAGTTTATCTCTAAGCCTATACACATATGCATATGTTTTTTTTTTTTTTTTTAATTTTACCTTATTATTACAATGGCAAAAAAACTATAAGAATAAAATTCTTAGTTGTCTAAATTACAGGCATAAATATATAAATATAAGCTTTACATTCGCATCACCACGAAAGGTCCAGTTTCACTGCTGAAAATATTGATCTTGAAAATGAAAATAAACAGGCCAATTTTATCTGATTACGGAGGGGAGTAATTGGGGGGATTTTAAGGAGGGAGAGGAGGGGAGGAATTTGTGGGGAAGGGAAGGGGCATTCCCATCCCTTTAGATTCGGATCCTCGCAGCTGCTACTTGTGGGGTGTATGGCATAAAGCCACAATAGTCCTCCTGAAAGAACACAACACCTCTGTGAGACTCATTGGCAGTGTCAGGTGTTCGCAAGATTCATCATCTCACGTATCTTTATTTCATCATTTTTTGCTTTTGAGGAATTAAATCATATAGTTTTTCTTTTCGTATTACAAGAGATTTACTCGATCAATTTGTATCCCACAGGATATAATTCACGTATTGCTCAGACATAGAGGAGAGTTAACGTAAACAAAACTGGTTGTGCATTTTAGTGTAACTTGTTTCAAATTTTCGAGTTAGTCTGAGATTGCTTCTATCTACGCGAAAAGCTGGTGGGCCACCAAATGTTATCTGTTATAGTTTGTTATGATAGGTGTTTCTTTAAAAGCTAGTCGCCATCAAATATTATCAATTACAGCTTGTTACAATAAACGTTTCTTTAGAGTTGCAATACAAGCCCAAGTTCTTGGTCATTAGTTCAGTTATTTATCAATGGCTCAGCAAGAGCGTTTTATTTTTTATAATTGGTACGAAAGTACTCTAAATCACTAGAAAAATTGTTTTGTTACATATAAGAATCTGGTCATTTAACAATTTGAATATCCGTGGAGTTGGGAGTAGTATATCAGTAAGAATCATTTCTAAATCATATTGTAGTATAAAACATCAGAAAAGAAGGGAAAATATAAACATTGGGGTCTTAAAAGAAAAACAAAATGAACTGTCAATAAAATGGAAGAGATAAACATTGGGATCTTTAAAAAATGAACTGTCAATGGATGATCACATTGATATTGACCAAAATGAGAAAAGATATTTACAGAAGACTGGTAGAAGAAAAAAAGTTTTTTTCATCTTAAATTGAGACACAGGCCCTGCATAGTTGCTTGCCAAGACTCCAAGCGAAGTTTCGCTTATCGAATCTTATTCGCTGCTACATCACGTCAATGGGATGTAGCCTGTGTCTTAAATGAAACAAATCATTCTAAAGTTTGTTATGATGGTCAGCTCTTTCCTCAATGCAGATGTGATGATATGAATGTAACCTGTTCTGATGAAATTACATTGTCACTGACCAGTGCTTGAATGGACATACTGAATCAAGGTCTATAGACCTTGTACTGAAGAATCAACGTCATATTGATTTAACTATGGCATTAGAACTACTAAAAGCTGAAAGCAAATGGTTAAATATTTTCATATCACTGATATAGATAGTGCTTTTGGCTTTGTTAGCTTCTCTGATGATACTGTACGCATGGCGAGGTATTCAGGACCCGGTCTGGCGGTGGGATCCTATAGTCGCCGTAAAGATTCTGGGCAAAGTAAGCCCCACCCCCTATGACGTCTGAGCCAATCACATTGTAGGTTAGTATAGTTTGACGTCATCAAGGGGTGTGGCTTATTTCGCCCGGAATCTCGCGACGACTATAGAGCCGTGATATTAGTGGTTAATGAATTTTCCGAGTTTCTTCCAACTCACTTTCTTGTAACGTTCGGGATATTTCAGTGATGTTAAGAATACCCTTGGATGGTTCTCCACAGGATCCACTTCAGCAATCTTTTTTATTTTTATTAAAAAATGAGAATAACCAAATATCTTATTAATACAAATCAGGTTTACATATTGATATTAGATTTCATTTTAATATGTTTATGTAGAATTCATTGTTATACAATGTATCTTTTGAAAATACGAATATGAGGTCATTATATGATAAAGACAATGCCCCTCAATCATTTTGTGTTCAAAAAAAAAAAAAAAAAATCAAAATGTTGTAATTCCTAAAAAGTGTCAAATAAAACCAAAGAAATACTGTGTCAAAGA
>NC_090734.1:132074318-132076818 GCF_036898095.1 Palaemon carinicauda
ATAATAATAATAATAATAATAATAATAATAATAATAATAATAATAATATGTCCTTACGATACGTCTCACGTTCTCCAAGATGTAATATTAAATTCAACCTTAAATTAAAATAAGAAAAAAAAAAAACAGATTGTCTTAATATTTAGCTTAGTAGGTTACATACGTCATTCTCACCTGGCAAGGTTTATTATTTCCTCCATCAAAGACCTTTGACAGCTATAATCAATGCCTGGTTATATAATCAATCCATCGGTTCAAAGGCATGAAGGAAAATTATATATTTTCAGTTCGAAAAAATCGGTAGTCTTCGAAAAATTAGGTCATACTCTCTCTCTCTCTCTCCTCTCTCTCTCTCTCTCTCTCTCTCTCTCTCTCTCTCTCTCTCTCTCTCTCTCTCTCTCTCGTCTAGAATACATGAGATGTTCCTTGCATGACTAAAATCAAACGTTTCTTCGGAAAAGAGTGACATATTCTTAACTTTTGTCTAGACTACGTGAAATATTTCTTGCATGACTAAAATCAAAAGTTCCTTCGATAAAGAACGTCATATTCTTATTCTTTGGTCTACACTGGGTAAGAGGTTTCCTGCATGATCGAAATAAAAAGTCTCTTCGAAAAAGGAGATCACATTCTTACTTTTTCCTGCCTGACCGAAATCAAAAGGTTACGAAAAAGAGGTTATATATATATATATATATATATATATATATATATATATATATATATATATATATATATATATATTTGTATAGACTTCATTAGAGGTCTCTTGCATGACTGAAATCAAGTCTCTTCGATAAAGAACGGGGTCATACTCTCGTATTCTTTTTGTCTAGAATACATGAGAGGCTTCCTAAAAATTTCAGAAATGTCACGAAATCAAGTTTATTCGACAAAGAATGCGGGTACATTATTATTCTTTTGTCTAGTCTACATAAGAGGTTTTCTGCATGACTGAAATCAAGACTCTTCGAATAAAGAGGTTACATTCTTGTTTTGTTTTTTCCTAGACTTCACAAGAAGTTTTCTGCATGACTGAAATCAAGACTTCGAAAAAGAAGGTCACGTTCTTAGTTTATTGCCAAGACTATCATTATTATTATTATTATTATTATTATTATTATTATTACTAGCCAAGCTACAACTCTAGTTGGAAAAGCAAGATGCTATAAGCCCAAGGGCTCCAACAGGGTAAAATAGCCCAGTGAGGAAAGGAAATAAGAAATTTCCTGCATGACTGATATCAAAAGTATCTTCGAATAAAGAGGTTACATTCTTGTTTTTTTTTTTCTAGACTATTATTATTATCATTACTATTACTAGCTAAGCTACAAGCTGCTATAAGCCCAAGGGCCCCAACAGGGAAAAATAGCCCAGTGAGGAAAGGAAATAAGAGGTTTCCTGCATGACTGATATCAAAAGTCTCTTCCAATAAAGAGGTTAAATTCTTGCTATTTTTTCTAGAATATTATTACCATTACTATTACTAGCTAAGCTACAAGCTGCTATAAGCCCATGGGCTCAAACAGGGAAAAATAGCCCAGTAAGGAAAGGAAATAAGAAGTTTCCTGCATGAATGATATCAAAAGTCTCTTCCAATAAAGAGGTTACATTCTTGCTCTTTTTTTCTAGAATATTATTATCATTACTATTACTAGCTAAGCTACAAGATGCTATAAGCCCAAGGGCTTCAACAGGGTAAAATAGCCCAGTGAGGAAAGGAAATAAGAGGTTTCCTGCATGACTGATATCAAAAGTCTCTTCCAATAAAGAGGTTAAATTCTTGCTATTTTTTCTAGAATATTATTATCATTACTATTACTAGCTAAGCTACAAGATGCTATAAGCCCAAGGGCTTCAACAGGGTAAAATAGCCCAGTGAGGAAAGGAAATAGGAGGTTTCCTGCATAACTGATATCAAACGTCTCTTCGAATAAAGAGGTTAAATTCTTGCTATTTTTTCTAGAATATTATTATTATCATTATTATTACTAGCTAAGCTACACGATGCTATAAGCCCAAGGGCTCCAACAGGGTAAAATAGCCCAGTGAGAAAACTAAATAAGTTTTCTGCATGACTGATATCAAAAGTCTCTTCCAATAAAGAGGACAAATTCTTGCTTTTTTGCCTAGAATATTATTATTATTATTATTATTATTATCATTATTATTATTATTATTATTACTAGCTAAGCTACAACCCTAGTTAAAAAAAAACAAGATGCTATAAGCCCAAGGGCTCCAACAGAAAAAAATAGCCCAGTGAGGAAAGGAAATAGGTTTCCTGCATGACTGATATCAAAAGTCTCTTCCAATAAAGAGGTCAAATTCTTGCTTTTTTGCCTAGAATATTATTATTATTATTATTATTATTATTATTATTATTATCATTATTATTATTACTAGCTAAGCTACAACTCTAGTTAAAAAAGCAAGATGCTATAAGCCCAAGGGCTCCAACAGGGTAAAATAGCCCAGTGAGGAAACTAAATAAGTTTTC
>NC_090734.1:132079318-132101818 GCF_036898095.1 Palaemon carinicauda
AAAATATTAAAAAACAAATATTCCAATAACAGAAAGTGTTCTTTACTTTCGTGATTTTTAAATCTGAGAAAAATCATTCTTTATACAAGCCAAGACCATTTCAACTTGACTATCTTACACTGCACCTAAAGTCAAGAATTTGAACAAAACATAAATACGAATAAGAAGCGTTTCTATTTCAAAAACGAAAGAAAAAAAAAGAATGAATCAGAAAAAAGAATGTATAAAAATGAATCAGAAAAAAATGAATCAGAAAAAAGAACGAATCAGAAAAAATGAATCAGAAAAAAATGAATCAGAAAGAAGGAATCAGAAAAAAGAATGAATCATATACCTGCTCGTTACTATAGCCTATAGATGAGATGCTATGTAAGGCCAATAACGAGAGAGCAGTAATATGTTCTTTCTAAGTGTAAACTACAATAAAAACTAAGTATCAATGAGCTGTTTTTCCAACGCATTCCTATTCTATTTTCATATTGTAAATTTCACTTTGTAGGTGAACATTTCATGTTAATGTAATATTGCAATATAGAAGAATATGCAATGTCTTTTCCAAAGGCTATTTATAGTTTTTCTCACTGTGGTATCCAAGCCAATTCGTTTTTCCAGAGTTACTGCCACTTCTCCTCACTATCCTCTTTCTCTAATCGAAAAAGTTTAATCTTTTCGTGGTTTATTTACTCAACATTGCTCAGAATGCATCTATAGCGTTTAAAACGCTTCCAGAAGACTAAGAATACCGACAGATCATTGCTCTAAAGGCATCTTTCATGTTTAAAACACTTCAAATATCAGTTCTGTCACTGTTCTGCTGTACTCTAAGAGTTCCTCTACTATCAGACTGCAAATACATTGCAGTAATCAGTATTCACTAGCAGCCTACCCCACCTTCCCAGGGCTATGTTTAAAGGTTTAAAGATCACTCACGAACGGCAGAGACAAGGGACAGGACATTGCCGTACTGACCATATATACGTATAATCAGCGTCAAAGCTCCCTAGGAACTGGGAGGGTCAGGCAATGGCTGCCGATGACTGACTCAACAGGTAAACCTATAGGCTCCTAAAAACCCTCCTCCCCCCGTCCCTAGCTCACATGGATGGTGTAATTGCAGACATTACAAGAAACTATCGAGTTGAGTGGGTCTCCAACTCCCGTCCAATAGAATGATGGGTAAGGATGTTTCCAATAAGGTACCACTACCCTAATCTAACACTTTCAATATAGACATGAAATAAAATTATACAATGTAATTAGCTTTAGAAGCTTAACGATTTAATCATAGAATTAAGAACACCATTTTATAATTTGGTCACAGCCATAATACATTTTTCTAGGATACTCTGTAGTATTGAGTCTCAAGAAAAAAAAGACAAGATTTAGAATCAACTGCATACCTGGCACTACGTGGTGGATAGTAAAGTCTAGGAAGATTTTATTGCAATGGTCAGAATTATGAAAAATCCTAATTGAACAAAAGTCAGAAATTATGAACTTGATGAACCTCAAATTTCCATTAACAAATTCATGAGGAGTGCCAGCTGCTTGGGACAAGAAAGGAGAACAATATTTAAAATATATATATATATATATATATATATATATATATATATATATGTGTGTGTGTGTGTGTGTGTTTGTGTGTGTATATATATATATATATATATATATATATATATATATATATATATATATATATATATATATAAACATTTCATCCGGTATACTGATTTATACAAATCTCCTATTTCATGTTTTTTTTTGTGTATATGAAGAATAGGAAGACAGGATAAGTACCCTACACATTTATTTTCTATCAAAAGTAACATTTGAAATGTCAAATGATTTGCACATAGTTGGAGAAACATTGCACCTTAAAATAATTAAGTTGGGGGGATCCAAGAAAATCGAAACCTCTAAACTTGGCAGGTTGAATTCAACTATATGAAAAATTATAAATAAAGATAGAGAACATTTTGCAAAGGATTCATCACCAAGAAAAGGTAGTAAAATCCTGCAGTTTCTGGTGAAATAAAGTGCAATTAAAATGTGAAAAGGATCTGTGGTTAGGTAGAAGTGGTTTCATGAAGACTATTTTTAAGTCATCACTTTTGTAGGTACAATACAGTCAGTCTAAGAGCTCCAGTCAAGAGAAGAGCTTTGAGAGCTATGACTTACAGTACAAGAGGCCTAGTCCATAAAAAAAGTTTTGGGGGCTATGAATACAGTCTAAGAGGCCCAGTTCAGAGAAAACTTTGGGGGGCTATGACTTAACAGTCTTTAAGCCCCAGTCCAGAGAAGAGCTTTGTGAGCTATGACTTACAGTACAGTCTAAGAGGCCCGGTCCAGAGAAACCTTTAGGTGGTTATGACTTACAGTCTTTAAGCCCCAGTCCAGAGAAGAGCTTTGTGAGCTATGACTTACAGTACAGTCTAAGAGGCCCAGTCCAGAGAAACCTTTAGGTGGTTATGACTTACAGTCTTTAAGCCCCAGTCCAGAGAAGAGCTTTGGGGGCCATGACTTACAGTACAGTCTAAGACCCCAGTTCAGGGAAGAGCTTTAGGAGCTATGACTTACAGTACAAGAGCCCCAGTCCAGAGAAGAGATTTGAGGAGCTATGACTTACAGTACATTCTAAGAGCCCCAGTCCAGAGAAGAGGTTTGGGAGCTATGACTTGCAGTACAGTCTAAGAGGCCAAGTCAAGAGAAAACTTTAGGGGGTTATGACTTACAGCCTTTAAGCCCCAGTCCAGAGGAGAGCTTTGGGGGCTATGACTTGCAGTACAGTCTAAGAGGTCCAGTCCAGATAAGAGCTTTGGGAGCTATGACTTACAGTACAGTCTAAGACCCCAGTTCAGGGAAGAGCTTTAGGAGCTATGACTTACAGTACAGTACAAGACCCCTAGTCCAGAGAAGAGCTTTGGGAACTATGACTTGCAGTACACTCTAAGAGCCCCAGTCCAGAGAAGAGGTTTGGGAGCTATGCCTTACAGTACAGTTCAAGAGCCCAGTCCAGAGAAGAGCTCTGGACTAGTCATCACCAGTCTAGTTCAGATGAACGTTTCATTTCATCTAATTTAGGGATTTTACTGGCTTCCTTAACAGCAGGAAAATATAAAATCCTTTGAAAACGAGACCAGAATAAAGAAATTAAGGAATATATCACTTGACTAGATGCAAAATGCCTCTGGGTTGTATTACTGATAATTATGTGTTTGAGTATGAGCTATTTATTAGACCTTCAAGCAAAGACGAGTTCTTTTTATTATCTAATTTAATGAAAATAAATTGTCCTGTTTATCAGTTGTGAATGATTTACCATTTTGAATCTGATTAGCTTTGGCTATCATTTACAAACGTTTGATGTTTGTGAATGATTAACCATTTTGAATCTGATTAGCTTTGGCTATCATTTATAAACGTTTGATGTTTGTGAAATATTTACCATTTTGAATCTGATTATTTATCATTTACAAACGTTTGATGTCTGGGAATGATTTACCATTTTGAATCTGGTTACTTATCATTTACAAACGTTTGATGTTTGGGAATGATTTACTTTTTTTTTAATCTGATCACTTATCATTTAGAAACGTTTAATATAAGTGTGGTACGTTTTCTCCAGAAAACTATGTAGCTGCTAATACAGTTTACGAAGAGGGAAAAACCAGCTTAATAAAGGAATACTGATGTGAGATTTTCTTTCAACGTGCGCACATCCATAAAGGAATACAGGTATCAGATTTTGTTTCAACACGCGTACATCCATGAGTGGGCGAGAGGAAGGAGCCACTTTTTAATAAGCTCCCACCCATAAACTCTCTCCCCCCCCCCCCCTCTTCCACCGCCTCGCCTCTGCACTATGTGGAGCCCCCCAAAAATTTGGCACCTACACCCTCTACATTTTTTCCCTGTCTGTTGGATCCTCCCCACCACCCACTACCGCCCAATACCTTATTTGTACTCATAGCCAAGAAGAGGTCTAAACTAAAGCCGAGACGAGAGCGAGGACACATACATACTCACGTATGCACGCACTTTACCCCGTCAGTGGCCCACCCCACCACCAAACCCCCCTTGTAAGTGCAGTCTTCAGCCAACTCTAATATCGAATAGCTATGAGCGTGCACGAGAAGATGCTATGAGAATAGATTCAGAGTGGAATCCACATTTTGCACTCCTACGTAGTATCTTTCTTCTGAATCAACTATGAGCAGTGTTAGAGTAGTTGTCTTTTCTTAAATTGTTTTGTTTCTACTCTTCGTTCTCTTCTTTTTGTTATTATTATTAGCTAAACTACAACCCTAGTTGGAGAAGCAGGATGCTATAAGCCCTATAAGCGCTGCAACAGGGAAAAATATCCCAGTGAGGAAAGGAAATAATGAAATAAGCTACAAGAGAAGTAATAAACAATCAAAATAGCATATTTAAAGGACAGTAACAACTTTAAAATAAATCTTTCATAAACAACTATAAAAAGATACTTATATCAGCCTGTTCAACATTGCAACATTCACTGCAAGTTTGAACTTTTTGAAGTTCCACCGATTCAACAGTCTCTCTTTCTCTGTTTGACTGTCTGTCTGGCCTCTTTTTTGAGCATTTCCAACAGGGGGTCATTCTGTAGCACGTGCCATTGTTGTTTTTAAGTGTGTTTTTCCTCATTCTTGGACAGTGAATCGCTTGACCAATGCCAGTGGAGTATTTCTGGCAGAACTTTGCTACCTTTTGTGACGTATGACATTCATCATTATTTTTACTTGTTGTTATTTTCATGAAGACTTTGGTTTGTGGTTACAGGAAGCAGTTCAATTACAGTATTTGTCATAAGATGAGAAACTTAGTACCTTTCCGTTAGTTGATTGTGCTCGCAAACGTGTTTTGCGGTATGAGCAGTTAGGAACCAAAAAAGGAGGTTTGGTGGAAGAGGATGCCTTTGATAGAAGACATTGGGGATGGTGCATCACGCAACCGACCCCTTAACTTTGCATTAGAATCTTTGTTTAAGAAACTATCCAGGACCTTTTTTTCTGAAGAAGCCAGAGCTGTATTTCTGGCAGAAATTTGTTACCTCTTGTGATGTCTCACAGTCATCATTATTAATACTTTCTACTGATTTCAAACTTGTTTTTTCCCCCATGGTTTATAGAAATCTGTAGCGAAAGAAACTTTTATATTTTTAAAAATTGCTCAGTCTAATCAACTGTTCTGAATCCTTTCTTTTTTTTATTGGATTTTTGTTAAATTATTTTACTTGCAAGGAAAAATCCTTTAGGATTAGTTGACCATCTGTTTCAAATGCTATTCCTTTGTTTAAAGAAATAAGTTGAAATAACTTTTCTAATGAAGTGCTGTGAGAAAGCGAACTTACACAAGCTTTATACTTTTTATATTTAAAGACTTTAAAGGTTTAAAGCCCACTCATGAATTACAGAGGCTATGGCACTACCCAAGACTAGAGAACAATGGTTTGATTTTGGAGTGACCTTCTCCTAAAAGAGCTGCTTACCATAGCTAAAGTCTCTTCTACCCTTACCAAGTGTACCCTCAAGCAAGAGAACTCTAACCCAAGACAGAGGGAGACCAAGGTACAGAGGCTATGTCACTACCCAAGACTAGAGAACAATGGTTTGATTTTGGAGTGACCTTCTCCTAAAAGAGCTGCTTACCATAGCTAAAGTCTCTTCTACCCTTACCAAGTGTACCCTCAAGCAAGAGAACTCTAACCCAAGACAGAGGGAGACCATGGTACAGAGGCTATGGCACTACCCAAGACTAGAGAACAATGGTTTGATTTTGGAGTGCCCTTCTCCTAAAAGAGCTGCTTACCATAGCTAAAGAGTCTCTTCTACCTTTACCAAGTGTACCCTCAAGCAAGAGAACTCTAACCCAAGACAGAGAGAGACCATGGTACAGAGGCTATGGCACTACCCAAGACTAGAGAACAATGGTTTGATTTTGGGGTGTCCTTCTCCTAAAAGAGCTGCTTACCATAGCTAAAGAGTCTCTTCTACCTTTACCAAGTGTACCCTCAAGCAAGAGAACTCTAACCCTAGACAGAGAGAGACCATGGTACAGAGGCTATGGTACTACCCAAGACTAGAGAACAATGGTTTGATTTTGGAGTGTCCCTCTCCTAGAATAGCTGCTTACTACTACTAACATTGCCTGCTTTATTTTCGCTTGGTTATTTTGTCATTGAGGCAATGCCCAAAATTTTGATATAAACTTTTAATTATTAACATTTTGATAATTGCCTCTACTTGCAATAATTCCTGGCGTTTTATTATTATTATTATTATTATTATTATTATTATTATTATTATTATTATTATTATTATCATTATCATTATCATTATCATCATCATCATCATTATTATTATCATTATTATTATTATTACTAGCTATACTACAACCCTATATGAAAAAGCAGGATGCTATAAGCCAAAGGGCTAAAACAAGGAAAAATAGCCCAGTGAGGAAAGGAAATAAGGAAGTAAATAAACGATATAAGAAGTAATGAGCAATTAATAAGATATTTTAAAAACAATAACAAAATCAAAAACAGATATTTCATATATGAACTATAAAAAGACTTATGTCAGCCTGTTCAACATAAAAACATATGCTGCAAGTTTGAACTTTTGAAGTTCCACTGATTCAAAAGTTCAAACTTGCAGGCGAATGTTTTTATGTTGAACAGGATGACATAAGTCTCTTTTTATAGTTTGTTTATGGAAGATCTATTTTAATGTTGTTACTGTTCTTTAGATACGTTATTTTGATTGTTCATTACTTCTATTGTAGTTTATTTATTTTTATTTATTTTCCTCACTGGGCTATTTTTTCCTGTTGAAGCCCTTGGGCTCATAATATCCTGCTTTTTCCTACTACGGTTGTAACTTAGATAATAATAATAATAATAATAATAATAATAAAATAATAATTATAATAACAATAATAATAATAATAATAATAATAATAATAATAACAATAATAATAATATCAAGAATAATAATAATGATAATAATAATAATATTAATAATAATAATACAAATAATAATAATAATAATAATAATAGTAATAATAATAACAACAACAACAACAATAATAATAATAATAATAATAATAATAATAATAATAATAATGCATCCTCATCGTATATAATTTCCAGCAATTTGACCAAAATAGTTATATTTTTGTTTCAGTTCAGTTTGAAAGCAGAATTAAGCTCATTACTGTGTGTGTAATTTCAAGAAAATTTTACACATCTAACTTCTCTTCATTGCCAACGCGTAATTTGATTTTGTGAGAGATGAGAATATAATTTTAACCTGGATGCTTCAATCGGTTTGGGTTTCCAAAACTGTAACTTGACTACATTGTTAGATATTTGCATTAAAAAAACGGTAAAAATCCTAGAATAAATGTTGCCAGGGATTTACCGTTTTAAAAACGGATATATTGACGTAAAGGAGTGATATCATGCTCACCAACCAGTAAGAGATAATAACAAAGAATGGTAAAATTACGGTCGCCTGTATTTTACTGAAATACGGCCGAGAACAATATACTTTTACCCATAATTTTCGATTAAAATTACCATTTTTTAAACAGTGTATATTATAAACAGAGAGAATTTCAGACATATTAACTGAAAAACACTGCCTGAACTCTTAAATTCAGACTTTTTAACCAATACCACCATTTCAAGCAAATCCAATTGCTTAGAAGCATATCCATCCACACCTTCTAACTGATCTAGTTTGCTGAACTCATAAATTCAGACTTTTTAACCAATACCACAATTTCAAGCAAATCCATTTGCTTAGAAGTATATCCATCCACATCTAACTGATCTAGTTTGCTGAACTCATAAATTCAGACTTTTTAACCAATACCACAATTTGAAGGAAAATTATTTGCTTAGAAACATATCTAACTGATCTAGTTTGGCACTTGACCAAAATCTCTCAGATAGTAGGTCAATGTTTTATGGTTACTAGAAAGACAGTTGAAAAAGTGGCTAAGGCAGATGTGTCTCGGGGCTAAATCTAGGTTGCGTGTGTAATATGAGAAGGGGGCGGGCTGGTTATGAGTAGAAAACCTTGGCAAATCAACTTGCTGTTGGTTCAAGATGATGTTCCAATTTTAGGCATGTGAGGGTATCTAGTGTTTGCTGCATACGTGGATCTGATTATTATTATTATTATTATTATTATTATTATTATTATTATTATTATTACTAGCTTAGCTACAACCCTAGTTGGAAAAGCAGGATGCTATGAGCCCAAGGGCTCCATCAGGGAAAAATAGCACAGTGAGGAAAGTAATATTATTATTATTAGCTTAGTTACAACCCTAGCTGGAAAAGCAAGATGCTATGAGCCTAAGGGCTCCAACAGGGAAAAATAGCACAGTGAGGAAAGGAATATTATTATTATTATTATCATTACTACTACTACTAGCTAAGCTACAACCCTAGTTGGAAAAGCAAGATGCTATGAGCCCAAGAGCTCCAACAGGGAAAAATAGCACAGTGAGGAAAGTAATATTATTATCATTAGCTTAGTTACAACCATAGTTGGAAAAGCAAGATGCTATGACCCCAGGGGCTCCAACAGGGAAAAATAGCCCAGTGAGGAAGGGATTATTATTATTATTATTATCATTATTAGCTAAGCTACAACTCTAGTTGGAAAAGCAAGATGCTATGAGCCCAAGGGCTCCATCAGGGAAAAATAGCACAGTGAGGAAAGGAATATTATTATTATTATTAGCTAAGCTACAACCCCAGTTGGAAAAGCAAGATGCTATAAGCCCAAAGGCTCCAACAGGGAAAAATAGCCCAGTGAGATAAGAAATAAGGAAATACGTACAGTAGATATGATATTCTAAAAATAGTAACAGCAAAACAGATATTTCATATACAAACTCTACAAAGACTTATGTCAGCCTGTTCAACATGAAAAAAAAAAAACCATTGCAGCAAGTTTGAACTTTTTAAGTTCCACCGATTCAACTACCCGATTAGGAAGATCATTCCACAAATTGGTCACAGCTGGAATAAAACTTCTTGAATACTGTGTAGTATTGAGCCTCATGATGGAGAAGGCCTGACTATCAGAATTATAGAAATTACATCAGTATTTCTACTATTAATGCTATGATCTGTATAATGAGTCCTGTATAACTGTATGATACAGAATAATGACTGTCAGAGCATAAGATTACGAAAGTTTGAAACAAGGTCAGTATTAACTTTACACAGGAATCTTATGGTATAGAAATTACACCAGTATTTCAAATATTAATGTTATTGCCAAGTCCTGTATAACTGTATGCTAGAGAATAAAGATTGTAAGAGAACTATACAAAAGGCTCCGACGAGACATCCGAATAATTGAAGATATTAAGGTTTTCAAGAGGAACCTGAAGACTTTCTTAATCCGCGAGTGTTTTGACAGTGATGATGTAACAGTAAGTAAACAATACGCGTTGTGAAATATTAAATGCTCCCTAATGAACATCCTGAAACGACCGTGGAGGTCCTGTAGAGAGTAGGATTCTCCTGCTGTACAGGACCAGATTAGCAGCCCTTAAAGCAAGCCTTAGGAAGTTTGGAACAAGGATAGGAATGTGGCCTGATTGGTAACGTCCCTGCCTGGTGTTTGCCAGACTGGTGTTCGAGTCCCGCTCAGACTCGTTAGTGCCTTCAGTGTCTGCAACCGTGTCATCCTTGTGAGCTAAGGATGGGGGATGGGTTAGGGGAGCCTATAGGTCTATCTGCCGAGTCATCAGCAGCCATTGCCTGGCCCTCCTTGGTCCTAGCTTGGGTGGAGAGGGGGCTTGAGCGCTGATCATATATATATATATATATATATATATATATATATATATATACATATATATATATATATATATATATATATATATATATATATATATATATATATATATATATATATGGTCAGTCCATATGGCCTTGTCCTGCTTGATAGGGTAATGTCACTGTCCCTTGCCTCTGCCATTCATGAGCGGCCTTTAAACCTGGCCCTCCTTGGTCCTAGCTTGGGCGGAGAGGGGGCTTGGGCGCTGATCATATGTATATAGGGTCAGTCTATAGGGCATAGTCCTGCTTGATAGGGCAATGTCACTGCCCCTTGCCTCTGCCATTCATGAGCGGCCTTTAAACCTGGCCCTCCTTGGTCCTAGCTTGGGTGGACTGCAGGTTTGGGCACTGATCATATGTAAATATGATCAGTCTATAGGGCCTTGTTCTGCTTGATAGGGCAATGTCACTGCCCCTTGCCTCTGCCATTCATGAGCGGCCTTTAAACCTGGCCCTCCTTGGTCCTAGCTTGGGTGGACTGCAGGTTTGGGCACTGATCATATGTAAATATGATCAGTCTATAGGGCCTTGTTCTGCTTGATAGGGCAATGTCACTGCCCCTTGCCTCTGCCATTCATGAGCGGCCTTTAAACCTTTAAGGGTCGGTACGGTGAAGAGGAGAATGTGTGTGTGGGTGATGTTCAAAATTAGAATGCGTCAGCCAGTGGCTTCATCTGCTTCCTCGACCTACTTCGCCTTCGCATTGGACTAAATGAATTTTCTTCAAAGAATTCCTGGTCATTTTTATTAGGTAAACACTATTTGTTCATGTAGGCTTATTCCTCTCTGTTTATCCCACCTGTTTAAGTAAGCCACAGTTTTTTTTTTTTTTTTTTTTTTTTTTGAAGTAAGTCACCTTGCACAGGTCGTAATTCTTCGACACGGGAATGTTGATGGAGATATGTGGATCTATTATTAATACTCCTTCGCTACGGCTTAGACTTTGCAATGTCTAAATTTACTCCAGGGAAATAATAGAAAATTAGACTGCTTGTCTCACTTCTCGACACCCATAGAATAATTTGGCCACCTTTTAATGTTAGTATTTAATCAAAGATTTCACTAAACTGCATACTGCCAATTTACACCAATTTAGTTTCCCATGGAGTTGAAGAGTATTCTTAATGTTTGTTTTATCCTATATTTATCATTGTATTATATTACATGTCCATGGAGATAGTTTGCGCATGCTCTTCGCACTCCCCAAGAGAGATTAGATCACCAAACATTCAGCTGGGCTCCAAAAGGCACTAAAAGAGTTGGAAGACCCCGACCTACATGGTTGAGGACTATGAAACGCAAAGTAGGAGATGATGACTGGAGTATTGAATTAAAAGCTCAAGATAGAAACGACTGGCGAAATCTAACCGAGGCCCTTTACGTCGATAGGCGTAGGAGGTGATGAAGATGATGATTATATTAGGGGAATTTTACTCAAAAAACTGTTGAAAATTATTATAACCTAAGTTGTGATGATATCAATAAATCAGTAATTTAATAACATAAAAATATTACTTTCCGATTAATATAATTTTTACTTTTTATTTCACTTTAATCTCATGATTCCACTTCTAATAACTTGCTAATGTTTTCTTTGCAACGAATAGCGATATATCACTAGCTTTTTAATTATAAAAGTATTTTTGAAAGTTAATTTACATCCTATTAAACGTTTTCCTGAAATGATCGTACAACGTTTTGTGATTCAAGCAATCAACGCAACATTAAAAAAAACAAATTATTATTATTATTATTATTATTATTATTATTATTAATTGCTAAGCTACAACCCTAGTTGGAAAAGCAGAATGCTATAAGCCAAGGGGCTCCAACAGGGAAAATAGCCCAGTGAGGAAAGGAAACAAGGACAACTTAAAAATATTTTAAGAATAATATTAAAATAAATATCTCATATATAAACTATGAAAACTTTAACAAAACATGAGGAAGAGAAACGAGATAGAACAGTGTGCCCAAGCGTACCCTCAAGCAAGAGCACTCTAACAAAAGTCAGTAGAGTAGAAGAGACTCTTTAGCTATAGTAAGCAGTTCTCATAAGAGAAGGACATTCCAAAATCAAACCATTGTTCTCTAGTCTCGGGTAGTGCGATAGCCTCTGTACCAATGTCTTCCACTGCCTTGGGTTAGAGATATTTTGCTTGAGGGTACATTCAGGCACACTGTTCTCTGTTTCCTTATTTCCTTTCCTCAACGGGCTATTTTTTCCTGTTGGAGCCCTTGGGGTTATAGCATCCTACTTTTCCAACTAGAGTTATAACTTGGCTAGTAATAATAATAATTGAGAGTCCAGAGAGAAAGACTTAAAAGACTATGTAATGTCTTCCACTGGCTTGGATTAGAGTTCTCTTGCTTGAGGGTACTCAGGTACACATTCTATCTGTTTCCTTATTTCCTTTCCTCACTGGGCTATTTTCCCTGTTGGAGCCCATGGGATTATAGCATCCTACTTTTCCAAATTTAGTTATAAATTAGCTTATAATAATAATAATAATAATAATAATAATAATAATAATAATAATAATAATATAATTGAGACCAATGTGGTCACACCCATCTATTTCTTCCCCGATATCTTATCTACACTTTTATCATATTTAGCTGAAGTAATTATGGAGAAATTATTGATTTTTATCATTAAACTATCAAAAAAAAGTTCTGAAAGTAAAATTATTTACCGGGAAAGAAAATTAGTATTATTATGCTCACTACATTTGGTCAAAAATAGATGAAATAATGAGATAATTTGAAAACTTTGAATTGTAAAAAAAATAAAATAAATAAATAAATAAATGAATAAAAAAACTGAAAGAAAATATTTTTTTCTTATTTCTAAACAACTAAATTCTGACTAAATATGACCTTAAATAGGACATACAACTGAATAAAATTCATTCCAACTTTAGTTTAAGGAAATATTTTTGTACACAAGATTGGAAAATTCTTCACCTGAGAGAGAGAGAGAGAGAGAGAGAGAGAGAGAGAGAGAGAGAGAGAGAGAGAGAGAGAGAGTTTTAAGTATATCTATGTATATATGCATAAAAAGGGAGAGAGTGTTTTAGGTATGTATATATATATAATATATATAATATATACATATATATATGTATATACATATATATATATATATATACGTAACATGAGCAATACATAAGAAATAAAACAATTTCCGTAAAACTGAGCTTAGTAAACACAATTTAGATTGATGAATAAGATTTAATAAATATACCAATTTAAAGGCACACCGACCACATCTTTTTGCAATCTCTCAAAAAAAAAAGAAAAAAGAAATTTTTTTTTGCTTTCACGATACAATTTTAAAACGTTACTTCTTCTACTGGGCGTCACAAACTATTTCGAAATCACTGTAACCTGAAAAAAAAAAATTAACATTTCAATAAATATGGAAAACGTCAGTAGTCTGCTTTTTATAAGGTTTTTTGTTTCCAGCCTAACCCTTTGGAACACAGAATCAGAGACACACAAGACAAGACCATCACCTTCCCCTACACTAAGGGGTCGATTGCCTGATACGCCTTCTTCTCTCCACATCATTCTTCACCTAATCTCGCCATCTAATTCTCTGCCTCCCTTCCTGATTCTTCTTCCCCACCATTACCCCTATACTAAGGGGTCGGTTGCCTGATGCGCCCTCTCCAATGCCTTCTAACATAGCCATCCTCTTCCACCAAACCTCTTCTCTCCACATCATCCTTCACCTTTTCTACCCATCTAATTCTCTACCTCCTTTTTGATTCTTCTTCCCCACCATTACCCCTATATTAAGGGGTCGGTTGCCTGATGCAACCTCTCCAATGCCTTCTATCAAAGACATCCTCTTCCACCAAACCTCTTCTTTCCATATCATCCTTCACCTTATCTCGCCATCTAATCCTCAGCCTACCTCTTGATTCTTCTTCCCCACCATTACCCCTACACTAAGGGGTCGGTTGCCTATTGCGCCCACTCCAATGCCTTCTATCAAAGGCATCCTTTTTCACCAAACCTCTTCTCTCCATATCATCTTTCACCTTCATCTAATTCTCTACCTCCCTCTTGATCTCCCCTAACAGGTTCCTCCTAAGCCCTACTCACTCCCTCCCCCAAACATTCACAAGATTTAGATAAGCACGGTCTAGTAGCCTATACTTAGACCTTATAACTCCCCACGGTCTGGTATACCTAGACCCTCATGACGCCTCGCCTTATAGAATTTCACCTACCTTCCACCGTCCGGTCAAAACTCACCCTTTTGGACATGGATCCGTCGATTCCATATTCTCTGTCAATTTCCAGAAGGTGGCCTCCTTCTGGAAGGTGGACTGTGGTACAGATGGAACGCTTTCCCATGTCGTCCCTCTTCTCCCTCTGGCGGAGGCCGATGGGGGTGTACTTGTAACCGTAAGATGATGGCCAGTTACTCATGGCTGCAGTTGCGATTCGATTATATTTTTTGGAAAACGAGAGTCAGGGGGACAGTGAGAGACAGAGAGAGAGAAGAGTGATGTCCTCACGCTAAGGGTTCCGGGGCAACACTGACTCGAAAATGATCTCTTTTGGCTACGGTGCCCCCTTTGGCATGTTGAACCGTCTCCACCACCACCACCAACACCTCCACCACCTCCTCCACCACCACCGCCGCCTTCTTTTCCCCCAGCCTCACCGCCCACCGCCCATCTCAAGCCACCAAAGATATTCGGTCTTAGCCTTTTTCATGCGTCCTTAGCTAAGGGCTGATCTAATGCGGTAGTGAGCGATTCAATCAGAGAAAGGAAAAACGCCAGAGCTTAGGAGAGAGAGAGAGAGAGAGAGAGAGAGAGAGAGAGAGAGAGAGAGAGAGAGCAACATGGCCAGAAAACACATATACAGTACAGAGACTCAAGGGTATTTCTGGGCATGCCTCCCCCCCTCCCCCCACTAACACGTACGACCTCTTGAAGGCCTCTTCCTTCATCTAGAGCCTTCATGAAGCCTTGCTCCTTGTCGCTTGACTAAGTGTTCGAAGCACATAAAAGAACACTGATTTCATCCGAACAAATGCACTTCTTGGAGTTCTCTTGCTTGAGGGTACACTCGGGCACACTATTCTATCTAGTTTCTCTTTCCTCCTGTTTTGTTAAAGTATTTATAGTTTATACAGGAAATATTTTTTCAATGTTACTGTTCTTAAAATATTCAATTTTTCCTTGTTTCCTCTCCTCACTGGGCTATTTTCCCTGTTGGAGCCCTTGGGCTTGTAGCATCTTGCTTTTCCAAATAGGGTTGTTACTTAGTAAGTAATAATAATAATAATAATAATAATAATAATAATAATAATAATAATAATAATAATAATACAGATAAAATGTAGAATAAATTGGTGGTTATGACAATTCTGTCTCCATTTTTATCTCTGCCTTCAGAACTGAAACAGAATTAGATTTCATAGTTTTGAAGGACGTCATATTGCCAAATTAGAACCTGAGCACATTCTTAACTCCTGAATTTTCAGTATTATTATTATTATTATTATTATTATTATTATTATTATTATTATTATTATTATTATTATCAATACTATTATTATAAGCTAAGATACAAGCCTAGTTGGAAAAGCAGGATTCTATAAGCCCAAGGGCTCCAACAAGTAAAATAGCCATATTATTATTATTATTATTATTATCATCATTATTATTTTTATTATTACTATTATTATTATAAGCTAAGCTACAACCCTAGTTGGAAAAGCAGGATGCTATAAGCCCAAGGGCTCAAACAGGGAAGAATAGCCCAGTTCTCTTATAATTATTATTACTATTATTATTATTATTATTATTATAATCTAAGCTACAACCCTAGCTGGAAAAGCAGGATGCTATAAGCCCAAGGGCTCCGAAAGGGAAAACTAGGCCGCCGCCGCCGCCGCCGCCGCCGCCGCCGCCGCCGCCTTCTTCTTCTTCTTCTTCTTCTTCTTCTTCTTCTTCTTCTTCTTCTTCTTCTTCTTCTTCTTATTACTATAAGCTAAGCTACAACCCTAGTTGGAAAAGCAGGATGCTATATGTCCAAGGGCTCTTCTTCTTCTTCTTCTTCTTCTTCTTCTTCTTCTTCTTCTTCTTCTTCTTATTACTATAAGCTAAGCTACAACCCTAGTTGGAAAAGCAGGATGCTATATGTCCAAGGGCTCTTCTTCTTCTTCTTCTTCTTCTTCTTCTTCTTCTTCTTCTTCTTCTTCTTATTACTATAAGCTAAGCTACAACCCTAGTTGGAAAAGCAGGATGCTATATGTCCAAGGGCTCCAACAGGGAAAATAACCCAGTGAAAAGAGGAAATAACGAAATAAACTACAAGAGAAGTTTAAGAACAATAACATTAAAATAAATATTTCATACATAAACTATAAAAATTTTCAAAATAACAAGAGGAAGAGAAACAAGATAGAATAATATTAATGGACTTTCCGTTACAGATGGAGTTGATGTTCACATAGCATGCCAAATCTGCAAATTCTTTACAAATTCAATATATAAGAAAACCAGCAACTACAACACCCCCCTCCCCCCCTTTCAGGAAAACAAAAGTGCATTCTGTGAGGCGTTAAATATCTTGGCACCTGAGACCAAATGGTAGAATATTGCAAACTTTGATAATAATGTTGACTTTTAGCTTCATATAATTAACGATCCCATCAACTCTCCAATCAATCAATTACAAAAGTATAAGAAGGAGGTTTACATTGGATCTTTCTTTTTGGTTACGGTTCATTTTCCCTTTGCATACACATACACCGAATAGTCTGGCCTATTCTTTATAGATACTTCTCTGTCCTCATACAACTGACAACACTGAGATTATCAAAAAATTCTTCTTCACCCAAGGGGTTAACTACTGCACTGTATTTGTTCAGTGGCTACTTTCCTCTTGGTAAGGGTAGAAGAGACTCTTTAGCTATGGCAAGCAGCTTCCAAAATCAAACCATTGTTCTCTAGTCTTTCACTGTCTTGGGTTAGAGTTCTCTTGCTTGAGGGTACACTCGGACACACTGTTCTATCTTATTTCTCTTCCTCTTGTTTTGATAAAATTGTTATACTTTATTGTTATTTAGGAAATATTTATTTTAATGTTACTGTTCTTAAGATATTTTATTTTTCCTTGTTTCCTTTCCTCACTGAGCTATTTTCCCTGTAAGGGACTCGGGCTTATAGCATCCTGCTTTTCCAACTAGGGTTGTAGCTTAGCAGGTAGTAGTAATAATAATAATAATAATAATAATAATAATAAGAGAGAGAGAGAGAGAGAGAGAGAGAGAGAGAGGGAGAGAGAGAGAGAGAGAGAGAGAGAGAGAGAGAGAGAGAGAGAGAGAGAGAGGGAAGTTAGGAGTGTATATATACATATATATATATATATATATATATATATATATATATAATATATGTATAAATACATATATATATATATATATATATATATATATATATATTTATAGATAGATAGATATATATAAATATATATATATATATATATATATATATATATATATATTTATAGATAGATAGATAGATAGATATAAATATATATATATATATATATATATATATATATATATATATATATATATATATATATATATTTCTTACTAACTTCTTCCCTTGTCTCTCTCTTTATGTATGTACATACATATACGTTTACATACATACATATATATCTATAAGTATATATATTGATATATATACCTAACCTCTCTCTCTCTCTCTCTCTCTCTCTCTCTCTCTCTCTCTCTCTCTCTCTCTCTCTCTCTCTCTCTCTCACAGAAGTATATCCTATCCACCTCAATGCTACGAATATGATTTGGCACCTTTCTGCTAAAACAGAATCTTCTGCCAGCATAAAATTTTTAATCACAAAGCCAAATGACCATTTATAATTTAAATCCGAGACGAGATATTGTGAATGTCTTTCAGGAAATGCCAAGGTGAATTGTTACAGTCCTATTTGACTCCCCTCTTTGATGAGCTTCCTGAAATATGGTGGCTTTCCAAGGCCATCAGTCGGTTGTTGTTGTTGTTGTTGTTTAGAGGCCACTCATGAATGGCAAGGGGAAGAGACAGTGACATACCCCTATCGAGTAGGACAATGCCCTAAAGACTGACCATATGTACATATGATCAGCGCCCAAGCCCCCTCTCCACCCAAGCTAGGACCAAGGAGGGCCAAGCAATGCCTGCCGATGACTCAGCAGATATACCTAAAGGCTCCCACAAACCGGGGGCCCCTCCTTACCTAACAAGGATGGTGATGTTGCAGCGACCAAATAAACTAACGAGTCTGGCGTTCACCAGTCAGGGACGTTACTAGCTAAGTTACAACCCAAGTTGGAAAAGTAGGATACTATTATTATTATTATTATTATTATTATTATTATTATTATTATTATTATTATTATTATTATTATTATAATTATTATTATCATTATTAGCTAAGCTACAACCCTAGTAAGAAAAGTAGGATACTATTATTATTATTATTAGCCAAGCTACAACCCTAGTTGGAAAAGCAATATCCTATAAGCCAAAGGGCTCCAACAGGGAAAAATAGCCCAGTGAGGAAAAGGAAATAAATAAACTAAAAGAGAAGTAATGAATAATTAACATGAAATAGTTTAATAACATTAAAAACGTTAAAATTAGATCTGTCATATGTAAACCATGAATAGAGACTTATGTCAGCCTGTTCAACATTTAAAACATTTGCTCAAAGTTTGAACTTCTCAAGTTCCGCCGAATCTAACAACCCGATTAGGAAGATCATTCCACAGCTTGGTCACAGCTGGGATAAAACTCCTAGAATACTATGTAGTATTGAGCCTCATGATGGAGAAGGCCTGACTATTAGAATTAACTGCATGCATAGTATTACGAACAGGATAGACGATATTATTTAATAAAAAAACAAACATATCTAGATAAATAGTAAAATATGCATTTGTAAATACTGTATATGTACTGTATAACCACAAATTATTCACGTAAATATACGATGATGTATACGTTATAAATTGTAAGATAGTAAATGTGTATTTTCATAATAAAAGATGAAAAATAAAATAAAAAGAAGTTTGCAGTTTTTCTCAGCATTGATTCTGTTTCTTTTTTAAATCAACTTTTACTTCTCATCAACTTGAGATAGTGACTTTAAAATATTTTTAAGTTTCATATAATAATAATAATAATAATAATAATAATAATAATAATAATAATAATAATAATAATAATATTCGGGAAGATCTGAATGCAATGAATGGTCCGAATTATGAAAAATCTTATGCAACATGCATAATCTATTATCTTTGTTCATTAAGTTGCATAATTTCAACCATCTGGGTCTTCTATACACAGTGACCTGAAGACGAAGCTGCTGGCTACTTGTCAAGTATTTGATGCGTTGTGATATGTCACGTACTGATTATAATTCACGAAACACTTATTATAATTCACGATACACTATAATTCATTAAACATTTATTATAATTCACGAAACCCTAATTATAATTCACGATACACTATATTTCAAAAAACATTTATTATAATTCACGATACACTTATCATAATTCATTAAACAATTATTATAATTCACGAAACACTAATTATAATTCGCAAAACACATTATAATTCACGAAACCCTAGTTATAATTCACGAAACACTAATTATAATTCACGAAACACTAATTATAATTCACGAAACACTAATTATAATTCACGAAACACTAATTATGATTCACGATACACTTATTATACTTCATTAAACACTTGAAATCCTAATTATAATTCACGAAACCCTAATTACAATTCACGATACACTTATTATAATTCACGAAACACTAATTATAATTCCCGAAACCCTAATTATAATTCACGATACACTAATTATAATTCACGAAACACTAATTATATTTCACGAAACACTAATTATAATTCAGGAAACACTAATTATAATTCACGATACACTAATTATAATTCATTAAACACTAATTATGATTCATTAAACACTTATTATAATTCACGAAACACTAATTACAATTCACGAAACACTTATTATAATTCACGAAACACTAATTATGATTCATTAAACACTTATTATAATTCACGAAACACTAATTACAATTCACGAAACACTTATTATAATTCACGAAACACTAATTATGATTCATTAAACACTTATTATAATTCACGAAACACTAATTACAATTCACGAAACACTTATTATAATTCACGAAACACTAATTATGATTCATTAAACACTTATTATAATTCACGAAACACTTGCGTGTTTTATTGATACCGTCACACCATAAACAGTTTCTGGGTAGACTATATTATTTAATAAAAAAAGAAAAAACATATTTTGATAAATAGTACAACTTGCCATTGTAAATACAGTATCATCATCTCCTCCTACGCCTATTGACGCAAAGGGCCTCGGTTAGATTTCCCCAGTCGTCTCTATCTTGAGCTTTTAATTCAATACTTGTCCATTCATCATCTCCTACTTCTCGCTCAATACTTCTCCATTCATCATCTCCCACTTCACGCTTCATAGTCCTCAGCCATGTAGGCCTGGGTCTTCCAACTCTTCTAGTGCCTTGTGGAGCCCAGCTGAACGTTTGGTGAAATAATCTCTTGGGGAGCGCCATATTTATATAAATAGTAAAAATTTCAATTGCAAATAAGTATATATAAAATTAAAAAAAATTATTCATAAAGATATACTGTGATGTGTATGTTGTAAATTGTAAGATTGTAAATGTGTATTTCCTTATAAAAGCTAAAAAAAAAAAAGAATTTTGGAGTTTTTCTTAGCATTGATTTGTTTTTTCTTCATTTTTATTCAACTTTTACTTATCATACTCAACATATGATCTTAAATGTAAAGATATATCTAACCATAAACTATTCTCTGGGTAGATAATATTTAATAAAAAGAATTTTAGTTTTTCTCATCATTGATTCTATTTTTTTTCTTTTTTGTGGAAAAATCAACTTTAATTTTATTTTCTTGCTCGGTAGAAAAAAAATCTCAATAATCCATTTTTCCTGCTTTTTCTTTTAGGGTTGTAGCTTGGCTAATAATAACAACAACAACAACAACAGCAACAAGAAAAACATGCAGATTCCTTCAATTGCATGAAAGAGGAGGACGAGCTATATAAATAGAAATTTGAATTACTGCTTTTTTCTATCCATTGACATCAACCCCTATCCAATATCAACATCCCCTCGAGATAGAAAAAGAAATTTATTTTTTTTACTGGCAGTATTTCTATTTCAATTATTTTTTTGTTTACTCCTTCTGACTCCTCATTTTTATATTTTTTCATTACTTCTTTAGACTTCTCGTTTCTATATTTTCTCTTTACTTCTTTTGACTCCTCATTTCCACATTTTTTCTTTACTTCTAACTCCTCATTTCTACATTTTTCATTTCTTTACTTCTAACTCCTCATTTCTACATTTTTCATTTCCTTCTTTTGACTCCTCATTTCTACCTTTTTTTTTAAAACTTCTGACTCCGATCGCTCCCTAAACCTCCCTAAAACTAGGGTCCATACCGTCTTCTCCCCCCACCAACAAAAAAAATCTGGGGGAAAAAATGGAGAAATGAAATACTGTCGAATTCGATGAGAGGGACTGTCAGTATAGCCTCGGTGAATCATACGATTGGGTTATAAAATTTAGGTCTTAAACCAACCACTATGACATCAAGTCTCGGGTAGTTGAATCTGTAGAACTTCAAAAGGTTAAACTTGCAGAAAATGTTTTTATATTGAATAGGGTAACATAAGTCTTTATAATGAAGTTTATATATGATATGTTTTAATGTTGTTACTGATTTTAAAATATTTTACTTTAAATGTTCATTACTTCTCATACTTATTTATTTCCTTATTCGCTTTCCTCACTGGGCTATTTTCTTTATTGGAGCCCTTGGACTTATAGAATCCTGCTTTTCCAACTAGGGCTGTAGCTTACCAAATAATAATAATGATAATAATCATAATGATAACAACAACAACAACAACAACAACAATAATAATAATAATAATATTAATAATAATAATAATAATAATAATAATAATAATAATAATAATAATAATAATAATAACAACAATATTCATAATTATAATAATAGCCTCTGTACCATGGTCTTCCACTGTCTTGGGTTTAGAGTTCCCTTGCTTGAAGTATACACTCAGGTACACTATCATATTTCTCTTCCTTTTGTTTTTGTTTTTAATTTTTATAGTTTATACATGAAAGATCTATTTTAATGTTGTTATTGTTCTTAAAATGTTTTATTTTAGTTGTTCAGCATCCTAATTTTCCAAATAGGGTTGTAGCTTAGCAAGTAATAATAATAATAATAATAATAATAATAATAATAATAATAATAATAATATTAATAATATATATATATATATATATATGTGTGTGTGTGTATTTTCATATAATATGTAATAAATAATTCACTATTATTTAGTAAGGCTTAACCCGATTGGTAAATGACAATTTGCCACAACAATGAAAAGAAAAAAAAGAGAGAGAGAGAGAGAGAGA
>NC_090734.1:132114318-132116818 GCF_036898095.1 Palaemon carinicauda
ATGTTTTTTTTTTTATTAAAAACTAGGCCTACGTTTTTATTCAAAACTAGGCCTACATGTTTTTTATTCAAAACTAGGCCTACGTTTTTTTTTATTCAAAACTAGGCCTACATGAATTTTTTGACATTCCGAAGTCTGAGTTTAAGTGATTTTAAGTAAAAGAGACCGGCTAAAAACGTGAAATTTAGCTTGGAAATAATAAAGGATATTTGACACGCCTGAGAGAGAGAGAGAGAGAGAGAGAGAGAGAATAGTTACTGACTCCATAGAGATATTTTGCTTAATACGAAGTTGTCTTGGTAAAATTATCATTGTCTACTGAGAGAGAGAGAGAGAGAGAGAGTTACTGACTCCATAGAGATATTTTGCTCAAAACGAAACTGTCTTACTAAATTCACCGTGATCTTAATGCATTTAACTGATAAACACAGAGAGAGAGAGAGAGAGAGAGAGAGAGAGAGAGAGAGAGAGAGAGAGAGAGAGAGAGAGAGAGAGAGTTACTGACACCATAGAGATATTTTGCTCAAAACGAAACTGTCTTACTAAATTCACCGTGATCTTAATGCATTTAACTGATAAACACAGAGAGATAGAGAGAGAGAGAGAGAGAGAGAGAGAGAGAGAGAGAGAGAGAGAGAGAGAGTTACTGACACCATAGAGATATTTTGCTCAAAACGAAACTGTCTTACTAAATTCACCGTGATCTTAATGCATTTAACTGATAAACACACACAGAGAGAGAGAGAGAGAGAGAGAGAGAGAGAGAGAGAGAGAGAGAGAGAGAGAGTGTTACTGACACCATAAGAGATATTTTGCTCAAAACGAAACTGTCTTACTAAATTCACCGTGATCTTAATGCATTTAACTGATAAACAGAGAGAGAGAGAGAGAGAGAGAGAGAGAGAGAGAGAGAGAGAGAGTTACTGACACCATAGAGATATTTTGCTCAAAACGAAACTGTCTTACTAAATTCACCGTGATCTTAATGCCTTTAACTGATAAACAGAGAGAGAGAGAGAGAGAGAGAGAGAGAGAGAGAGAGAGAGAGAGAGAGAGTTACTGACACCATAGAGATATTTTGCTTAATACGAAACTGTCTTACTAAATTCACCGTGATCTTAATGCCTTTAACTGATAAACAAAGAGAGAGAGAGAGAGAGAGAGAGAGAGCCTTACCTTATTGCCTTATTTTTTGTTTGGGTTCCCCCAGGTCCCTCAGTGTGAGGCACCTCGTATATCCACCAGAGAGTTGATAATGCATCTTCCGGTGTATTTTGCATCTTCCAGTCTTGGATGGTCTGGGATGCATCTTAGGTATTTATCGAGCTGATTTTTAAACACATCTACGCTCACTCCTGATATGTTTCTTAGATGAGCTGGCAGCACATTAAATAGTCGCTGCATTATCGATGCTGGTGCGTAGTGGATTAATGTCCTGTGCGCCTTTCTCAGTTTACCTGGAATGCTTTTTGGCACTATTAATCTACCTCGGCTTGCTCTTTCTGATACTTTAAGCTCCATGATGTTTTCAGCAATTCCTTCTATTTGCTTCCATGCTTGTATTATCATGTAGCGTTCTCTTCTCCTTTCTAGACTGTATAGTTTTAAAAATTGCAGTCTTTCCCAGTAGTCAAGGTCCTTAACTTCTTCTATTCTAGCAGTATAGGACCTTTGTACACTCTCTATTTGCGCAATATCCTTTTGGTAGTGTGGGTACCATATCACATTGCAGTACTCGAGTGTACTACGCACATAAGTTTTGTAAAGCATAATCATGTGTTCAGCTTTTCTTGTTTTAAAGTGTCTGAATAACATTCCCATTTTTGCTTTACATTTAGCCAACAGTGTTGCTATTTGGTCGTTGCATAACATATTCCTATTTAAAATTACACCAAGGTCTTTAATTGCTTCCTTGTTTGTGATTGTCTCATTATTAGGTCCCTTGTATGCATACACCATTCCTTCTCTGTTTCCATAATTTATTGATTCGAATTTATCGGAGTTAAATACCATCCTATTTATCTCCGCCCATTCATATATTTTGTTTAGATCTCTTTGTAGTGAGTTCCTATCTTCATCACAAGTAATTTCTCTACTTATTCTTGTGTCATCGGCGAAACTTCTCACTACGGAGTTTTCAACATCACAGTCTATGTCTGAGATCATAATAACAAATAGCAGTGCTGCTAATACCGTACCTTGGGGCACACCAGATATTACCTGGGCTTCATCTGATTTCTCGTCATTTGCAACCACTATCTGTTTTCTGTTTTTCAGGAATTCTTTTACCCATTTTCCTATCTTTCCCACAATATTATGCTTTCTCATTTTTTTCTCCAATATGTTATGGTCTACCTTGTCAAAGGCTTTTGCAAAATCTAGATAGATCACATCTGTGTCTTTTTCATTTATCATATTATTGTATATGTTTTCATAGTGAGCTATCAGTTGGGTCTGTGTACTTTTTCCAGGTACGAAACCGTGTTGACCCATATTAAAC
>NC_090734.1:132124318-132151818 GCF_036898095.1 Palaemon carinicauda
ACTCGTGTGTATATATATTTATGAAAGTATATGTGTGTACACTCACTTTTAATACACCAGTACACTAGTAAAGTAACTTTGTTGGTTGGTTTGCCATAGGCCTACTGTAAATCTCTTGTTGTATTGAACTGAATTACTTATGGCAGTTATCACTACTCGTGTGTATATATATATTTATTTACGTAAATGTATATACACTCACACCAGTACACAAATTAAGTAACCTTTCTGGTTGTTTGAGAATGGCCTATGCCTCACAGAGTATAAGGCAAGATTTATTTTTCTGTATTGAAGCTATTGAACTGATTCGTTTATGTAATATCACTACTCGTGTGTGTGCGTGTGTGTGTGTGTGTTACTAGAGAACATATAAGCTTAACTTGAAACTTCCCTTTTCACTAATTACATACTAGCCAATACATCACTATCTTCATTAGCAACATCGTCACAAGAAAACGAACGCTCTTGCCTAAGTCATGATGATATTAGATGATGCAAATCACAGTAAACAATGTCAGTAGACTCAGTACAGAGTAAAGTAATCGAAACAATAATAATAATAATAATAATAATAATAATAATAATATTAACAACAACAATAATAATAATAATAATAATAATAATATTAATAATAATAATATTAATACAGATAATTATAATGATAATAATAATAATAATAATAATAAAAATATCAATAATAATAATAATAATAATTATAATAATAATAATAATAATAATAATAATAATAATAATTTCAATAATACTACTAATAATAATTTGATAATGATAATAATTATATTAATAATAATAATAATAATAAAAATAATAATAATAATAATTTGATAATAATAATTATATCAATAATAATAATAATAATAACAATTTTCTTTACCAAGACTTGTCATTTTCTTAAGTAGATTAGCCCCTTTAGGATAACTTTGATGGAGGCTATGGTTGTTATAGTAACTTAATTTGAAATGGACAGTGGAACGCGGAATTATAACACCGTGGGTTGATTAAAACTAGTACATTTCTGAAAGAAATTTTAATTAGATAAGTATACAAAAGGACGTATTAGTTGAAATTTTTGAAGTGTACAAAATTATCTATTAGTTGAAATTTTTGAAGTGTACAAAATTATCTATTAGTTGAAATTTTTGAAGTGTACAAATATATCTATAAGTCGAAATTTTTGGAGTGTACGGAAAGACATATTAGCTGAATTTTTTGGAAAGTGTGCAATAGGATATATTCGTTGAAATTTTTGGAAAATGTTCAATAAGATATATTAGCTGAAATTTTTGGAAAGTGTACAAAAGGATCTATTACTTGAAATTTCTGGAAAGTGTACATTAGGACATATTAGCTGAAATGTTTGGAAAGTGTACAAAAGGACATATTAGCTGAAATTTTGGAAAGTGTACAATAAAACATATTAACGGAAATTTTCAGAAAGTGTAAAAGGACATTTTAACTAAAATTTTCAGAAAGTGTACAAAATGAACTATTGGTTGAAATTTTCAGAAAGTGTAAAAGGACATTTAACTGAAATTTTCAGAAAGTGTAAAAGGACATTTCAACTAAAATTTTCATAAAGTGTACAAAATGAACTATTAGTTGAAATTTTCAACAAGTGTAAAAGGACATTTTAACTGAAATTCTCAGAAAGTGTAAAAGGACATTTTAACTGAAATTTTTAGAAAGTGCACAAAAGGACCTAATCGCTGAAATTTTTGGAAAGTGTACAATAGGACATATTAGGAGAAATTTTCAGAAAGTGTACAAAATGACCTATTAGTTGAAATTTTCAGAAAGTGTAAAAGGACATTTTAACTGAAATTTTCAGAAAGTGTACAAAATGAACGATTAGTTGAAATTTTCAGAAAGTGTAAAAGGACATTTTAACTGAAATTTTCAGAAAGTGTACAAAATGAGCTATTAGTTGAAATTTTCAGAAAGTGTAAAAGGACATTTTAACTGAAATTTTCAGAAAGTGTACAAACTAAGCTATTGGTTGAAATTGTTGGAAAGTGTACAAAAGGACCTATCAATTGAAAATTTTGGAAAGTGTAAAATAGGACATATCTGTAATTTTAATGAGTAACTTTTGATGATTAATTTTCTTAACACTTCTTCTCAAGAGACTATAAAATGTCATAATATGTTCATAATAAGAATAAACATTTATAATTGTTTGAACGCTCCAAAACGTGTGGTCTTTCTAACACTTGATTAAGGTGGCCTAACCAAAATGAACTCTGTAAATAAAATAATACATTCTTATAACAATTCTTGATTGTAGGATCAAATGTTGTTCTAGATGATTATAAATAATAGTTATTGTTGATTTATCCGAATGATGACGTCACAAACGGTCATAGAGAAAAAATAAATGAATTACTAGAAATAGCTTACGGTGACCTTCATATAATATTGCTAATTAAACCTTTCACGTTTATTCTAATATAGTTGATTCATCATCATCACCATCATCATCATCTCCTCCTACGCCTATTGACGCAAAGGACCTCATCATCATCATCTCCTACGCCTATTGACGCAAAGGACCTCATCATCATCATCTCCTCCTACGCCTATTGACGCAAAGGGCCTCGGTTAGATTTCCCCAGTCGTCTCTATCTTGAGCTTTTAATTCAATGCTTCTCCATTCATCATCTTCCACTTCGCGCTTCATAGTCTTCAGCCATGTAGGCCTGGGTCTTCCAACTCTCCTAATGCCTTGTGAAGCCCAGTTGAAAGTTTGGTGAACTAATGTCTTCTAATGGTGATATATAGATTTCAAATAGTTATTTAATTTATCCAAAACACAAACTAACCTTGAACTGATAGCTGTGTTTGTGATGGACATTATGGGAATGACAAAATTTCTAAATATATACTTTTGTATGTTTTAAGTTTTCATGAATAACTATAAATGATAAAATATACATAAATACTTTATTATGCTGTAAGATTTCATGATTAACGGTAAATAATCTTAGAGTAAACTTTAATTTTCACTTGAAGCTATTTTACAAATATAAACAATAATAATGTAAGATTCTTCCACATTGATGAAATTTTATATTTCAACATATATTTGAAGAATTAATTATACGCTCACTCAATTAAGATATGGGTGAAATAGGCCAACTACCAACGAAAATCCAACAGAAGTAATAATTCTATATTATAAGAAACAGAACAGTAGTACAAAATTGGGAAAAATATATAAGATGTGCTTTGGTTAAGCAATGAAAGTCTAATGTGAATTTGTAAGAGTATACCATGAAATTATTTCCGTTTTCTTTAAAGCGGGACACACGAGTATACCATGAAATTATTTCCGTTTTCTTTAAAGCGGGACACACGAGTATACCTTGAAATTATTTCCGTTTTCTTTCAAGCATGATACGCGAGTATACCATGAAATTACTTTCGTGTTCTTTAGAGTGGGATACCGGAGTATACCATGATATTATTTGTTTTCTTTAAAGCAGGACACACGGGTATACCATGAAATTATTTCCGTTTACTTTAAAGCGGGACACACGAGTATACCATGAAATTATTTTCGTTTTCTGAAGAGCGTGACACAAAATGAATAACACACACGCTATCGTATCAATATATAGAAGATTATAAGGAACAGAACAGTAGTTTTCTCTTAGCAATTCTGTTTATTTAGTCTTACACTGTAGGAAAAAAAAGAAAAAAGAAAAAGTAAGAAAGTACTGTAAACAAGTTATTTATGAGGATGCCCTGGGCCTTTTTAGATAGCGTATACTTGCCAAGCTGTTTGGGGTTACACCTTCTATAGGAAAAACGTGCAATATTGCAAGGTTTAATCTTGGATTAAAGAGAAGTTAAATGCTCTCTCTCTCTCTCTCTCTCTCTCTCTCTCTCTCTCTCTCTCTCTCTCTCTCTCTCTCTCTCTCTCTCTCTCTCTCATTTCGAGCTAAAGAAAATTCTACACAAGTAGTTTTATAAAAAAAGACAGATTGTGCTTGTTCATAGAACTTAGCAGTATTCTCTCTCTCTCTCTCTCTCTCTCTCTCTCTCTCTCTCTCTCTCTCTCTCTCTCTCTCTTTATGAAAATAGACAGATTGTGCTTATGTTCATAAAACTTAGCAGTATTCTCTCTCTCTCTCTCTCTCTCTCTCTCTCTCTCTCTCTCTCTCTCTCTCTCTCTCTCTCTCTCTCTCTCTCCTTTTAAACAGACTTCAGCCCATCCACCCTAAACTCTGTCTTCTAATAATAGCCAAATAGCGACGGGTGGCACACCTATTCTCTTTCTTTCTCTCTCTCTCTCAACTTAGCCTCCCTTTATATGGAAAGTATTATTGGCATTTGTCCTTGTACGCCGTCTTTCTGTATAATATAACATATTCTCTCTCTCTCCCTCTCTCTCTCTCTCTCTCTCTCTCTTTCTCACATTATATATATATATATACATATATATATATACAGATAAGTATATATAGATATACTGTATGTATTTATTTGTTACACATATACAGAATTACAATATATATATATATATATATATATATATATATATATATATATATATATATATAAAATGTGCATATATATATACATATATATATATATATATATATATATATATATTATATATACATATACATATACACACACACATATATATGTATATGCATATATATATATATATATATATATATATATATATATATATATATATATGTATATATATATATATATATATATATATATATATATAATTATATATATATATATATATATATATATTTTATTGTCGTTCAATATCTAGCGTATATGCTATATTGGTAGTTACATTTTTCTGTATATTAACATCATCTCTACCTTCGATAAACAAATAAATCTATTTGAATGACCTTTACAAGACAAAACTATGCTCTTTGGGAAAGCACGAGCAAGCAATACAAAGTGATTGCCAGATTGCATTTTTACTCAATATAACAAAAAAGTATAACACCATGTAACGTCATTTTGCATTATGGGAACAGGTAATTACAATTTGTAATTACGAAATTGACAATAAAGTAATCAATTATCAACTCAAGAAAAACATTCTCATGCTAGAGGGGCACTCAGTAGAGCGCAGACCTCCGCCGCGGCATCTCCCGACCTTGACCTTGACCTTTGACCTTTACATATATTAATTGGAGTAGATTTTCTTAAACTCAACTATGAACGAAGTTTGAAATGTCTCTGTGACAACAATGTCCAAACTTATGGCTGATTACGTGAATTGGACATTTTGCTTGACCGTGACCTTAACCTTAACCTTCAACCTTGACTTTTGACCTTGACCTTCCAAAATTTAATCATTTCTAGCTTTTCATATAAAAGTTAATCCCTGCAAGTTTCATGAAGCTGTTCGTAAACAAACAAACATACAAAGAGGGGCGAAAACATAACCTCCTTCCAACTTCGTCGGCGGAGGTAATAAGATTACAAACTCATATCAGTCATTATTCTCTCGGTAAACAGTCAATGAAAGACTAAGTTTTCTGAATCGTAACTTAAGGTATCGTAAATTTTCCTGATTCAACAAATCAAGGGTATAGTTAGTTTTCTTGAATCTGTTACTCGAAAGTATCGTCAGTTTTAATCAGTATTTCTAAAGTATCGTAAATTTTCATGAACCAATAACTCGAATGTATCGTAAATTGTCCTGTTTTAGTATCTCAAAGGTATCGTCAAGTTTTTTAATCAGTAACTCAAAGGTATCGTCAATTTTCCTGAATCAGTAACTTAAAGATATCGTCAATTTTCCAGAATCAGTAACTCGAAGGTATCGTCAATTTTCCTCAATCAGTAGCTCGAAAATATTGTCAATTTTCCTGAATCAGTAACTCGAAGATATAGTCCATTTTCTTGAATCAGTAACTAAAAGGTATCGTCAATTTTCCTGAACCAGTAACACAAAGATATCGTCAATTTTCCTGAATCATTAACTTGAAGATATCGTCAATTTTCCTGAATCATTGACTTGAAGATATCGTCAATTTTCCTCAATCAGTAACTCGAAGATATCGTCAATTTTCCTCAATCAGTAACTCGAAGATATCGTCAATTTTCCTCAATCAGTAACTCGAAGATATCGTCAATTTTCCTCAATCAGTAACTCGAAGATATCGTCAATTTTCCTCAATCAGTAACTCGAAGATATCGTCAATTTTCCTCAATCAGTAACTCTAAGGTTTCGTCAATTTTCCTGAATTAGTAACTCGAAGGTATCGTCAATTTTCCTGAACCAGTAACACAAAGATATCGTCAATTTTCCTGAATCATTAACTTGAAGATATCGTCAATTTTCCTGAATCAGTAACTTAATAATTAACTTGAAGATATCGTCAATTTTTCTGAATCAGTAACTCGGAAATATCGTCAGTTTTCATCGGCTGTGTTGTTCCTTGATGTCTCAGGATTGAGGTTGATTTCTCCCATCTGAAGTAGCACGATCAGATAGGTCGATGCAAAGCTCCCCATCTGTATAGTGGTGGAGAATTTATAATAATAATAATAATAATAATAATAATAATAATAATAATAAATAATAATAATGATAATTAATAATAATAATTAATAATAATAATAGTTAATAATAATAATTAATAATAATGATAATAATTAATAATAATAATAATTATTAATAATAATATATATATATATATATATATATATATATATATATATATATATATATATATAAACACACACACACACACACACACACACATATATATATATATATATATATATATATATATATATATATATATTTTTTTTTTTTTTCAGTCACGCTCAGCGGCATTGCCAGTCGTATAACTCGGGTAGGGAGAGAGGGGGGTGAGTGTGCGTGCATTATATAAATATTCAGCCGTCATTTTTGACAGGTCGCGTACACTAGTGATAATAACGTGCATTAATACAGTCATTTGACGTGCTTGCTGTGATCACTCATCATCAAACAGCTGTGTGTGTCCTAATTCCTCATAAAGATTCTGTCACTAGTAGATAAGCTGCTATCTATCCATATGCCTTTGTGTAATTAGCATTTACTTTACTGCTATGCGTTGTAATACTTTTTAACATTCTATTTTATTTAAAAATTTTCGTAAATATGACATTTTTAGCTTAATTTGCATAGTATAGTGGTGACGTGATCGCCTAGCATTCGCATGGCCGCAGATTGATCCCCGCCCACGACCGTGAGTTTAAGCTGTTCACTGGGGAGGTCAATGCTGTGGTTGGGAACCACAGTTGGGGATTGGGCTTGCCCGGGTGACGTTCTGGTGAAACTGGAACTGAAATCAGCCACCTTTAACCTTAAATAATCAACCGAGGTGTTCTGGAAATTAAGAATACTGGAAATTATGCAGACTTAGCAGTATGATGTAAGAGAATTGGCTTTGTCATAAAATCACTAAACTTTTCTAAGCACTCACGGTCCTCGGCTAGGATCGATCTGCTGCCAGGCGAATGCTAGGCAAATACGTTACCGTTATCCCTACATTAAGGGGTCGGTTGCCTGATGCGCCCTCCAACAGCATCAGGCATGGTTTATAATTTAGCAGCGCTTTTACAATCGCATGCCTTTGCCATTATCAACCCCAGTTACTGGAAGTGGGGCTAACTTTTGACTAAATAACCCATCTGCAAGGCAGCAGTTTCCATAGTTATTATAACATCTTTTGCTAAAAAGCAAGACTGCACGGCAGCATCTGTCCTTTTAGTCGCTTCCTATGACACGCAGGACGTACGGTGGTAGTATTCTTACACCCCTATATAAAAAAAAAGTGATACTTATGCAAGGAAATTTCACTTACTGAAAGGAGGTTTGAGTATCCCAAGGAGAACCAGCTTCCTACATTGACGTTCATCATCCTTTCCAACGTCAGAGCAATTCCTCTGATCTGCAGAGAAAAAGATTTGCATCTGGCTATACTATAGTCAATTTTTTTTAATGAGGCGCATTTGCACTGACTCGCAAGGGTGCCCTTTTAGCTCAGAAAAAGTTTCCTGCTAGCTGATTGGTTAATATTCTTTTATCCAACCAATCAGCGATTAGGCAACTTTTCCAAGCTAAAAGGACACCCCTGCGAGTCAGTGCAAATGCACGTCATTAAAAAAAATTGACTATAGTGTTTGTCTGCTGATCTTACATACAATCATGCATATACCTATTAGCATATTCATACATAAACCCCTTTAAAATCAATGGGGTAAACCATGGAATTGGCAACCTCACATGAAAGTCATGGAAGCAAATATCCCGGATCTCTCCTCAGTGCTCATCCCCATTGCATTGACAGCTCCGAATTAGCTTCACTTACTACCACTTGATTGCTGAGTAACCTGTCATTTCAAAAGTGACCACTTCCACTATGTTATTGATTTATTTGTGCCACGCAAAAGATAGGCCCCGTTTTTTGAGGACCCATGAAGTGTTTTGTAACCGACATCAACGAGGATGAAAAAGCACTGAAATCATCAGGAAGCTGATTACAGAGGGCCAGGTTGTGTATGTAGGTTTCTTGCAATCCTGTAATACCTTTGAAGTTTTAAAGCACTTGGTTTGGAGACCAAACTATTGCAAGAAACTACGATAATAAGTAATGACTGGGTTGGTTACTGGCGTACTAGGTAGAGGACACCAATTAGAGGATGGCGGGACTATGTTTGCAGCTTGGAGTGTCTGTGAGTATTCCTAAGAGTGGTTGGTCCTGAAAGAGGTAATATCTAGAGTCCTTTATGATGGGACCAAAATTCTCGACCACAAGAACATCAAGATGCTGGAGGACGTAGCTCATTTTGTATGATACACTCTATCTTTTATTGCACAGATCATGGCAGATAAGACAGTTGGGGCTTGTGAGATCCTTGTCTTTCTATGCGATGTTTACAGTTATGCTCAATGAGGAATGAAATGCAATGTGTAATAATAATGGGATCTCTAAAGTTTCTGGTACAGTGCATCCTGGGGATTAGGGTTTCAGCACAAAGTACTCGAGTAGCTTTTCCCTTTTTTCTCCTGGTTTGTGTAAGCCAGGCAACATTTTTATCGCAAACATAAGCCAATTTTAATGAGGAGTACTAGAATTCAGATTCCCAGTTATTAAGAGCCTATACTTTTCTGAGATGAGTCCTCCCTCTACTGGAGGTATTGAAGAAGCCATAAGCTCACCTGTTGCAGTGAACGCACAAATGTTTGTGAAAACGAGTAGATGAGTTAAGTGGGAGGCCCAATTGACTTTGAGAGCCTGGGCCATTGTGGCAACAGTTGGAGGTTGTTCAGATGGTATTTTTTAAATTCATTTTAGGGTTGTGGTGATCTATTGGAAACGTTCTTGCCAGGTATTCTGTTGGACGAGATTTTGAGACCTGCTCAAGCTTGATAGTTTCCAGTAGTGTCTGCACCTTCATCCTTCTTGTGAGCTAGGGATGAGGGTTTAGAGGAGCCTACAGGTCTATCTGCCGAGTCATCAGCAGCCATCGCCTTGCTCTCCCTGATTCTAGATTGATGGACAAGTGGCTTTGGTGCTGATATACATATTCATACATGGTCAGTTTTTAGGGGATTGTCTTGCTAGGACATTGTCACTGTCCCTTGCCTCTGCCTTTCATGAATGAATGAATGATTTGAAGTTCTCAAGTGACCTTTAAACCTTCGTAGGTTTTTATTCATACTGTGTTAATTTGGCAATAAAGCATCCTTATCAAATCATTCAAATAAGATTTTTGTTAACTTATTAACAAATTTACTAACCTGAATTTGCACAGTAGTGTCAGGGTATCTATTGCTAATATGCATTAGCTTCATACTCATAGCAGCAACCTGTAGCCAAATATAGAATATATTTCACGTTTAGTGATGATTAGATTACTGATATTGTTACACAGTATATAAAAAACCTTCAATTTGCTATTAAATGGAAAGTGCATTCTAACGCTAAATTCTTGCCACAAGCTCATATATCAAACTAATATAATATACACTATCCATATATAAAAGCATGAATAGAAAAACCACAAAGGAACATCCTAAGCTAGATAAGCCAATGGTGTCGTTTATTGACATAAAAAAGTCCCAATATGTAAAGTTGCCAGTGAAGCCTTTTAACGAAGTTTGCAAGGGTTTAACCCAGGACGAAATTTGAGCCAATCATAGTGTAAGCTCAGCCAGTATTGCCAACCCATGAGGTTCTTACCTATCCTGTGCTTGCTGTTTTCACTTGCTAGATCACTTTATATCACGTCCCTCAAACGGTCTTCGCTCTACCGTAGCTCGTTTCACTCGCAATCAAACATAATCTCATTGCTCTGCTGTAGCTCGTTTCGTTCGCAATTAAACATAATCTCATTGCTCTGCTGTAGCTTGTTTTGCTCACAATTAAACAATCTCATTGCTCTGCTGTAGCTCGTTTTGCTCACAATTAAACAATCTCATTGCTCTGCTGTAACTCGTTTCGCTCACAATTAAACATAATCTCGTTGCTCTGCTGTAACTCGTTTCGCTCGCAATTAAACATAATCTCATTGCTCTGCTGTAGCTCATTTCGCTCACAATTAACATAATCTCATTGCTCTGCTGTAACTCGTTTCACTCGCAATTAAACATAATCTCACTGCTCTGCTGTAGCTAGTTTCACTCGCAATTAAACATAATCTCACTGCTCTGCTGTAGCTAGTTTCACTCGCAATTAAACATAATCTCATTGCTCCTCTGTTTTGGCAAGCGGAACATGGATGTGCTGCACATGCCATAAGCGTGGATCACTATTAAAGGTTGGTAGTACTTCCTTCCGCTGAGCGAGCTCACGCTGTGATTGGCTCTAACTTCAGCAAAGGACAAACAATGCTAGACTTTGATAATATGCGTCTGTGAATACTCTATATAATCCAAACTGTCTTCTTACCTCGTTCGCGTACTGTTGGGCAGTGAAGCCCATGAATCCCAGTTGAAAGACAGACATCAAGAGAAAGACACCAACTGGGTTTCCGGCCAGACTTTTCATAAGAGAAAAGACAGAGGTGATGCAGATGGCGATGCTACTGAACGTGCCAATCATCAGAGCTTCGCTGAAGTAGTTGCTGAGGCGACAGAGATATTTTTCGGCCTATTTGGGATAGAGAAGAGGTCTATTTGATTAAGACGATCAGCATTGTTGACTGCGTGATTAATGTCTTGACATTTTGCTGTAGTTTAAGATATAGCGAGGACAGTTAGACTCTGGCATGGGCAGAGTGAAGCAGTTTTCAAGGTTCTAGTGTAGACACGAAAGTAATGGGAAACACTTTTCACGGGCCTGGTGTGGACCCCAAGGCTGTACTGGCTGTGGTCTAAGTGACCTGATCATAAGGGAGTTGCAGACAGACTTTTTCTAATATTAATGCAACAGTTTTCTGTCGTTAGCAAGATGGATAAGATCAAGGTTAAAAATCCTTCGTTACATTTTATTATTATTATTGTTATCATTATCATTATTATTGTTGTTATTATTATTATTGCTAGCTAAGCTACAACCCTACTGACTGAAGGCAAAGGATGGTCAAAATTATGAAAAATCTTATGCAACATGCATACCGACCTAATTGAACGACGGTGCCAGAGATTGATATCTAGATCAGGAATAAGAAATTTAAGAGACCTGTAAGTTTCTGTCCAATAAATTAAGATGAGATTCCCCTGTGTTATACCAATTGATTTTAGCCTTCTGAAAGTGTTGTAAGCTATATAAAGGCTGTCGAAGGGAAGAAGTACCTGAGCTTTCTGGATGTGTTGGTCAGGAAGACCAGAAAAATGACAATGTCCATGGCTTATACTTAACTTTCTAAATACATTCATAGCTTTGCAAACCACTGGCAGTTCTTTCCTCAGGCAGTTTCTATAACGTTTACAACACTTCTAGAAGGCTAAAATCATTGGCTACAAAACCACTTGATAAATTGAGTGATATATTTCTGTCAATGGACCTAATTGAGAGATATATTTCTGTCAATGGATCTAATTGAGCGATATATTTCTGTCAATGGATCTAATCGAGTTATGTACTTCTCTCAATGAATCTAATTGAGTGATATATTTGTCAATGGATCTAATTGAGCGATATATTTCTGTCAATGGATCTAATCGAGTGATGTACTTCTCTCAATGAATCTAATTGAGTGATATATTTCTGTCAATGGACCTAATTGAGATATATTTCTGTCAATGGATCTAATTGAGCGATATATTTCTGTCAATGAATCTAATCGAGTGATGTACTTCTCTAAATGAATCTAATTGAGTGATATATTTCTGTCAATGGATCTAATTGAGCGATATATTTCTGTCAATGGATCTAATCGAGTGATGTACTTCTCTCAATGGATCTAATTGAGTGATATATTTCTGTCAATGGATCTAATTGGGTGATATATTCCTGTCAATGGATCTAATCGAGTGACATATATCTGTCAATGGATGTAATTGAATAATATATTTGTCAATAGATCTAATTGAGTGATATATTTCTGTCAATGGACTTGATTGGGTGATACATCTCTATCAATAGATCTAATTGAGTGATATATTTCAGTCAAGGAATCTAATTGAGTGATATATTTCTGTCAATGGATCTGAGTGATATATTTGTCAATGGATCTATAGCTCCTTATTAGGGAACTGTCCTATGCTAAACAAGAAAGACCTTGGAGGTGATTTAGTAGGACAACTCTTCATTACTCAAGTCAACAGGTGTTCGCATATTGTAAAGATATTCCCATAAACGGTCAATGGTAAGATGACATGATTAATTCACGAAGAAAATTAACTTCTCGTCATTCCTTTTAAGTTCGTGTATATTCTCTCCTTGAGTACATGAATTATTTTCCTATGATTGATTGTGGCTTCATGTAGATGAGGGATTGTCAATAGAAAAATCCACTCTTTTTTATTTACTAGTGAATTATTAATTCTGATGATAAAGTCCTGAATGAAAGGAACATTCTGTACCCGAATGTTGGGCTGATTAATTCGACGTGACTGGGCAGCTCTCCCTTCTTATACCATTCCCCAAAATTTAAATAATGGGGAATTATAAAAGAAAAACGATATTATATGAAAAATGGGAATGAATGTGATAAAATTGATTTTTTAGGTTTATCTGTCGTAACCCTTTTGGCATAGATTGATATTTTCTTGTTTGAAGAGAAAGGAGTTTTATTAGATCTATGAAACTTGCCTTAGTTAGATAGGCACTGCGCATCACATGGAACTGGCTATCCTTTGATGAATTTAGGCAATTAATCCTCTATGGATTTAATCAGTCTATAGAGACGACTGGCAAAATCTAACTGAGGCTCTTTGCGCATACCTTCGCCAACGCCATACCACAAGATAGGTAATTGAATTTTACATGTTTTTCACACAAGTTTCATGCAAATCGGATGAAAATTAATCACGATATATCAAAAAGACATCTTTGACCTTTTCGTGACCTTGACCTTTGACCTAATCACTCCCAAATAACAAGCTAGGCAATTGAATTATGCATAATTTGGCACTTGTTTCATGTAAAACGGATGAAAGTTGACCACGAAATAGCAAAGACATCTTTGACCTTTTCGTGACCTTGACCTAGGTCTTCAAACTCACCTGTACCACGCTTCATAGTCCTCGCCATGTAGGCCTGGGTCTTCAAACTCACCCGTACCAAACTTCATAGTCCTCAGCCATGCAGGCCTGGGTCTTCCAATTCACCTGTACCACGCTTCATAGTCCTCAGCCATGTAGGCCTTGGTCTTCCGACTCAACAGTACCACGCTTCATAGTCCTCAGCCATGTAGGCCTGGGTCTTCCAACTCACCTGTACCATGCTTCATAGTCCTCAGCCATGTAGACCTCAGTCTTCCAACTCAACAGTTCCACGCTTCATAGTCCTCAGCCATGATGCCTGGGTCTTCCAACTCACCTGTACTACGCTTCATAGTCCTCAGCCATGTAGGCCTCCGTCTTCCAACTCAACAGTACCACGCTTCATAGTCCTCAGCCATGTAGGCCTCCGTCTTCCAACTCAACAGTACCACGCTTCATAGTCCTCCGTCTTCCAACTCAACAGTACCACGCTTCATAGTCCTCAGCCATGTAAGCCAGGGTCTTCCAACTCACCTGTACCATGCTTCATAGTCCCCAGCTATGTAGGCCTCGCTCTTCCAACTCACCAATACCACGGTTCATAGTCCTCAGCCATGTATGCCTGGGTCTTCCAACTACCCAATACTCCCTTACCTTTTCTATCCGCCTTGATAGCGAGTTTAGACTAGAGATGGACGAGAGCGAATGCTTCTGTGGTCTCTTGAAATCACCGCCTTCGATCAGTAGGAGCGACGAGGCATCCATGTCTATATGGGAGAACAATCTAACCTGCAATGCTTCTATGGCATCGTCAACTGACCGACTCAGATAATCACCGAGAACTTTCAAGAGCGTACGATAGAGCACCAAGGACAAGGCTTCTCCAAGACACTTTCCCACGAAGTGAATAACAATGATGGGGAAATCAAAGCCCCTGTCGAGCAAAACGTAAATAAACACACATAACGAAACGATGTAGACTAAAAGGCAAACGATATTCAGTACATCAAGGCTATTAGAAGCTGGTCTTTCAACAGCGTTTTTCTTCTGTGTAAAATCCTTCACATATTTCACTATAAGAGAAAGCTGTTTACAATTAATAGCCAGACAAAGTCCTGACATGTCCACGGTCACACTATAGCCAGCTATTACGATCAGAGTCGTAATTGAGCCAACGGTATAATCGAATTCCATCCCGGTGATAATCCTACACAGGATCAAAAGTCCTGCCAAGTGCACAGACTTAGCCGTTAAGGACCAAAGACCGAGATAGAGATTGAACTTAGGTTTTGCAGCATGAGGAGGCGTGTCCTTCTTCGGAATCCTGTAAGGGAACGAGCCTATGATTTGCATCCCTCGCAGGATAAGGACGAAGTCCCGCCATTTGCTGTTGTTCTGATGTCCGGGATTCATTTCCATGTAAAGTCCACACTGTTTATACAGTGAATTCTAGTTGATATCTTGATGTAGTTTCAGGGTGGTTTGTTCTTAGAATGTCTTAATATGCAATGACAATTTCGTTGTCTTGGTGTCAATATCTTATGTAGGGATTTTTCGTTCTTTAGAAACTATTGCAATAAAAATTTCGTTTTCTTCTTGTATTGATATCTTGATGTATTTCAGGAGTGTCTGTTCTTTAGAAAGTATTACAATTAAAATTTCATCGTCTTCTTTATATTTTGATGTACTTCCAAGATCTTCTATTCTTTAGAAAGTATTGCAATCAAAATTTCGTTGTCTTCTCGTTGATATCTTAATGTACATTCAGAATGTTCTAATCTTAAGAAAGTATTGTAATAAAAATTTCGTTTTCTTTGAATGTCTAAGAAAGTATTGCAATGCAAATTTCCTTGACTTCTTTATATCTTGATGTACATTCAGGATGTTCTGTTCTTTAGAACGTATTGCAATGCAAATTTCCTTGTCTTCTTTATATCTTGATGAACTTTCAGGATGTTCTGTTCTTTAGAAAGTATTGCAATGAAAATTTCGTGTTCTTAGAATATCTTAAAAAGTATTGCAATCAAAATTCAGTTGTCTTCTTCTTCCTATCTCGATATACTTCCAGGATACTTTGTTCTTTAAAACGTAATGCAATGCAAATTCCGTGTTCTTAGAATGTCTTAGAATGTATTGCAATGAAATTTTCCTTATTTTCTTTATATATTGATGTATTTCAGGATGTTCTCTTCTTCAGAAAGTATTGCAATAAAAAATTCGTTGTCTTCTTGTTGAAATCTTGATGTATTTCTGGATGTTCTGTTCTTTAGAAAGTATTACAATGCAAACTTCGTAGTTTTCTTCATATCTTGATGAACATTCAGGATGTTCTATTCTTTAGAAAGTATTGCAATCAAAATTTCGTGTTCTTAGAATGTCTTAAAAAGTATTGCGATCAAAATTTCGCCGTCTTCTCGTTGACATCTTCATGTACTTCCAAAATACTTTGTTCTTTAAAAAGTAATGCAATGCAAATTTCGTGTTCTAAGAGTATTGCAGTGCGAACTTCGTTATCTTCTCGTTGATATCTTCATGTACTTCCAAGACGTTCTCTTCCTTAAAAAGTAATGCAACGCAAATTACGTCGTCTTGCCAGCAACCTTGGAACTGATCGTCACATTTCCATCTAGATAAGAAATAGCTTTTATTAATCGATTCCATTACTCTTGTTTGATCGCCTGATAACACGTCAGTCGCTAACTTCATCACATCGTTTGTACAATGAACTCTTCGATTGCTGTAAATATTGCATTGGCGTTGCATAATGTGAGATAGTGATAGGGAGGCCCCAAACCTTTTTTTAGGAAGGGGCCACATTATTCCAAATACCATTGTTTATAGTTTATTTATGGAATATTTATCCTGATGTTGTTGCTGTTCTTAAAATATTTCTATTTCAGTTGTTCATAACTTCTCTTGGAGTTTATTCACTTCCTTATTCACTTTCCCCACAAGGCTATTTTTTTCCCTGTTGGAGCCCCTGGGCTTATAGCATCATGTTTTTCCCACTAGGGCTGTAGCTCAGCTAGTAATAATGACAACAATAATAATATCTTACTTTAATTCTTCATCACTTCTCTTACAGTTTATTTCCTTTCCTCACAGGGCTAATTTCCCCTACTGCAGCCCCTGGGTTTATAGCATCCTGCTTTTCCGACTAGGGTTGTAGCTTAGCAAGTAATAATAAGAAAAAGAAAAATATTTTAATTGTTCTTCCCTTCTCTTGCAGTTTATTTATTTCGTTTCTTCACTGGTTTATTTTTCCCTGATGGAGCCCCTGGGCTTATAGCATGCTGCTTTTCCAACTAGGGTTGTCGCTTAGCTAGTAATAATAATAATAATAATAATAATAATAATAATAATAATAATAATAATAATAATAATAATAATAATAATAATGTTCCTATTTTGCATGTTGGATCCCTTGTGCTTATAGCATCCTGCTTTTCCAATTAGGGTTGAAGCTTAGCAATTATTAATAATAATAATAATAATAATAATAATAATAATAATAATAATAATAATAATAATAATAATAATAATAATACTATTTTCCCTGTTGGAGCCCTTTAGACTTAAACATCCTGCTTTTCCAACTAGGGTTGTAGCTTAGCTAGAAATAATAATAATAATAATAATAATAATAATAATAATAATAATAATAATAATCCGTGTTCCCTATGTAGACTTCTTTGCTTAAAATGTCTTGTTTACTTCAGTGCTGTGACAATTTCTTGGATAAACTCCAAGGTAAATTTATATCTACGAAGACTTTAAAGAGTAATTAAATTTTTTTTTAACCATTTTTATATCACTCCAAGGCCCTTTGCAGACCTTGCAATTGAAAGCTTGCCAAGAATTCTCAAGCAAAATGGCGCTGACAATATCAAGAAGAAGGCAAGGACACTAGCAGTCTGTATATGAAAATCACAATTAAAATAATCCACAATTTATGAAAAATTAAATTTATTGAGCTTTCGAAGGGACCATCTCCCTTCCTATGAAAATTACATTAAAATAATCCACAATTTATAAAAAATTAAATTTATTAACCTTTCGAAGGGACCATCTCCCTTCCTATGAAAATTACAATTAAAATTATCCACAATTTATGAAAAATGAAATTTATTGAGCTTTCGAAGGGACCATCTCCCTTCCTATGAAAATTACAATTAAAATAATCCACAACTTATGAAAAGTTAAATTTATTGAGCTTTCGAAGGGACCATCTCCTTTCCCATGAAAATTACAATTAAAATAATCCACAATTTATGAAAAATTAAATTTATTGAGCTTTCGAAGGGACCATCTCCCTTCCGATGAAAATTGAAAATAAAATAACCAAAAATTTATGAAAAATTAAATTTATTGAGCTTTCGAAGGGACCATCTCCCTTCCAATGAAAATTGAAAATAAAATAACCAACAATTTATGAAAAATTAAATTTATTGAGCTTTCGAAGGGACCATCTCCCTTCCGTTTTTGAAGAAGAAATGGTCCTTTCAAAAGCTCAATTAATTTAATTTTTCATAAATTGTGGGTTATTTTATAATAGACACACGGAAAATTGTGTATCTTAATGTATGAAAATTGCGTCTATTTTGATCTCGTTGGCTAGTTTTTGTTGGTTCGTAAATTCTTTTAATTTATTTTGATCTTATTGACTAGTTACCTCCGCCCACGAAGTTAGAAGGAGGTTATGTTTTACCCTCTGTATGTGTGTTTGTATGTGTGTTTGTTTGTGAACAGCTTCCAGGCCACAGTTTTAATCATAGAGTAATGAAATTTGTAGGGATTAACTGTTATGGTAAAAACTGCAAATTATTAGATTTTGAAAGGTCAAGGTCGAAGGTCAAGGTCACATGCAAGCAAAATGTCTAATTCACGTAATCACCCACAAAATTGGACATAGTTGTCCCAGACTACAAACTTCGTTCATATTAGAGTATATGCAAATCCCCGCCAATCAATACAGGTAAAGGTCAATGGTCGAAGGTCAAGGTCAGGCAAAATGTCGAGAAATAAGCTGCCGCTGCGGAGGTCTGCTCTCTACTGAGTGTCCATCTAGTTTATTCTTTCCCATTCAATGGAAGCTTGATTTACTGTAGTCATTTTTCTTTAATTAGGCGCATTTGCACTGACTCGTAGGGGTGCCCTTTTATCTCGGAGAAGTTTCCTAATCGCTGATTGGTTGGACCAAATAAATCTAACCAATCAGCTAGCTGGAAACTTTTTCCGAGCTATAAGGGCATCCCTACGAGTCAGTGCAAATGTGCCTCATTAAAAAAAATTGACTATAGTGAAAGGCTCATTAAACTTGCACCATACGGATTGCCCTGTTAGGAACACCCAATAAAAACAAAAATAACATTATTATTAGGTTTACAAACCTCAACTGTAGCCCGTTTCGATTATCATCATTATTATTATTTGCTAAGCTTCTACCCTCGTTGGATAAGAGTAATGCTAAAAGCCCAAAGGGCTCCGGCAGGGAAAATATCCCAGTGAGGAAAGGAAATAAGGAAATAAGTAAACTAAAAGAGAAGTAATTAACAATTAAAATAAAATATTTTAAGATCAGTAACAATATTAAAATAAACCTTTCATGCAAAAACTATGAAAACCTTACAAAAACAAGAGGAAGAGAAATAAGATAGAATAGTGTGCCCAAGTGTACGCTCAAGCAAGAGAACTTCAACACAAGAGTAGTCTTGAGTAGTTCCGAGCCTCTGTACCATGGCCTTCCACTGTCTCGGGTTAGAGTCCTCTTGCTTGAGGGTACACTCAGACACACTATTCTATCTGTTCCTTTATTTCATTTCCTCACTGGGCTATTTTCCCTGTTGGATTATATCTTAATTTTCCAACTGGGGTTGTAGTTTAGCTAGTAATAATTATGATAATAGTCTTAGGTAGTGCCTTAACCTCTGTACCAGGGCCTTCTACTGTCTTGGGTTAGAGTTCTCTTGCTTGAGGGTACACACAGGCACAATATTCTATTTGTTCTCTTACTTCCTTTTCTCACTCGGCTATTTTCCCCGTCTTCGGCAATGCCATAGCAGCTCTTCTAGGAGAGGAACACTCCAAAATCAAACCATTGTTCTCTAGTCTTAGGTAGTGCCATAGTCTCAGCCTCTGTGCCATGGCCTTCCACTGTCTTAGGTTAGAGTTCTTTTGCTTGAGGGTACACTCAGTCACAATTAAACCAGCAGTAACTAAAGTATGACCCCAATAAGTGTTTCTAAAATGCCAACAGGCTTCGACATAAGGAGACTAAGCAAGCATGGGTGATAGTATGACCTTGCAATTATTATTAGGTTCACGAACCAACCAGCCCAAGAACCTCTCTCTCTCTCTCTCTCTCTCTCTCTCTCTCTCTCTCTCTCTCTCTCTCTCTCTCTCTCTCTCTCTCATTAACGCCGAGTTTTCTATCTTCATGCCCTTCCTCCCACTTAGTGATTCAGTGGGGTCTGAGAGAGAGAGAGAGAGAGAGAGAGAGAGAGAGAGAGAGAGAGAGAGAGTCTTGCCAGATCAAAGGTTTCACAAACAGTCGGCCAACCAGCAAACACTATATTAACTCAAGAATGTATTGTATTAACATAAAAGTCGTGGGGTAAAACTTCAGGTTGGTTCTCATTTCAATATATATATATATATATATATATATATATATATATATATACATATATATATACATATATAATGTATATATATACACACACATGTATATATATATATATATATATATATATATATATATATATATATATATATATATATACTGTAATAAATATTTGCTATTTTGTCTTTATTAGCAGTTTTCAGTATTAATTTGCTTTGTCTATATCTAGCTATTCCTTTTCATTGTCAGGTTGTGCTGATTTCATTATTATTATTATTATTATTACTTTCTAATCCACAACCCAAGTTAAAAAAACAAGATGCTATAAGCCCAAAGATGACGACTAAATATTTAAATACATATGCACACACACGCACACCACCATCTCACCAGGGTATGACCACTCCTTCTCCCCATACCCGAGGGACGGGGAGAGCTAGGCGTGAACGGAAATTATATATATATATATATATATATATATATATATATATATATATATATATATATATATTATATATATGTATATATACGTATATGTATATATATATATGTATATATACGTATATGTATATATATACATGTGTATATATATATATATGTAATGTATATATATATATATATATATATATATATATATATATATATATATATATATATATATAACCAGATACTTCTTTATTATATTGGGTTTTTCACCTCCAAATTCTATTGACCTCAATATATATTTAATTTTAAATTATTTCAAGTCCAAAAGACGAAGGGAACGTTAAATAAAAGTTAAATAGCTTTAAGAAGACCTGCTTCTGAAATATATCTAAAATGCCGCAACCATAGTAAGACATATAATTTTAATAATAATAATAATAATAATAATAATAATAATTTCTATAATAATAATTTTAATAATTTCTATAATAATAATTTTGATAATTTCCATAATAATAATTTTAAAAATTTCTATAATAATAATTCTAATAATTTTAATAATAATAATTCTTTTAATTTCAATATTATTAATAATAATAATTTTAATAATTTCAATAATAATAATAATAATAATAATAATTTTCATAAATTCAATATTAATAATAATCATAATTTTAACATTAATATTAATAATATCAATAATAATCATTTCAATAATTTCAATATTAATAATAATTTTGATAATATAATGAAACGTCCCTATCCAAGAGAGAGAGAGAGAGAGAAAGAGAGAGAGAGAGAGAGAGAGAGAGAGAGAGAGAGAGAGAGAGAGAGAGAGAGAGAGAGAGTGTGTGTACTTTCATTATTGCTCGCCTCATTTTACACATTACAGTCGTTTTCCCTTTCTTCTTCTTCTTCTTCTTCTTCTTCTTCTTCTTCTTCTTCTTCTTCTTCTTCTTGAAAGTGAAACAAAAGGAAAAATACTGTTCAAACTTTTTTTTCAGAAGAGAAAACTGAGAGTTTCATTGCTATTTAACTAAAAGGGGCATTCAGTAGAGCGCAGACCTCCACCAGGGCAGCTTATTTCTCGACCTTTTGCTCTTCCTTGACCTTTAACCTTAACATGTATTAATTGGCGTGGATTTTCATACACTCAAATATTAACCAAGTTTGAAGTTTCTGTGACAACGATGTCCAAACTTAAGGCTGATTTTCCTCACTTGGCTATTTTTCCTCGTTGGAGCCCTTGGGCTTATAGCATCTTGCTTTTCCAACTAGGGTTGTAACTTGGCTAATAATAATAATAATAATAATAATAATAACTGGACATTTTGCTTGACCTTTGACCTTAACATGTATTAACTGGCGTGAATTTTCATACACTCAAATATGAACCAAGTTTGAAGTCTCTGTGACAACGATGTCCAAACTTATGGCTGATTACGTGAATTGGAAAATTTTGCTTGACCATGACCTTGACCTTTGACCTTGACCTTCCAAAATTTAATAATTTCCAGCTTTTAACATAACAGTTAATCCCTGCAAGTTTCATTACCTTACGATTAAAATTGTGTCCAGGAAGCTGTTCACAAACAAACACACAAAAAGGGGCAAAATCATAACCTCCTTCCAACTTCCTTGGTGGAGGTAATAATGTTCCCATGCCACATGCAGAGAGATAGGTCACATAGTTATCTAGGCCACATAAACCTTGGTTTTCATTTAACGTGGTTTATGCAAATGCTGTATATTCTATTCCATAGTAAAGACATAATGATAGTAATTGTACATCTTCTCTCTCTCTCTCTCTCTATTTTCCTTGTGGAGCCCTTAGGGTTATAGCAACCTGCTTTTCAAACTAGGGTTGTAGCTTAGGTAGTAGTAGTAATAATAATAATAATAATGATAATAATAATATCAAGAACAGGTAGCAATAATAATAATAATAATAAAAATAATAATAATAATAATCATCATCATTATTATTATTATTGTTATTATTAACATAAAAATTTACAATTTGATAAAAGGTCTATATTTACTAATCAAAAGTAGAATTAATACCAAATATTTGAATCTATTTACAACAACAATAATAATAATAATAATAATAATAATAATAATAATAATAATAATAATAATAATAATAATAATCATCATCAGAGAAAACCAGGCATGGCCTAAATGAGCCAATGTACATTCAGGTCGCACTCGAAGTAGCCCACCTTTTTGGGGTTGAAAATCAGAAGAAGAAGATTGACTAGTGTGAGCTGGTGGGGTTGGAGAAACATTTCTCACTTCCCGTATTAATAGACCAACTTATGACTCACGGCCCTCAGCCCGGTGCCAACACTAGCATGCTCACTAGCGAGCTATTCACTAGTAGTAATAGTTATTTATCGGTAATGTACGGTGGGTTTCAATTCGTTAGGTTTCTTTTTTTTGGGGTTTGTGATAAATTCTCGATTTTATGAAAAAAAAAAAAAAAAAAAAAAAAACGTAATTTTAATCAGAAATTCTCCGTAAAAATATACTGTTCTCAGCCGTATTTCAGGAAAATACAAGTGACCGTAATTTTTACCCTACTTTGTTATCATCTATCAACGGTTGATAAAAAAGAGAAAAGAAAAAAAAGAACAAAAAAAGGTCATTTTAATCGGATATTCTCCGTAAAAATATACTGTTCTCAGCCGTATTTCAGTAAAATACAAGAGACCGTAATATTTACTCTATTTTATCATCTCTTAACGGTTGGTGACCGTAATATCACTCCTTTACGTTAATACATCCGTTTTTAAAACGGTAAATGCCTGGCAACATTTATTCCAAGATTTCTACGTTTTTTTTTTCTTTTTATGCAAATTTTTAAATGTATGTATTCACCCCTGCCGTCGTTCGTTAAGTTTGTTTGTGAGGAACTTTACACAAAAACTACTGTACCGATCTTGACCAAATTTGGTAGTTATGTTGGGTATGACACAAGGAGGAATCTGTAACAGTTTGAATAAAGTACATCAAAGGAAAAGTACGCAGCAGTATTTTGAATATAATCGCAATGTTCAGTAAATGGCAAATATTTTGTTAGTTTATTTCTTTGTAAACAATATTACACAAAAACTATAAGATCAATTTCATCTCAACTTAGATTTTGAAGAAATTACATCGAAGTACAAGTACGCAAGTGGAGTTAATAGCCAAATAAGATTGCTTGGCATGGCGAAGGCATGCTCTCAACTGAGTGCCCCCTCTATTTGTACAGTTGCTCACAGGAATTCATAGCACACCTCTTAGGAATTGCACCCTGACACCCTTACTGTGCGGAGAGTTCCTATGTACAACCCCCGCCCACTACCTCTTCTATCTCTCCCTTCACATCTGTTTAGCTATTCACCGCACAGTAAGGGTGGGCCATGAATTCCTGTGTCCAACTGTACATAAAAAATTATAAGACATATAATTTAACTTTTGCTGTTATAGATAAGTGTAATGTAACTACTGTACAGTATTTGAATGTAACTACAGAACAGTATTTAAAGGTAACTAAAGTACAATACTTTAATGTAAGTACAGTACAGTATTTGAATGTAACTACAGAACAGTATTTAAAGGTAACTAAAGTACAATACTTTAATGTAAGTACAGTACAGTATTTAAATGTACAGTACAGTATTTGAATGTAAGTACAGTGCAGTAATTGAATATATGTACAGTACAGTATTTAAACGTAAGTACAGTACGGTATTTGTACGTAACTACAATACAGTATTTAAATGTAACTGAAGTAGAGTATTTGAATGAAACTACAATACAGTATTTGAATGTAACTACAGTACAGTATTTGAATATAACTACAGTACCGTAATTTGAATATAAGTACAGCACAGTATTAGAATGTAACTAAAGTACAGTATTTGAATATAACTACAGTACAATATTTAAATATAATTAAAGTACAGTATTGAGTCTCAGTACAGTACAATATTCAAATATAACTATAGTACAGTATTTGAATGTAACTATAACTACAGTATTTGAAAAACTACCCACACATACTTGTTTCTTCCTTTTGATAAAAAAACGTTACTTAAAATACAAAATCAATACTTTCATTGTAATTCATTACACGTAAAGGTAATGAACACCATACACCGCAGATGGTTAACTGTAATGATTGATAAACACCGCCCATTTCGAGGAATAGATTCGTTTATAAATAGAAGAGGCATTTGGCTGGCGGATCATAAGGGTAGAGAGGAACACTTGTAAAGTCTCTCTCAAGGGAGCATTGATAATGATAGTCAATTCTACTTGCTGTTAGAGAGTCTCTCTCTCTCTCTCTCCTCTCTCTCTCTCTCTCTCTCTCTCTCTCTCTCTCTCTCTCAATACGATACAAATACCAACGAATGAACCCATAACTTGCTATTAGATATTCTCTCTCTCTCTCTCTCTCTCTCTCTCTCTCTCTCTCTCTCTCTCTCTCTCTCCTCTCTCTCTCTCTCTCTCTCTCTCTCAAAACGATAAACATACCAACAAATGAACCCATAACTTGCTATTAGACTCTCTCTCTCTCTCTCTCTCTCTCTCTCTCTCTCTCTCTCTCTCTCTCTCTCTCTCTCTCTCTCTCTCTCTCTCTCTCTCTCTCTCAATATGATATACATACAAGAAATGCAGCCATTACTTGCTGTTATCTCTCTCTCTCTCTCTCTCTCTCTCTCTCTCTCTCTCTCTCTCTCTCTCTCTCTCTCTCTCTCTCTCTCTCTCTCTCTCTCTACATATATATATCAATACGATATACATACAACAACAAATGCAGGCACTTCTAGTCCACTGCAGGACAAAGACTTCAATGTATGGGTACTCTCTCTCTCTCTCTCTCTCTCTCTCTCTCTCTCTCTCTCTCTCTCTCTCTCTCTCTCTCAAAACGATATACATACTACAACAACAAATGTAGCCGTTTCTAGTCTACTACAGGACAAAGGCCTCAGATATGTCCATAGTCACGTCTGCTTGCTATTAGACTCTCTCTCTCTCTCTCTCTCTCTCTCTCTCTCTCTCTCTCTCTCTCTCTCTCTCTCTCTCTCTCTCTCATAAGATACATATTACAACAACAAGTGTAGCCGTTTCTAGTGCACTGCAGGACAAAGACCTCAGACATGTCCATAGTCATGTCTGGAGGGTTAGGACATTTTCATCACCACGCTGGCCACTGTGGATTAGTGATGGTGGAAGACTTTAGTTAGATCACTCACAGCCAACCATGAGAGGCCCTGACTATAGTCAATTTATTTTAGCGATGCAGATTTGCACCGACTCGCAGCGGTGCCCTTTTAGCTCGGAAAAGTTTCCTGATCGCTGATTGGTTGGACGAGATAATTCTAACCAATCAGCGATCAGGAAAATTTTCAGAGCTAAAAGGGCACCGCTGCGAGTCGGTGCAAATCTGCCTCGATAAAAGAAAAATGGACTATAGTACAGATTTGTTGATCATGGCGATACACTCTTTCACCACGTTAAGGTATCCCCACTCAGAAAGCTATGCATACCAAAAAGTAAATTCCCACCAGGATGTGTAAGAAGCAGAAACTCGCCAAAAGTAGACTATGAGTTTTCATAAAGTCTTAAGATATAAGGTTTTAGTGAACAAATAGTGTAGATAATTATTGTATGAATTACTGGAAGAACAATGATTCGAATATTTTGAAGGGCTTTGAATCAAGACGTTATCATTATTACTATACTCAATTATTTTCAATGAGGCGCATTTGTACTGACTCGCAGGGGTGCCCTTTTAGCTCGGAAAAGTTTCCTAATAGCTGATTGGTTTGACAAAATAATCCTGTTAACATGGTTATTATTATTATTATTATTATTATTATTATTATTATAATTTTTATTATTATTATTATCATTATTACTAGCTAATCTACAACCCTAGTTGGAAAAGCAGGATTCTATAAGCCCGGGGGCCCCAACAGGAAAATAGCCCAGTGAGGAAAGGAAAAAAGGAAAAATATTTTTTCTTAAGAACAGTAACATCATAAAATAAATATTTCCTATATAAACTATAAAAACTTTAAACAAAACAAGAGGAAGAGAAATTAGACAGAATAAGTGTACTCGAGGATTTAACATATTGAGTGTTTGTAGATGGACGGCCGAGCATAACTCACCTATCTCTAATCCTATCGTAACAACGTACAGAAAAAAAACAAATATCTGCTCTCTGAGTTCTAAAATTCCCGGTGATGTCACAGGAAAGATTAAGAATTTTCGGAAAATCAGTAAAAACGACCCAAAATTTTTATAATTCGATATAGCTTATACCTCTGACACGATTTTATTCACTCCGGTAGTACATAGAATGTGCTGTACATGACGTTTTAAGCAATGTCCATTTGGGGTGCATGTTTTGTATAATGACGGCCAAATCCCTCGTTGAGATACTACCGCTAGAGATTTATGGGGTCCTTTGACTGGCCAGACAGTACTACATTGGATCCTTCTCTCTGGTTACGGTTCACTTTCCTTTTGCCTACACATACATCGAATAGTTTGGCATATTTTTTACAGATTCTCCTCTGTCCTCATACACCTTACAACACAGATTACCAAACAATTCTTCACCAAAGGGGTTAACTACTGCAGTGTAATTGGTCAGTGGCTACTTTCCTGTTGGTAAGGGTAGAAGAGACTCTTTAGCTATGGTAAGCAACTCTTCTAGGAGAAGGACACTCCAAAATCAAACCATTATTCTCTAGACTTGGGTAGTGCAATAGCCTCTGTACCATGGTCTTCCACTATCTT
>NC_090734.1:132171818-132224318 GCF_036898095.1 Palaemon carinicauda
TTTTTCCTTGTTTCCTTTCCTCACAAGGCTATTTTCTCTGTTGGGGTTCCATGGCCTTATAACATCCTGCTTTTCTAACTAGGGTTGTAGCTCAGCAAGTAATATTAATAATACTGTATTAACAACAAATGCAACCGTTTCTAGTCAACTGCAGGACAAAGGCCTCAGACCTGTCCATTTATGTCTGAGGTTTAGCCAATTTAAATCACAACGCTGAACAGTGCGGATTGGTGATGGTGGGAGATTTTCGTCTAATCACTCACAGCAAACCAACATAGTATGGGTGCCACAGACTAGTACAGCTTTGCTGATCATGGCAATACGCAAATCCTTTCACCACGTTAAGGTATCTCCACTTACAGTATTTATTGGACGGTAAAATAAATAGCGAAATTTATTTGGACATGAAAAAAAATAGTCTTCCAGGAAAGATAAATTTGAATGCAACAAACTCAACAGTTTCTAGTTCACTGCAGGACAAAGGCCCCAGACATGCCTTTATTCATATATAGGGTGTGGCCTATTTTCATCACCAGACTGGCCAGTGTGGATTAATGATATTTAGAGATATTCGTCTGAACGCTCACAGCAAACCAACCTAGTATGGGTGCCACAGACTAGTACACCTTTATTGATCATGGCGATACACAAACCCTTTCACCACGTTAAGGTATTCCCACTCAGTGAAAGTTAAAGTAAGTAGCGAAGGACATGAAAATAATAATGTCTTCCAGGAAAGATAAATTTGAACCTAAAGAATATCGTCATCATCATCATCTGCTCCCACGCCTAAAGAACATATGACATCACAATTCGACAGAAAGTGGAAATGTTTTCCTTAATTCTCCAAAAACTCTCAGTATACTCTCTTTCACTTTAAAGGCTTGAAGATTTAAAGGCCACTCATGAATGACAGAGGCAAGAGGCAGTGCCGTAGCCCTAACAAGCAGGACAATGCCCTAGAGACTGACCTCTTGCTCGAGGGTACACTCAGGCACACTACTCTATCTTATTTCTCTTCCTCTTGTTTTGTTGAAGTTTTTATAGTTTATATAGGAGATATTTATTTTAATCTTGTTGCTCTTCTTAAAATATTTTCTTTTTCTTTCCTTTCCTCACTGAGGTATTTTCCCTTTTGGAGCCCCTAGGTTTATAGCATCCTGCTTTTCCAATTAGAATTGTAGCTTAGCAAGTAATAATAATAATAATAATAATAATAATAATAATAATAATATGATCAGAAGGAGGGCCTTGCCTGGCCTTTCTTCTGATCATATTATTATTATTATTATTATTATTATTATTATTACTTGGCTGCCGATGACTCAGCAGATAGATCTATAGGCTCCCCCCAAAACCCCCATCCTTAGCTCACAAGGATGGTGAGGTTGCAGCAACCAAATGAAATAACGAGTTTGAGAGGGACTCGAACCCCCGCCTGGCGAACACCAGGCAAGTACGTCTACAAGAGTAAGCAGATAGCAAAACAATTTTCCATTTGCGTTTTTAACAATTATCAGATACAAATTATAAATATAACTGATGTCATAAACATGTAAATTGAAAGTCCTATACAATTATATGATTATTTCGGGTAAATAGTTATCCAGCTCTGACCAAGTTGTGGAATGATCTTCCTAATCGGGTAGTTGAATCGGTAGAACTTCCAAAGTTCAATCTTGCAGCAAATGTTTTTACGTTGAACAGTCTGACATAAGTCTTTTTATGGTTTATGTATGAAATATCTGTTTTAATGTCATTAATGCTTTAACATATTTTATTTTAATACTTCATTACTTCTTATATCATTTACTCATTTCCTTATTTCCTTTCCTCACGGTGCTATTCTTCACTGTTGGAGCCCCTGGGCTTATAGCCTCCTGCTATTCCAACCAGGATTGTAGCTTATGCCTTTCCTCACTGAGGTATTTTTCCTTGTTGGAGCCCTTGGGCTTACAGCATCATACTTCTCCAACTAAGGTATTTTTCCCTGTTGGAGCCCTTGGGCTTATAGCCTCCTGCTTTTCCAACTAGGGTTGTAGCTTAGCAAATAATAATAATAATAATAACAATAATAATATATTCAAGTACGCACATTCATTTCTTCGTTTAGAAAGTAGTTATGAAAATAGTCTTGATGTACCTTCCAACTTCCTTTAATAAAGGTAAAAATCAAATATGAAAATATAAGATTTATTTGAGACAGTAAATGTCGTGACGCGACCCAAAGGAGCATCATAGGGATAACCTATAATTTCGCTGGAGGAAATTATTTGATTTCTTGCAGATTTTCCTTCAGTAAAAGCTCAAGATGTAAAAAACTGGAAAAAAAAATTTATGACAGAAAATTGGATAGAAAATCTTTTCCAAAATGTTTTTTCATGTCGACGATAAATCACCAACAACAACAAATGCAGACGTTTCTAATTCACTGCAGGACAAAGGCCTCAGACATGTCCTTATTCGTGTCTAATTTAATGTTGTTACAGTTCTTAAAATATTTTATTTCAATTGTTCATAACTTTTCTAGTAATTTATTTATTTGTAGCCTTTCCTCACTGGGCTATTTTTCTCTGTTGGAGCCCTCAGACTTATAGCATCCTGCTTTTCCATCTAGAGCTGGACCTTAGCTAGTAATAATAATAATAATAATAATAATAATAATAATAATAATAACAGGATTTGGCCAGTTGCATCACCACGCTGACCACTGCGTCTTGACGATGGTGGGAGACTTTAGTCTGATCGCTCACAGCAAACCAACCTGTTCCTCCCAGGTCCTAGCTAATGCGTTGACCATATACCTGTATATGGGGAGCCTCTAGTGCAGTATCCTATCCTTGCCTCTGCCATTCACGAGCGCCCTATAAATTATTATTATTATTATTATTATTATTATTATTATTATTATTATTGTTGTTGTTATTACTTGCTAAGCTACAACCCTTGTTGGAAAAGCAGGATGCTATAAGCTCGGGGGCCCCAAACAGGGAAAATAGCCCAGTGAAGAAAGGAAACAGGAAAAATAAAATATTTCAAGAAAAGTAACATTAAAATATATATTTTCTATATGAACTAGAAAAACTTTAACAAAACAAGTGGAAGATAAATAAGACAGAATAATGTGCCCGAGTGTACCCTCAAGCAAGAGAACTCTACCACAAGACAGTGGAAGACCATGGTACAGAGGCTATGGCACTACCCAAGACTAGAGAACAATGGTTTGATTTTGGTGTGTCCTTCTCCTAGAAGAGCTGCTTACCATAGCTAAAGAGTCTCTTCTACCCTTACCAAGAGGAAAGTGGCTACTGAATAATTGTACTGCAGTAGTTAACCTCTCGATAGAAGAATTGTTTGGTAATCTCAGTGTTGTCAGGTGTATGAAGTCAGAGGAGAATATGTAAAGAATAGGCCAAAATATTCGATGTATATGTAGGCAAGGTGAAAATGAACCGTAACTAGAGAGAAAGATCCAATATAGCACTGTCTGGCCAGTTAAAAGACCCAATAACTCTTTAGCGGTATAACCTTAACGGGTGGGTAGTGCCCTGGCCAACCTATTCGATGTATGTGTAGGCAAAGGGAAAATGAACTGTAACCAGAGAGAAGGATCCAATATAGCACTGTCTGGCCAGTCAAAAGACCCAATAACTCTAGCGGTATTACCTCAACGGGTGGCTAGTGCCCTGGCCAACCTATTCGCAGTATGTGTAGGCAAAGGGAAAATGAACCGTAACCAGAGAGAAGGATCCAATATAGCACTGTCTAGCTGGTCAAAAGACCCAATAACTCTAGCGGTATTACCTCAACGGGTGGCTAGTGCCCTGGCCAACCTATTCAGTGTATGTGTAGGCAAAGGGAAAATGAACCATAACCAGAGAGAAGGATCCAATATAGCACTGGCCAGTCAAAAGACCCAATAACTCTAGCGGCATTACCTCAACGGGTGGCTAGTGCCCTGGCCAACCTATTCGGTGTATGTGTAGGCAAAGGGAAAATGAACCATAACCAGAGAGAAGGATCCAATATAGTACTGGCCAGTCAAAAGACCCAATAACTCTAGCGGTATTACCTCAATAGGTGGCTAGTGCCCTGGCCAACCTATTTGGTGTATGTGTAGGCAAAGGGAAAATGAACCATAACCAGAGAGAAGGATCCAATATAGTAGTGGCCAGTCAAAAGACCCAATAACTCTCTAGCGGCATTACCTCAACGGGTGGCTAGTGCCCTGGCCAACCTATTTGGTGTATGTGTAGGCAAAGGGAAAATGAACCATAACCAGGGAGAAGGATCCAATATAGCACTATCTGGCCAGTCAAAAGACCCAGTAACTCTAGCGGTATTACCTCAACGGGTGGCTAGTGCCCTGGTCAACCTATTTGGTGTATGTGTAGGCAAAGGGAAAATGAACCATAACCAGGGAGAAGGATCCAATATAGTACTGGCCAGTCAAAAGACCCAATAACTCTCTAGCGGCATTACCTCAACGGGTGGCTAGTGCCCTGGCCAACCTATTTGGTGTATGTGTAGGCAAAGGGAAAATGAACCATAACCAGAGAGAAGGATCCAATATAGCACTGGCCAGTCAAAAGACCCAATAACTCTAGCGGTATTACCTCAACAGGTGGCTAGTGCCCTGGCCAACCTATTTGGTGTATGTGTAGGCAAAGGGAAAATGAACCATAACCAGAGAGAAGGATCCAATATAGCACTGTCTGGCCAGTCAAAAGACCCAATAACTCTAGCGGTATTACCTCAACAGGTGGCTAGTGCCCTGGCCAACCTATTTGGTGTATGTGTAGGCAAAGGGAAAATGAACCGTAACCAGAGAGAAGGATCCAATATAGCACTGGCCAGTCAAAAGACCCAATAACTCTCTAGCGGCATTACCTCAACGGGTGGCTAGTGCCCTGGCCAACCTATTTGGTGTATGTGTAGGCAAAGAGAAAATGAACCGTAACCAGGGAGAAGGATCCAATATAGCACTATCTGGCCAGTCAAAAGACCCAATAACTCTAGCGGTATTACCTCAACGGGTGGCTAGTGCCCTGACCAACCTATTTGGTGTATGTGTAGGCAAAAGGAAAATGAACCGTAACCAGAGAGAAGGATCCAATATAGCACTGGCCAGTCAAAAGACCCAATAACTCTCTAGCGGCATTACCTCATCGGGTGGCTAGTGCCCTGGCCAACCTATTTGGTGTATGTGTAGGAAAAGGGAAAATGAACCATAACCAGAGAGAAGGCTCCAATATAGCACTGTCTGGCCAGTCAAAAGACCCAATAACTCTCTAGCGGCATTACCTCAACGGGTGGCTAGTGCCCTGGCCAACCTATTTGGTGTATGTGTAGGAAAAGGGAAAATGAACCATAACCAGAGAGAAGGCTCCAATATAGCACTGTCTGGCCAGTCAAAAGACCCAATAACTCTCTAGCGGCATTACCTCAACGGGTGGCTAGTGCCCTGGCCAACCTATTAGGTGTATGTGTAGGCAAAGGGAAAATGAACCGTAACCAGAGAGAATGATCCAATATAGCACTGGCCAGTCAAAAGACACAATAACTCTCTAGCGGCATTACCTCAACGGGTGGCTAGTGCCCTGGCCAACCTATTTGGTGTATGTGTAGGCAAAGGGAAAATTAACCATAACCAGAGAGAAGGCTCCAATATAGCACTGTCTGGCCAGTCAAAAGACCCAATAACTCTAGCGGTATTACCTCAACAGGTGGCTAGTGCCCTGGCCAACCTATTTAGTGTATGTGTAGGCAAAGGGAAAATGAACCGTAACCAGAGAGAAGGATCCAATATAGCACTGGCCAGTCAAAAGACCCAATAACTCTCTAGCGGCATTACCTCAACGGGTGGCTAGTGCCCTGGCCAACCTATTTGGTGTATGTGTAGGCAAAGGGAAAATGAACCGTAACCAGAGAGAAGGATCCAATATAGCACTGGCCAGTCAAAAGACCCAATTACTCTAGCGGTATTACCTCAACAGGTGGCTAGTGCCCTGGCCAACCTATTTGGTGTATGTGTCGGCAAAGGAAAAATGAACCGTAACCAGAGAGAAGGATCCAATATAGCACTGGCCAGTCAAAAGACCCAATAACTCTAGCGGTATTACCTCAACAGGTGGCTAGTGCCCTGGCCAACCTATTTGGTGTATGTGTAGGCAAAGGGAAAATGAACCGTAACCAGAGAGAAGGATCCAATATAGCACTGGCCAGTCAAAAGACCCAATAACTCTAGCGGTATTACCTCAACAGGTGGCTAGTGCCCTGGCCAACCTATTTGGTGTATGTGTAGGCAAAAGGAAAATGAACCGTAACCAGAGAGAAGGATCCAATATAGCCCTGGCCAGTCAAAAGACCCAATAACTCTCTAGCGGCATTACCTTAACGGGTGGCTAGTGCCCTGGCCAACCTATTTGGTGTATGTGTAGGCAAAGGGAAAATGAACCGTAACAAGAGAGAAGGATCCAATATAGCACTGGCCAGTCAAAAGACCCAATACCTCTAGCGGTATTACCTCAACAGGTGGCTAGTGCCCTGGCCAACCTATTTGGTGTATGTGTAGGCAAAGGGAAAATGAACCGTAACCAAGGAGAAGGATCCAATATAGGACTGTCTGGCCAGTCAAAAGACCCAATAACTCTCTAGCGATATTACCTCAACGGGTGGCTAGTGCCCTGGCCAACCTATTTGGTGTACGTGTAGGCAAAGGGAAAATGAACCATAACCAGAGAGAAGGATCCAATATAGCACTGGCCAGTCAAAAGACCCAATAACTCTAGCGGCATTACCTCAACGGGTGGCTAGTGCCCTGGCCAACCTATTTGGTGTATGTGTAGGCAAAGGGAAAATGAACCATAACCAGAGAGAAGGATCCAATATAGCACTGGCCAGTCAAAAGACCCAATAACTCTAGCGGTATTACCTCAACAGGTGGCTAGTGCCCTGGCCAACCTATTCGGTGTATGTGTAGGCAAAGGGAAAATGAACCGTAACCAGGGAGAAGGATCCAATATAGCACTATCTGGCCAGTCAAAAGACCCAATAACTCTCTAGCGGCATTACCTCAACGGGTGGCTAGTGCCCTGGCCAACCTATTTGGTGTATGTGTAGGCTAGGGGAAAATGAACCGTAACCAGAGACAAGGATCCAATATAGCACTGGCCAGTCAAAAGACCCAATAACTCTAGCGGTATTACCTCAACAGATGGCTAGTGCCCTGGCCAACCTATTTGGTGTATGTGTAGGCAAAGGGAAAATGAACCGTAACCAGGGAGAAGGATCCAATATAGCACTATCTGGCCAGTCAAAAGACCCAATAACTCTCTAGCGGCATTACCTCAACGGGTGGCTAGTGCCCTGGCCAACCTATTTGGTGTATGTGTAGGCAAAGGGAAAATGAACCGTAACCAGAGAGAAGGATCCAATATAGCACTGGCCAGTCAAAAGACCCAATAACTCTCTAGCGGTATTACCTCAACGGGTGGCTAGTGCCCTGGCCAACCTATTTGGTGTATGTGTAGGCAAAGGGAAAATGAACCGTAACCAGAGAGAAGGATCCAATATAGCACTGGCCAGTCAAAAGACCCAATAACTCTCTAGCGGCATTACCTCAACGGGTGGCTAGTGCCCTGGCCAACCTATTTGGTGTATGTGTAGGCAAAGGGAAAATGAACCATAACCAGGGAGAAGGATCCAATATAGTACTGGCCAGTCAAAAGACCCAATAACTCTAGCGGTATTACCTCAACAAGTGGCTAGTGCCCTGGCCAACCTATTTGGTGTATGTGTAGGCAAAGGGAAAATGAACCATAACAAGAGAGAAGGATCCAATATAGCACTATCTGGCCAGTCAAAAGACCCAATAACTCTCTAGCGGCATTACCTCAACGGGTGGCTAGTGCCCTGGCCAACCTATTTGGTGTATGTGTAGGCAAAGGGAAAATGAACCATAACCAGAGAGAAGGATCCAATATAGCACTGGCCAGTCAAAAGACCCAATAACTCTAGCGGTATTACCTCAACGGGTGGCTAGTGCCCTGGCCAACCTATTTGGTGTATGTGTAGGCAAAGGGAAAATGAACCGTAACAAGAGAGAAGGATCCAATATAGCACTGGCCAGTCAAAAGACCCAATAACTCTAGCGGCATTACCTCAACGGGTGGCTAGTGCCCTGGCCAACCTATTTGGTGTATGTGTAGGCAAAGGGAAAATGAACCATAACCAGAGAGAAGGATCCAATATAGCACTGGCCAGTCAAAAGACCCAATAACTCTAGCGGTATTACCTCAACAGGTGGCTAGTGCCCTGGCCAACCTATTTGGTGTATGTGTAGGCAAAGGGAAAATGAACCGTAACAAGAGAGAAGGATCCAATATAGCACTGCCCAGTCAAAAGACCCAATAACTCTAGCGGTATTACCTCAACAGGTGGCTAGTGCCCTGGCCAACCTATTTGGTGTATGTGTAGGCAAAGGGAAAATGAACCGTAACCAGAGAGAAGGATCCAATATAGCACTGGCCAGTCAAAAGACCCAATAACTCTAGCGGTATTACCTCAACAGGTGGCTAGTGCCCTGGCCAACCTATTTGGTGTATGTGTAGGCAAAGGGAAAATGAACCATAACCAGGGAGAAGGATCCAATATAGTACTGGCCAGTCAAAAGACCCAATAACTCTAGCGGTATTACCTCAACGGGTGGCTAGTGCCCTGGCCAACCTATTTGGTGTATGTGTAGGCAAAGGGAAAATGAACCGTAACCAGGGAGAAGGATCCAATATAGCACTATCTGGCCAGTCAAAAGACCCAATAACTCTCTAGCGGCATTACCTCAACGGGTGGCTAGTGCCCTGGCCAACCTATTTGGTGTATGTGTAGGCAAAGGGAAAATGAACCATAACCAGAGAGAAGGATCCAATATAGCACTGGCCAGTCAAAAGACCCAATAACTCTAGCAGTATTACCTCAACGGGTGGCTAGTGCCCTGGCCAACCTATTTGGTGTATGTGTAGGCAAAGGGAAAATGAACCGTAACAAGAGAGAAGGATCCAATATAGCACTGGCCAGTCAAAAGACCCAATAACTCTAGCGGCATTACCTCAATGGGTGGCTAGTGCCCTGGCCAACCTATTAGGTGTATGTGTAGGCAAAGGGAAAATGAACCATAACCAGAGAGAAGGATCCAATATAGCACTGGCCAGTCAAAAGACCCAATAACTCTAGCGGTATTACCTCAACAGGTGGCTAGTGCCCTGGCCAACCTATTCGGTGTATGTGTAGGCAAAGGGAAAATGAACCGTAACCAGGGAGAAAGATCCAATATAGCACTATCTGGCCAGTCAAAAGACCCAATAACTCTCTAGCGGCATTACCTCAACGGGTGGCTAGTGCCCTGGCCAACCTATTTGGTGTATGTGTAGGCAAAGGGAAAATGAACCGTAACCAGAAACAAGGATCCAATATAGCACTGGCCAGTCAAAAGACCCAATAACTCTAGCGGTATTACCTCAACAGGTGGCTAGTGCCCTGGCCAACCTATTTGGTGTATGTGTAGGCAAAGGGAAAATGAACCGTAACCAGGGAGAAGGATCCAATATAGCACTGGCCAGTCAAAAGACCCAATAACTCTCTAGCGGTATTACCTCAACGGGTGGCTAGTGCCCTGGCCAACCTATTTGGTGTATGTGTAGGCAAAGGGAAAATGAACCGTAACCAGAGAGAAGGATCCAATATAGCACTGGCCAGTCAAAAGACCCAATAACTCTCTAGCGGCATTACCTCAACGGGTGGCTAGTGCCCTGGCCAACCTATTTGGTGTATGTGTAGGCAAAGGGAAAATGAACCGTAACCAGAGAGAAGGATCCAATATAGCACTGGCCAGTCAAAAGACCCAATAACTCTCTAGCGGTATTACCTCAACGGGTGGCTAGTGCCCTGGCCAACCTATTTGGTGTATGTGTAGGCAAACGGAAAATGAACCGTAACCAGAGAGAAGGATCCAATATAGCACTGGGCAGTCAAAAGACCCAATAACTCTCTAGCGGCATTACCTCAACGGGTGGCTAGTGCCCTGGCCAATCTATTTGGTGTATGTGTAGGCAAACGGAAAATGAACCGTAACCAGAGAGAAGGATCCAATATAGCACTATCTGGCCAGTCAAAAGACCCAATAACTCTCTAGCGGCATTACCTCAACAGGTGGCTAGTGCCCTGGCCAACCTATTTGGTGTATGTTTAGGCAAAGGGAAAATGAACCATAACCAGAGAGAAGGATCCAATATAGCACTGGCCAGTCAAAAGACCCAATAACTCTAGCGGTATTACCTCAACAGGTGGCTAGTGCCCTGGCCAACCTATTCGGTGTATGTGTAGGCAAAGGGAAAATGAACCGTAACCAGGGAGAAGGATCCAATATAGCACTGTCTGGCCAGTCAAAAGACCCAATAACTCTAGCGGTATTACCTCAACGGGTGGCTAGTGCCCTGGCCAACCTATTTGGTGTATGTGTAGGCAAAGGGAAAATGAACCATAACCAGAGAGAAGGATCCAATATAGCACTGTCTGGCCAGTCAAAAGACCCAATAACTCTAGCGGTATTACCTCAACAGGTGGCTAGTGCCCTGGCCAACCTATTTGGTGTATGTGTAGGCAAAGGGAAAATGAACCGTAACCAGAGAGAAGGATCCAATATAGCACTGGCCAGTCAAAAGACCCAATAACTCTCTAGCGGCATTACCTTAACGGGTGGCTAGTGCCCTGGCCAACCTATTCGGTGTATGTGTAGGCAAAGGGAAAATGAACCGTAACCAGGGAGAAGGATCCAATATAGCACTATCTGGCCAGTCAAAAGACCTAATAACTCTAGCGGTATTACCTCAACAGGTGGCTAGTGCCCTGGCCAACCTATCCGGTGTATGTGTAGGCAAAGGGAAAATGAACCGTAACCAGGGAGAAGGCTCCAATATAGCACTGTCTGGCCAGTCAAAAGACCCAATAACTCTAGCGGTATTACCTCAACAGGTGGCTAGTGCCCTGGCCAACCTATCTGGTGTATGTGTAGGCAAAGGGAAAATGAACCATAACCAGAGAGAAGGATCCAATATAGCACTGGCCAGTCAAAAGACCCAATAACTCTAGCAGTATTACCTCAACGGGTGGCTAGTGCCCTGGCCAACCTATTTGGTGTATGTGTAGGCAAAGGGAAAATGAACCGTAACAAGAGAGAAGGATCCAATATAGCACTGGCCAGTCAAAAGACCCAATAACTCTAGCGGCATTACCTCAATGGGTGGCTAGTGCCCTGGCCAACCTATTAGGTGTATGTGTAGGCAAAGGGAAAATGAACCATAACCAGAGAGAAGGATCCAATATAGCACTGGCCAGTCAAAAGACCCAATAACTCTAGCGGTATTACCTCAACAGGTGGCTAGTGCCCTGGCCAACCTATTCGGTGTATGTGTAGGCAAAGGGAAAATGAACCGTAACCAGGGAGAAAGATCCAATATAGCACTATCTGGCCAGTCAAAAGACCCAATAACTCTCTAGCGGCATTACCTCAACGGGTGGCTAGTGCCCTGGCCAACCTATTTGGTGTATGTGTAGGCAAAGGGAAAATGAACCGTAACCAGAAACAAGGATCCAATATAGCACTGGCCAGTCAAAAGACCCAATAACTCTAGCGGTATTACCTCAACAGGTGGCTAGTGCCCTGGCCAACCTATTTGGTGTATGTGTAGGCAAAGGGAAAATGAACCGTAACCAGGGAGAAGGATCCAATATAGCACTGGCCAGTCAAAAGACCCAATAACTCTCTAGCGGTATTACCTCAACGGGTGGCTAGTGCCCTGGCCAACCTATTTGGTGTATGTGTAGGCAAAGGGAAAATGAACCGTAACCAGAGAGAAGGATCCAATATAGCACTGGCCAGTCAAAAGACCCAATAACTCTCTAGCGGCATTACCTCAACGGGTGGCTAGTGCCCTGGCCAACCTATTTGGTGTATGTGTAGGCAAAGGGAAAATGAACCGTAACCAGAGAGAAGGATCCAATATAGCACTGGCCAGTCAAAAGACCCAATAACTCTCTAGCGGTATTACCTCAACGGGTGGCTAGTGCCCTGGCCAACCTATTTGGTGTATGTGTAGGCAAACGGAAAATGAACCGTAACCAGAGAGAAGGATCCAATATAGCACTGGGCAGTCAAAAGACCCAATAACTCTCTAGCGGCATTACCTCAACGGGTGGCTAGTGCCCTGGCCAATCTATTTGGTGTATGTGTAGGCAAACGGAAAATGAACCGTAACCAGAGAGAAGGATCCAATATAGCACTATCTGGCCAGTCAAAAGACCCAATAACTCTCTAGCGGCATTACCTCAACAGGTGGCTAGTGCCCTGGCCAACCTATTTGGTGTATGTTTAGGCAAAGGGAAAATGAACCATAACCAGAGAGAAGGATCCAATATAGCACTGGCCAGTCAAAAGACCCAATAACTCTAGCGGTATTACCTCAACAGGTGGCTAGTGCCCTGGCCAACCTATTCGGTGTATGTGTAGGCAAAGGGAAAATGAACCGTAACCAGGGAGAAGGATCCAATATAGCACTGTCTGGCCAGTCAAAAGACCCAATAACTCTAGCGGTATTACCTCAACGGGTGGCTAGTGCCCTGGCCAACCTATTTGGTGTATGTGTAGGCAAAGGGAAAATGAACCATAACCAGAGAGAAGGATCCAATATAGCACTGTCTGGCCAGTCAAAAGACCCAATAACTCTAGCGGTATTACCTCAACAGGTGGCTAGTGCCCTGGCCAACCTATTTGGTGTATGTGTAGGCAAAGGGAAAATGAACCGTAACCAGAGAGAAGGATCCAATATAGCACTGGCCAGTCAAAAGACCCAATAACTCTCTAGCGGCATTACCTTAACGGGTGGCTAGTGCCCTGGCCAACCTATTCGGTGTATGTGTAGGCAAAGGGAAAATGAACCGTAACCAGGGAGAAGGATCCAATATAGCACTATCTGGCCAGTCAAAAGACCTAATAACTCTAGCGGTATTACCTCAACAGGTGGCTAGTGCCCTGGCCAACCTATCCGGTGTATGTGTAGGCAAAGGGAAAATGAACCGTAACCAGGGAGAAGGCTCCAATATAGCACTGTCTGGCCAGTCAAAAGACCCAATAACTCTAGCGGTATTACCTCAACAGGTGGCTAGTGCCCTGGCCAACCTATCTGGTGTATGTGTAGGCAAAGGGAAAATGAACCATAACCAGAGAGAAGGATCCAATATAGCACTGGCCAGTCAAAAGACCCAATAACTCTAGCGGTATTACCTCAACGGGTGGCTAGTGCCCTGGCCAACCTATTCGGTGTATGTGTAGGCAAAGGGAAAATGAACCGTAACCAGGGAGAAGGATCCAATATAGCACTATCTGGCCAGTCAAAAGACCTAATAACTCTAGCGGTATTACCTCAACAGGTGGCTAGTGCCCTGGCCAACCTATCCGGTGTATGTGTAGGCAAAGGGAAAATGAACCGTAACCAGGGAGAAGGCTCCAATATAGCACTATCTGGCCAGTCAAAAGACCCAATAACTCTAGCGGTATTACCTCAACAGGTGGCTAGTGCCCTGGCCAACCTATTTGGTGTATGTGTAGGCAAAGGGAAAATGAACCGTAACCAGAGAGAAGGATCCAATATAGCACTGGCCAGTCAAAAGACCCAATAACTCTCTAGCGGCATTACCTTAACGGGTGGCTAGTGCCCTGGCCAACCTATTCGGTGTATGTGTAGGCAAAGGGAAAATGAACCGTAACCAGGGAGAAGGATCCAATATAGCACTATCTGGCCAGTCAAAAGACCTAATAACTCTAGCGGTATTACCTCAACAGGTGGCTAGTGCCCTGGCCAACCTATCCGGTGTATGTGTAGGCAAAGGGAAAATGAACCGTAACCAGGGAGAAGGCTCCAATGTAGCACTGTCTGGCCAGTCAAAAGACCCAATAACTCTAGCGGTATTACCTCAACAGGTGGCTAGTGCCCTGGCCAACCTATCTGGTGTATGTGTAGGCAAAGGGAAAATGAACCATAACCAGAGAGAAGGATCCAATATAGCACTGGCCAGTCAAAAGACCCAATAACTCTAGCGGTATTACCTCAACAGGTGGCTAGTGCCCTGGCCAACCTATTCGGTGTATGTGTAGGCAAAGGGAAAATAAACCGTAACCAGGGAGAAGGCTCCAATATAGCACTGTCTGGCCAGTCAAAAGACCCAATAACTCTAGCGGTATTACCTCAACGGGTGGCTAGTGCCCTGGCAAACCTATTCGGTGTATGTGTAGGCAAGGGGAAAATGAACCGTAACCAGAGAGAAGGATCCAATAAAGCACTGTCTGGCTAGTCAAAAGACCCAATAACTCTCTAGCGACATTAACCGGTGTCTAGTGCCTTGGCCAACCTATTCGGTGTATGTATAGGCAAAGGGAAAATGAACCGTAACCAGGGAGAAGGATCCGATATAGCACTGTCTGACCAGTGAAAAGACCCAATAACTCTCTAGCGGCATTACCTCAACGGGTGGCTAGTGCCTTGGCCATCCTACTACGTACAAGGCGAATCTGTATTCTAAACCACACTAAGGGCCAAGGGACATTCACCTCTCTCTACTGGGCACACTTTCTCCCCTGGCTAGTATGAATCTCCCCTTGAAGCATCACTGTCATTATTGTGAGATGGCAATTGATAGAAACCTTTCTCTCCCATCACGAGGCCTGGAGATGGAAAGCAGGTTTTTATATGTGCCGTTATTTCGTCATCATTCGACTGTTATTTCATTGCTAAAGTTGTTATGGAGAGTTTATTACTGATAATCGTCAATTAGTTTCTCACTTGCCAATTTGCTGAGAATCTTCCGTTTATGATAAAGATCAAGTGTCTAGATATATATGCATAATTTTATACACACACATATATATAAATATATATATATATATATATATATATATATATATATATATATACTGTACATACACTATATATATATACATATATATGTGTGTGTGTATTTACATATATATATGTATACATATTTTATATATATATACACACACACTATATATATACATATATATATATATATATATATATATATATATATATATATATATATATATATATATATATATATATATATATATATATATATACACACACACATATATATATATATATATATATATATATATATATATATTTCCAGTCACGCTCTCCCTGTCCCTCGGATAGGGGAAGAGAGAATAGTCATACCCTGGTGAGAGGGGAGGGTGTGTGTGCATGTATATCTATCTATCCAGTCACGCTAGCTCTCCCCCTCCCTCGGTTAGAGGGAGAGGGAATAGTCATACCCTTGTTTAAAAGGCCTAAAGGCCTCTCATGAATGGCAGAGGCAATGGACAGTGACATTACCCTATCAAGCAGGACAATGCCCTAGAGACTGACCATATATACATTCATATGATCAGCGCCCAAGCCCCCTCTCCACTCAAGCTAGGACCAAGGAAGGCCAGGCAATAGCTGCTAATGACTCAGCAGATAAGGCTCCCCTAAACTCTGCCGTCCTTAGCTCACAAGGACGGTGATGTTGCAGCGACCAAAGAAGCTATCGAGTTTGAGCGGGACTCGAACCCCAGTCTGGCTATCACCAGTCAGGGACGTTACTGCATCGGCCACCAAAACCCTATAAGGTAAAAGGAATTTCCGTGTATGTGGATATCTAAATATTTAGCCGTCATTGATGACGGGTGGCGTACACTAATCTCTAGAATAGAAACTGAAAGCGTTAAGCTTCTACGCTGAGTGACTACCAGGTTCAGATAATGACTAGCAGGGTTGCTAGGTTGGCCTTTTTCTCAGGCCAAAAAAAACTCAATTATGGCCTTTTTTTTAGATTGGTTGGCCTTTAGTAATATGAAAGGTAGGCCTTAAATATCATACTTTTTGGTCTTTTTCTACAAATGGATTTTCATTTTTCAGGCCAAAAAACCCTCAATTATGGCCTTTTTTTTAGATTGGTTGGCCTTTAGTAATATGAAAGGTAGGCCTTAAATATCATATTTTGGTCTTTTTCTACAAATGGATTTTCATTTTTCAGACCCAAAAACCCTCAATTATGGCCTTTTTTTTTTAGATTGGTTGGCCTTTAGTAATATGAAAGGTAGGCCTTAAATATCATACTTTTTGGTCTTTTTCTACAAATGGATTTTCATTTTTCAGGCCAAAAAACCCTCAATTATGGCCTTTTTTTTAGATTGGTTGGCCTTTAGTAATATGAAAGGTAGGCCTTAAATATCATACTTTTTGGTCTTTTTCTACAAATGGATTTTCATTTTTCAGGCTAAAAAACCCTCAATTATGGCCTTTTTTTTAGATTGGTTGGCCTTTAGTAATATGAAAGGTAGGCCTTAAATATCATACTTTTTGGCCTTTTTCTACAAATGGATTTTAATTTTTCAGGCCAAAAAACCCTCAATTATGGCCTTTCTGAGACTGGTTGGGCCTTTAGTAATATCATGAAAGGTAGGCCTTAAATATTATACTTTTGGCCTTTTTCTACTAATGGGTTGGCCTTTTAAAACTGCAATTGATTATAAGTTGGCCTTTTTCTCATATAGAAAACCTGCTACCCTGTATTATCACAGCCCACTTAGGTCCTGGCCCATATAAAGAAATGAGTGAAGGAGAAAGTTACTTTCTCTGAGTGTTGTTGGGTATATAAACACTCTAGAGTGAAAGGAAAGGGATGCAGTCAACCAACTTTAGTCGTCGGAGCGAGTTCATTATCTACTCTGGTTTCCAAAGTAATTATTTTTTATTCATTCGAATTTTAATACAGTGAATATATAAAAGTGTTATGTTTCTTTGCTATATTGCTAAAATTAGGTTTATTTTGTGTCATGCTTGAATTATTAATGTACTGACGTATGTATTATTTTTTTTTTTATTAGTTTTGGCATATTTCTATATCTTAATGGTTTATTTTGTGTCATGCTTGATTTATTAATGTATTGGTGTATGTATCAATTTTTTTTTATTAATTCTGGGATATTTCTATATCTTAATGAGGGATAAAATTCTATAAAGATCAGTACTATTTGATGAAATGTGTAAAATTTCTTTGCTACTTTGCAAAAAAAAAAAATTAGTTCAATTTGTGTCATGCTTAAGATATTAATGTATAAATTATTCTATTAATTTTGGCATATCTCTACCGCTCAACGAATGATAAAATGATATAGAGAACAGCGTTATTTGCATTTAAAAAAATCGATAAATTGTTGTGTTAATTTTCTATGCTACTTTCCAAAAGTTGGGTTTAATTTGTGCCATGCTTAAGATATTATTGTATCAATTTCTAATAATTTTGGCATATTTCTACCTCATAATGATTGATAAAATTCTATAAAAATAACCGTTATTGGCATTTCAAAAAAAAAAAAAAATTGAGTCCAATTTATGTCATGTTTAAGATATTAATGTATTACTTTTGTTTAATTTTAGCAAAATTTCTACCTCTTAATGAGGGATAAAATCCTATAGAGAAAATCGTGATATACACTAGAAACTCATTCGTAAAATGGTACTTAGAACACAATCTTCAATAGTCAGATTTACTTTAAAAGTTAACAAAAAATTATTTATTTTATTTTACCAATTTCGTAGAAACACGTCCTTTTCAATATGTATTAAACTATTCAATTACGTTGGCACCTTTTCATTCTAATTCTTAAAATACGTTGCTATTAACAATTCCTTTATCATCGTTAATTACACAAATGAACTTTTTAACATTAATTTATAACTAAAAACAGGCATCAGAAGATCCCTTGCTGTCTTGAAAAAAAAAAAAAATGTACAGGTGCATCAGAAATTCCTGACACACCTTGCTCTGTGGAATGCACCCTGAGTGTAGCCCAACCGACTGCCTCTGCTATCTCTCCCTACAGTGGTTACTAGCCGCGCAGTAAGGAGGTTGTCTGAACAAAGATCTGGCAGTTATTTTAGCCTTCTGGGGGCATTGTAAATGATATAGAGGCTGTCTAAGCAAAGATCTGTCAATAATTTTAGCCTTATGAAATTATTATTATTATCACTATTATTATTATTATTGATGTGACAGGGGGCATTCCCTCAGGGCGAGGTATGCCCTGTATCCAACTGTACATGTGGTAGATTTAACGTACAAAGACTTTCCCTCCGAAGGGGCTAAACAAACATTCCTTCCAGGTGCTCCTCCAGGATGGCATCCATCGGACTCCTCAGCTCTTCGCTGATACTGATTCTCGCCTTGGCAGCATTGAGCGAAGCCGTGGTCCTCTGCCCAATCTTCCCAGCCTGCTGTTTCCAGAAGAGCTCAAAAGGAAACGCCTGCCACCCCTTCTGCCCCGACTGTGACGAAGCCCTGGAGTACACCCGAGGAGTCAGGAACAGGATCTACACCGAAGCCCAAGCCCATAGGAATGAGCTTTTGATCGAGAAGTTGGAACACACGCCGAGTCTCTCCTTCGTAACCGGACCCATAACTCCTTATCGCGGTGACCAGATCTTCCCGCGATTCTATGTCGTCTTTTAAGTCCCTATTGATTCTCAATTGTCATCACTTGCTAAGCTACAACCCTAGTTGGAAAAGCAGGAATCTATAAGCCAAAGGGCTCTAACTGAGAAAATAGCCTAGTGAGGAAGAAGAATAAGGGCTAGAATAGTGTGCCTGGGTGTACCCTCAAGCAAAAACATTTTAACCCAAGACAGTTGAAGACATTACATAATCTTTTAAGTCCTTCTTTCTTGACTCTCAACTATAACCCTAGACGGAAAAGCAGGATGATATAAGCCCAAGGGCTTTAACTGGGAAAATAGCCTAGTAAGGAAGGAGAATAAGGGCTAGAATAGTGTGCCTGGGTGTACCCTCAAGCAAAAGAATTCTAACCCAAGACAGTGAAAGACATTACATAATCTTTTAAGTCCTTCTTTCTTGATTCTCAATTATCATTACTTGCTAAGGTATAACCCTACTTGGGAAAGCACGATGATATAAGCCCAAGGGCTCTAACTAGGAAAATAGACCAGTGAGGAAAGGAAATAAGGAAAGGGCTAGAATAGTGTGCCTAGGTGTTCACTAAAGCAAGAGAATTCTAACCCAAGACAGCGAAAGACATTATGTAGTCTTTTAAGTCCTTCTTTCTTGACTCTCAATTATCATTACTTGCTAAGCTATAACCCTAGTTGGAAAAGCAGGATTCTATAAACCCAAGGGCTCCAACAAGGAAAATAGCCCAGTGAGGAAAGGAAATATGGAAACAGCTACAATAATGTGCCTGAGTATACCCTCAAACAAGAGAATTCTAACCCAAGAGAGAGGAAGACCATATTACAGAGGCTACGGCACTACCCAAAACTAGAGAACAGCGGTTTGATTTTGGAGTTTCCTTCGCCTAAAATAGCTGCTTACCATAGCTAAAGAGTTTCTTCTACCCTCACGACTGGGACAGAGTTCTTAAATTCAGTTAAAGCGGTTCATTGGAGGGCTACGGACATAAATATTCTCTAGAAGGACATATGGATAGGAAATGATAATCAATTTTACGGATATTGTGGCTGTTTCTCTGTTTCTTGTATTTGATTGTTAATGATGAATCGGTCTATAATGAAAGTTTATTTCTCCTATAAGATATCTGTCAACGATCTGCATAATTTTGTACCTTAAGGTTGTTAATCGTAGCTGAAATTTCAGCTATGATCTTGATTTCATACATAATTGACCTAATCAATTATGTAATCATGTTTTTCCAAACTGTGTTGTTACACTGACTTTTGTTTTTCACTTTTTATACTTGTTGATATTTCGTGTTATACTTATAAGCATTATTTTGTTATTCGGTTTTAAGTTTATTAAAATATTTGCTAGTCATATTATACAAAATATTTTTATTAAATTCTTGTTTTATTCTGATCCCTTTTCTTAAGAACGTCTTAATTCTAAATTTATTTTGAAGCATTGATAGATTATCCATTCAATAGCCCTATTAAAACTTAAGTCTACGGCCGATGTGGTAACGTCCCTAACTTGTGAGCTAAGGAAGGGGGGTTTGGGGAGTCTATATAAGTCTATCTGGTGAGTCATCAGCAGCCATAGCCTGGCCCTCCTTGGGTGGAGAGGGGGCTTGGGCACTGATCATATGTATAAATGGTCAGTCTCCAGGGCATTGTCCTTCTTGATAGGGCAATGTCACTTTCCCTTGCCTCTGCCATTCATAAGTGGCCTTTAAACGTTAAACCTTTATCAGCAAGATTGTGGAATGACCTTCCTAATCTAGCAGTTGAATCGGTGGAACTTCAGAATAACAAAATTGCAGAGAATGTTTTTATGTTCAACAGGTTGACATAAGTCTCTGTTCATAGTTTATATATTACATCTACCCTAACATTGTAACTGATCTTCACATATTTTTATTCTCATTGAATACTTCTCATATATAGTTTATTAATTTTCTTTCCTTACTGTGCTATTTTCCCTGTTAGACCCTTCGGGGTTGTAGCATCCTACTTTTCAAACTAAAGATGTACCTTAGCTAGCAATAATAGTAATATGTATACCTCTTAACAAGTTGAAAAATTCCTGCAAATTCTGGGATAATCGCCAGAGCATAGTTTACGATAAAAACACTTAAAGGGTATTAAAATTATGATATATAATTATCGTGATTATAATAACAAATTATGATGAACATGCTTTGAGTGTATTAAAATTATTGTAGATAATTGTCGTGATTATAATACCAGCTTAATTATTGTCAAATTTTCTGAATTATTCAACATTTTCATAGGAGTTGAGTGATGATACTGACTTTACTTCACTGTGCTCATCACCAGTTTTTGTTTTATAACGTGTTTCTTGCTGGAATATACGAAGAGGATATGTGAAGTTTATTTGTTATCAAAGCAGAATTAGTGATTATTTAACAGTTTAACGAAATAATAAACACGTAACAAAGGTTTGCAGTAAATCTATAGCTGCAACGAAAAGAAATGCGGAGCTTTTTGTTTTATAACGTATTCCTTACACGAAGAGGATATGTGAAATTTATTTGTTATCAAAGAAGAATTAGTGATTATTTAACAGTTTAACGAAATAATAAACACATAACAAAGGTTTGCAGTAAATCTATAGCTGCAAACAAAAAGAAATGCGGAGCTAATTGAAGTTATAAATGAGAAATTATTTAGAAATCTTGAGGTAAAGTTTACGATTTATTTACAACTTTTATTGAAATTCTTTTAATAGTGTAACTCATGTGTATGCAGAATGAACGTTCAAAGTAAAGAGACTTTTTGTTTATAATATTCATTGAACATTCTTTTAATAGTGTAACTCATGTATATGCAGAATGTATGTTCAAAGTAAAGAGACTTTTTGTTTACAATATTAATTTAAATTCCTTTAAGTGTAACTCATGTGTATCCAAAATGCACATTCAAAGTAAAGAAACTTTTTGTTTATAATATCCATCGAAATTCTTTTGATAGAGTAACTCATGTGTATGTATTATGTGCGTTCAAAGTAAAGATACATTTTGTTTACAATATTCATTGAAATTCCTTTAAGTGTAACTGATGTGTATCCAGAATGCACGTTCAAAGTAGAGACTTTTTGTTCACAATATTCATTGAACATTCTTTTAAAAGGGTAACTCATGTGTATGCAGAATGTACGTTCAAAGTAAAGAGACTTTTTGTTCACAATATTCATTGAAATTCTTTTAAGTGTAACTCATGTGTATGTACTATGCGCGTTCAAAGTAAATAAGCTTTTAAATATGCGACATGCCTTTGCACTCCCAAATGAATTATTGAACAATGAGAAATGAAAGATGTATAACTACTCTGGGCTTCCCCAGCACACAGAGGGACTGTCAATTCTTATTTTTTCACAACAAGTTTGTCCCTATTTGGAGTCGCTAAAATGGTTCTCCAACACATTCTTCCATTTCATTTGGTCCAATGCATCTTCCTTGCTCAATGCCAACTCCCTTGTATCTCTATTCACACAGTCAATCCGTGGCAATTTTGGTCTACCTAACGTTCCCCTACCTGGTAGTCACTGATAAACTAATCAAACAATCTAGTAGTTCATTGTCATCATCATTATTATTATCATTATTATTATTTTTTTTGTTTTTAAACCAAGCAACAACCCTAGTTGGAAAAGCAGGATGCTACAAGCCTAGGGCTCCAACGGGGAAACAAGCCAAGTGCAGAAACGCAATAGACAAATAACTAATAAACTATATATGAGAATTAATAAAACAAATTATTAAATATTTTATCATCAGTAATAATACTAAAATAGATCAGTCATATATAAACTATGAAACGTGATTTATATCAACTTGTTCTACAGAAAAACAACAACTTGGAGTTTACGAAGTTCTAGGTCTATGAAAGCTAACAGATTTTACAGTATGTACTGTTAAAAAAACCGTAATTTTAAGCAGGAATTATCCGTAAAAAATATACTGTTCTCAGTCGTATTACAGTGAAATACAGGCGACCGTAAATTTGCCCTATTTTGTTATTATCCTTTACGGATTGGTGACCGTAATATCAATCCTTCACGTCAATAAATACGTTTTTAAAATGGTAAATGCCTGGCAATATTTATTCCAGGATTTTTGCCTATTTTTTAAGGCAAATATCTAGCAGTATGTATTACACATAAACAACATCAAGGACAATCAAAGGTATTTTCAGAGGGGTGTCACTTATTAAAATGCTACCCTGCTTTGGAATGGCAATGCTGGTTGATATAGGTGATAAGAATTACTAAGGATCAAGCCTCTTTCGTACCCAAGGTTATTTTTTTTTAGTATATTATTGTGCAAAACATGCTCTTACCTTTATTGGCCCTTGCATTCAAAACCCTACTATTAACCAGTTATAACATCTCATAGCAGTTATTTCCTCCGCCAACGAAGTTGGAAGGAGGTTAGATTTTCGCCCCTGTTTGTGTGTTTGGGTTTGTTAGTGAACAACTTCCTAGCCACAATTTTAATTGTAGAGTAATGAAACTTGCTTGGATTAACTGTTGTGTAAAAAAGCTGGAAATGATTAAATTTTGGAAAGTCAAAGTCAAAGATCAAGGTCACGGTCAAGCAAAACGTCCAATTCACGTAATCAGCCATAAGTTTGGACATCGTTGTCATAGAGACTTCAAACTTGGTTCATATTTGAGTGTATGGAAATCCACGCCAATTAATACATGTTAAGGTCAAAGGTCAAGGTAGAGAAATAATCTGTCGCAGCGGAGGTATGCCCTCTACCGAGTGCTCCTCTAGTTTAAATAGTAATCTTGGCCCCATCTCCCACTGGTTTTACTTCAGTGTGGAAATAACACCACCGATTTAGACAAAAGTGAGTGGTACATCCCTTTTTGAGAGGGGCTACCTTAACGGGGTGAAAGGGTTTGTGTATCGCCATGATCAGCAAAGCTGTACTAGAAAGGGCAACCCATATTAGGTCGAGTTGCTGTAAGCGATCAGAATAAAGTCTCCCTCAATCCCCAATCCGCTTTGACCAGCGTGATGATGAAACTGGCCAAACCCCAGACATAACTAAGGACATGTCTGAGGCCTTTTTCCAGCAGTGGACTAGAAACGCCTGCATTTGTTGTTGTTGTTGAATGTTACTTAAATGACAATCTAGTCAAGGTACACCTTCAGAAGAGGATTTATTAAGTTATAAAGTATCCTGAGATGTATCCTCGCCCTTAAATGTTAAAAGGTGTCTGGTTTTAGTATCAACTGAAAAGAGGCTCACCAGAACGTCAGCCGTGCAAGCCCAACCCCAAACCACAGCAGTAACCTCCCCCAGAATCAGCTTAAACTCACAGTCCCATAATTATCATTATTATTATTTTTATTATTATAATTATCATTATTATTATTATTATTACAAGCCAAGCTACAACACTAGTTGGAAAAGCAGGATGCTATAAGCCCAAGGGCTCCAACAAGGGAAAAATAGCCTAGTGAGGAAAGGAAATAAGATCGATCTGTTATCATGCGAAAGGAATATATACATTCGTCGAGAGCAAGTCTGACACTCGAAGAAACAGAAAAGAAAATTAACCATTAATTTACATGAGTTCCCCCAATTGATTTTTCCCGTTTTCTATGAGATGTGCTATTAATAAATTTCCACAAAACATGGATCCCGAATTTAAGTACAAGTTCCCCCAGATTTATAATTAGCTCTCTCTCTCTCTCTCTCTCTCTCTCTCTCTCTCTCTCTCTCTCTCTCTCTCATGAGACAGAGGAATAACATAAAACAGGGTATAAACGTTACTAGTTTTACCTGGAATATTATATATATATATATATATATATATATATATATATATATATATATATATATATATATATATATATGTGTGTGTGTGTGTGTGTGTGTATGTGTGTGTGTAGTGCCTATCTAAGACAGGTGAACCCTGCCGGTCAATATTAATTTTAGTACGATATATATATATATATATATATATATATATATATATATATATATATATATATATATATATATATATATACATATTAGCTTTAATGATATCACAACTCTTAATCTTCGTGGACTGAACACAAAACCATATTACACTGTCAGCAGTTTCTGCCATTTCAATACAAAGCGTAGCTCATTAGAAACTTAATTACAAAATCCAAATGTTTACGAATAAAGATTTATATTTAGAAATTTGCAAATAAATTATTTCATAATTTATTCAGGGCCCTGGACGGGTTTATATAGCCTACTGCGCTTATACATATACATATATACGCACATTATACAGTGTGTATATATATATATATATATATATATATATATATATATATATATATATATATATATATATATGTAAAAATCTTATTCATAGACTTTTATATATGTAGTAGACATACCTATACATATATTATATATAGCCATACGTGTATATATATATATATATATATATATATATATATATATATATATATATACTGTATATATATACATATATATATAGTTTTAAATTGAATTTCCTTTTTTTATTAATAACAAACGATTTCGGCGTCAACGACCTTAGATGTTAGGATGCCAAAAAAAAAACTCCCAATCAATCAATTATCTACAGACAAAAGAAAAAAAAAACTTGTGATAAAGGCTTATTTTGACACGTGGTGTTTATAAACTTTTTTTCCACTTATTTTCTTAGCTCAAGCATAACTAGTTAACTCTGGATATTTCACGACCAAGATAACTCAATTTTTAAAATATTATTTGAAAATCACGAGCGTGTGGTGTGACTATCACGCGCTATCTTCCACCTCATACAGGGTTGCCAGTATTTGTAAATGAAAAAAGGACAACTTTTAATCAACAGAAGATTTAAAAGTCCAACCCATTAGTAGAAAAATGCCAAATATATAGTATTTAAGGTCCGCATTTTTCATATTACTAAAGGACAACTAATTAAAAAAGGCCAAAATTGAATTTTTTTTGGCCTAACAAAGCCAAAATTGAAGTTTTTTTTTACCTAAAAAAGCCAAAATTGAAGTTTTTTTTACCTAAATAAGCCAAAATTGAGGTTATTTTGGCCTGAAAAAAGTCCAACCTGGTAACCTGCCTCAGGATATGACGAAGCTCCACAAACAAAGATAAGGAATGATCCACTTTTCGGTGTCTAAGAATATAGATAAGACTCGAGTTTGAAAGGTTCGGTATGCATTCAGTGACCGACCTTGAGGGAGATCAAGCTATTCTGCGCTATCTCTAAAAGCAGGTACCTATCTCTTTGCCTTTCGTGATTAGATATAGCTTCTTACTAGAGTATTAAATTATCGGGGTGTATGTATGAAAGCGGCCACCTGTATGTATTATTATGTCTAACTTAGACTACGGTAATGTAAGGGGGTCGAACCCGTTAAATAAGTAGGTAAGGACACGGCTTGTAGGTTAGGTCAGGGAGGAAAGTTTAGGTTAGTTGATGTCCATTTTTAATCAACGTGTGAGGAACTGGCCGCTGATATACAAAGGCTCCAAATTATCTTCTTGGCTGTGACTCTGATATTCAGTACTTTAAGAGGGAGGAAACGCTCAAGTGTATATCAAACAAATATAGCAATATTAATAACTACAAAATGTTATCTATTATTATTATTATTCTATTTTTGATGCTGTGACATGTCCTAATACTGATAAGGTTTATAAGATAATTTTTAGAGATAAATAAGGTTTTCTTTCCATTTGTGTACTGAATTGTGTACGCAAAATCATCCCCTTTTTAAAATTTTGCCAGTGTGAAGCCATATCTTCCACTTAAAATAAAGTTTGCCAAAGATAATTGTTGGAGCCCTTGGTGCTCAGAGTATCCTGCTTTTTCAACTAGGGTTGTAGCTTAGCTAATAATAATAATAATAATAATAATAATAATAATGATAATAATAATAATAAACTTCTCATGCTTTCAGAAAACCAAACATGATGGCACTATTTCGTAGCTTTGCAGTGGCACTGTTATTATAATAATAATAATAATAATAATAATAATAATAATAATAATAATAATAATAATAATAATAATAATAATAAACTTCTCATATTTTCAGAAAACTTGCACGATGGCACCATTCCGTATCTTTCCAGTGGCATTGTTGTTAATAATAATAATAATAATAATAATAATAACAATAATAATAATAATAATAAACTTCTCATGCTTTCAGAAAACCAAACACGATGGAACCATTCCGTATCTTTGCATTGGCACTGTTTATAGCAATGGCCTTAATCACAGCCACAGAAAGCAGCGTGCTTTGTCCCTCATTCCCGCGATGTTGTTACAACAGACAAGCTAACGGACGGGACACTTGTCACCTCTTATGTCCCTCCTGCAAGCGAGTTGGGGAATTCACCAACCGAGTTATAGACAAGCCAAAACACCAGAGATTCGACGAAATGAACAGACGGAGTGGAAGGCATCGGTCTCCTGGGATTTCATTCATACATGGGGATCCTTATGCTTTTCCTAATGCTGATATCTATCCAAATCCTTTAGTTATCCTGTAATATTTCTCTATGATTTATATGTCATACTTTAAAATAGCCATGACCCTTCAAGTGTTCCCCAATGCTGATATCTATCCAAATTATCATCATTATTATTATTACTTGCTAAGCTACAACCCTAGTTGGGAAAGCAGGATGCTATAAGCCCAGGGGCTCCAACAGGGAAAATAACCCAATGAGGAGAGGAAAAAGTAAAAAAAAAAAAAAAAAATTTAAGAAGAGTAACACCATTAAAATAAATATCTCCTATATAAACTTTAATAAAACAAGAGGAATATAAATTAGGTAGAATAGTATGCCCGAGTATACACTCAATCCTCTAGTTATACAGTGAAATATCTCACTTTACCTTAAAATGTTGTACTTCAAAACAGCCATGACCCTTCAAGTGTTCCCCAATGCTGATATCTAGTGTTCCCCAATGCTGATATCTATCTTTTATATGTTGTACTTTAAAATAGCTATGACCCTTCAAGTGTTTCCCAAAGCTGATATTTACCCTAACCCTCTAGATATCCTGTAAAATCTCTCACTTTATGACAAAATGTTGTACTTTAATGTATCCATGACCCTTTAAGTGTTTCCCAATGCTCATATGTATCTAAATCCTCTAAGTTATACTGTAAAATCTCTCACTGTATCTTAAAATGTTGTACTTTAATGTATCCATGACCCTTTAAGTGATCTATTTGATTTTGCAAAATCGAGGATAAAGCACTGTTAGGATAAAGAATAACTTTAAAAATATTCATCAACAACTAGAGTTTTGACCACAAATCACAAATACATTGAATTAAAGGATAAAGAATGAAAATATTTTGATAGGATCTAAGCTTTTGTTTTAGAGGTTTAATATCTTTATGAGGGCCATCACCGGAAAAAAATATTGATATGCTTCGTGTTACAGGCCTTAAAAACTGGGCAAGTATCTTGAAGGATTATTTCATGGCTTTAAGAGTTTAGTCTCTAGATAAGAGGATAGACTACAGATCCTGAGATTCTGAAGATTGTCTATTGTCTTTAGCTTCAAGATCTGAGAATTATTTCCTGTCTTTAGGTCCCAAATCTCATAGAATGGACTCAACTTTCTGACTATAAGTTTTCGGGCTAAGGTCCCAGATGATTGTCTTCTGGTTACGGACCCTGAGCCCAGAGGGTTGTCTCCTGTTGATTGTATCCATGTTTTGAGTCCTCAGTCTCTAAGGAATGTCTCCTTGATTTATGGATTGTGTCTTACTGGACTGTATCAGAGAATTGTCTCCTAAATTTATGGACTGAATCTCAATTTATTTTGTAACTATTTCTAGGACCTAGGCCTCAGGGCATTTTCTCTTGGTGTTAAGCAGTAGGACTCAGATGATTTTCTCTTGGTTTTAGGTCCTAGGCCTCAGTGAACTGTTTCCAAGGTTTAAGTCCTGGACCTCAAAATAGTAGCTCCTGATTTTGGAGCCTGAGTTTCAGATGTCTGACTTCTGATTTACAGGCCCAAGTCTCGGCGAATTCCCTCCTAGATTTTATGCTCTTGAGCTCAAGAGATTTATGTCCTGGTTTCTGATACTAAATCTGGATTATCTCAACGTTTTAAGTCCTAAGTATCTGGCTTGCCACTTGCTCTTAGGTTCTGAGTCTTGCTGGAATACCTCTTCACTGTGAGGCCTAAACCCCACCAGATCCTCTTTACAATTTGATCTTCCATATCAGTATATGACCTCCTGGTTTTCGGCCCTGCATCTATGAAGATTTTTTTGCATTATGTCCTGGAATTACATAATGCATAAAATCATCTTAATTCTAGGAAGGCTTCACAGCCTTATAATATTTTCTCCTGTGTTTGGTTTCTGAGTTTATGAGTCTCAAGGGACTTGCGCTTGGTTTTAGATTCTGAGTTTCAGGACATTCTTCTGGTTTTAGATCTGAGCCTCAGGACAATCTTTTATTTTAGGTTTGGAGTCACAGGACTGTCTCTTGGCTTTAGGTCCTGAGTCACAGGACAATCTTTTTGTTTTAGGTCCTGAGTCTCAGGACTGTCTCTTGGCTTTAGGTCCTGAGTCACAGGACAATCTTTTTGTTTTAGGTCCTGAGTCTCAGGACTGTCTCTTGGTTTTATGTCCTGAGTCCCAGAGGACTTTCTCTTGGTATTAGGTCCTGAGCCTCAGAGAACTTTCTCTTGCTTTTAGGTACCAAATCACAGACAACGGTCTTTTGGCTTTAGGTCCTGAGTTTAAGAAAACTTAATTTTGTTTTAGGTCTTCCGTCTCAAAGGACTTTCTCTTGGTTTTAGGTCTTGAGTTTAAGAGGAATTTCTATTGGTTTTAGTTCCCGAGAATCAGAGGACTTTCTCTTGGTTTTAAGGTTTTAGTAGCCTTATAGAAATGTCCCCGCCTGGTAATCTACTAGACGGAAGTTCAAAAATCCACTCAAACTCAATATTTTCTAGTAGTGTCTGCAACCTCATCGTCCTAAGAAGTTAGGGATCGTCTCTTGGTTTCAAGGCTTGGGTCACTTTGTACTCGAAATGATAGACTTCTTAGATTAATGTACTGTATGTACATTTAAATATGTACAAAAATTAATATTATAGATTCTGGAAAATAGTTTATCTTTTTTTTACAGAAGTGGGCAAAAATAATTTACTGCTAACATGTAATAACATTATTTATATTTTTATTTTTTAGGTCTATTTAAGTATATTATATTTGAAATAATATTTATGAAAGTTTGTACCAATGCATGTGAGTCTATACTACTGTTATAGGCTTAGTACTTATCATTAGTCTACCTGTAACTTCCAAATAAAGCAGTGAAAAGATCCCGTACAGATACTCGTATTTCATTGATCACCTTTTTCCATTATTGTATTTTCTCAAATTTCTTGAGAGTGACAGAAGGAAAATTCAACTCTTTTCGATAAAAATAAATGAATGAGTAAAATTTACGTGTGTAAACAAACATACACTGGCAGATCTGTTATTCTAATGATATAAAAAAAAATTATTTAATACAACGCCACGCTATGAACAAATGCATCTACCGCGATATGGCAAGGGATCACTGTACTGTATAATTTTTTTATTTTTTTATTTTAGTCTGTCAAGATTGTTTAAGACCTACAGGTATTTACCCTGAAGACATTTTTTTTATTGGATATCCATTATTTACAAGGACCTGTTGAGACCATGCAGGGAGCTACACACTTCAACGGAAGGGGACCAAATGGCGACATCGTCCTTTTGATTGTATATTTGCTCACGACGGGTCATGTAAGGGGCCTTCTTCGTGCATATCTTCAGGGGCGTACGGAGGGCAGTTTCCGGAACGTTGAGAGGTGGCATTGATAGGCCCTGTAAAAACGACTTATCATTAAGGTGATAGTCTTGTCGACAGTGACATTGGTAACTTGAGACTTGACATCCAAGAAAATTATTATACTGTCACTCCAGGAGCCTTAGATGGTCTCAGAGAATTCAACAAGGGATAGTATGCTGTCCTTTCGCCCAAAATGGATAGCCATACCAACCGTGACACGAATACAGCAAGCACCGATGAGCGGAGCAGCAGCCTGCCTGGAACTGAACAACTCTGACTTTGAATCTTCCCCAGGCAACTTATTCTAGAGTAGCTTAACTGGTCCAGTGCTAGGCCAAGAACATGCTCAAGCCAATCAGCGGCCTCCTCAAAGATACTGCCTTCCCCCTAAACATTACCAGCCAATGAAAATTCTGAACGTAGACCAAAGCACACCAGGAATTTGTCTAAATACCAGCCTTGAAACACGTTATTACTGCAGCTCTACCACCCAACTACCACCAAGAAATGGAATAACGACATTTTAAGTTTTTCGTCTATGCTATGTGCTCTGTGTATCGTGTAGTAATTTCTGTGTACTGTATATTGAGTAACCATATACATCAACACATGTTTTATGTGTTGATTTCGTAAGTAAACAGAGTGCATCAACACATGATTTTTGTATCCTTTCCTGATGATGAAAATAGCACAGCTGCTGGCAGAGTCCAGCACTGTATAAAGCAAGAAAATAAGGACCATGGAGAAGGTCCCATAAAATCGGCGCCACTGAAGCAGCTATAACATCAAACAAAACCCACTTGAAAGAGTGTCTCCGGCCCAAAAATATTGATATTAATCACTATCATAATTCCATTAAAACCAATATTAATAACTAGAGTACGCAACTCGTCAAAAAAGAAAGGCTAAATATTTAGATATATATGCAAACACAGATTCAACACTTCCCTCCCTTTCCCCTTTCCTACAGTTTCTAGCATTTCTGGGAGATTGTAGTTTCCAAGAGCGCCTCTAGAGCCAATCCCTCTCACCGGTGTATGACTATTTCCTAGCCCCTCTACCAGAAGGACGGGGAGAAACGAGTAGTCATACGTCTCGCAATGCAGCTGAGCATGACCGGAATATGCACAAACACACACACACACACACACACACACACACATATATATATATATATATATATATATATATATATATATATATATATATATATATATATATATTGAGTCTGTTTATGTCCCTAATGGACGAAAGTACTAACTACGATCAAGCCTATTCATTTTTCTCTCCATGGCTATAATATACACACACACATATATATATATATATATATATATATATATATATATATATATATATACATATATATATATATATATATATATATATATATATATATATATATATATATATATATATAGTCTGTTGATGTCTCTAATGGACGAAATTACTGACTACCATCAAGTCTTTTAATTTTTCTTTCCGTGGCTATATATATATATATATATATATATATATATATATATATATATATATATATATATATATATATTACATATCACCATTTCATCATATATCTATCATCATTTTCATCATCATCCTAACTACCATTAACGTCCTTATCATTATTACACTTTTCCCGCAAATCATGAAATTTGACAGTTGAGAGTACCTCACCGCTAAGAAATAATGGCGAGTCATTTTGTTCAAGAACGCAAAACCACAATGATTACAAATAAAAAAAAACCCACAATAATTGCCTACATATATTTCTCTCAAGACAATGCTGTAATTCCACACTAATTCTAAAATTCCACCCTTATGGTTGTGGTGGCCGATGTGGTAACGTCCCTGACTGGTGGACGCCAGACTGGGGTTCGAGTCCAGCTCAAAACTCGTTAGTTTCTTTCGTCGTTTCAACCTCACCATCCTTGTGAGCTCAGGATGGGGAGTTTGGTGAGGTTGTTGCGACGAGAGAAACTGGTTAGTTTCTCTCGTCGCTACATCACCTTCCTTGTGAGCTCAGGATGGGGAGTTTGGGGGAGCCTATAGTTTATCTGCTGAGTCATCAGCAGCCATTTCCTGGCCCTCCCTGGTCCTAGCTTGGGTGGTGAGGGGGCTTGACCGCTGATCATATGTATATATGGTCAATGGTCATTCTCTAAGCCATTGCCCTTCTTGATAGGACAATGCCACTGTCCCTTGCCTCTGCCATTAATGAGCCGCCTTTAAACCTCTTTGAATTTTTACTTAAGAGATCAAATTGCTTTTTTAGGTTTCAGGAGTTACCTAAGTCTTTTTATATTTACATATGAAATTTCTGTATTGATGTTACTGTTTTTAAAAAATTTTTTTATTTCAATTGTTCATTATTTACCATATCGTTTATCAATTTCCTTATTTCCTATCCTCACTGGTCTATTTCTCCTTGTTGGAGCCCTTTGGCTTATAGCATCTTGCTTTTCCAACTAGGGTTGAAGATTAGCTAATAAAAATAACAACAACAACAACAACAATAATAATAATAATAATAATAACAATATATCTTAGAGAATCACACACACTCATTTTATATATATATATATATATATATATATATATATATATATATATATATATATATATATATAAATATATATATATATATATATATATATATATATATACATATATATGTGTGTATATATATATATATATATATATATATATATATATATATATATATATGTATATATATATATATATATATATATATATATATATATATATTTCGTATGTGTATACTCACACGTGACGCAAGTGCAGTTTCAGAAATATATCATACCTTAATTACAAGCAAAATGCACGAATCCTATATCTTTCCATTTCTGACCATTGAATACCGAGGCAACCCACCCGTTTTTTATGAGTTTTCCTACCCCACCCCTTATATGAAAACAATCATGAGGCTCCCAGTGGAAAACCGGTGGAGAAACACACACACACACACACACACACACACACACACACACACACACACACACACACACACACCACACAAAGTGATTTGAAGTAATAATAATACTAAGAAATGCATAATAAACAAAATAACCATTTAAAAAAAAAATTATGGTTAATGTAATTGCCGTGAAATTAATGTATCCTAATTACCTATATTCATATCACGTCCCTCAAATGGGAATACCTCCACCATGGCTCGCTTCGATCGCAAATAAACAAATTTTTTGAAATATTTTGCATTTGAGTAAATTTCTCTATAGTAAATTTTATTTTGCATATAATCAATTACCGAAATAAATTAAATTACAACTCTGGAAGATGTCTTTTCGTGACTAGGCCTATTGGGCTAATCATAATGGAACTGAAGAGGAGGCTAGAAAATGTCTTTTTGTGACTAGGCCTATTGTGCTAGTCAGAATGGAACTGAAGGGGAGGCTGGAAAATTTCTTTTTTGTGACTAGGCCTATTGAGCTAGTCATAATGGAACTTAAGAGGGGTGAGGGTTGTTTTACAACATCCGGGAACTTATAAATAAATACTTGGAAGTTCTCAATTGCTTCAAATGGCAAGCTAATGATAGTAATACAATAAACAAAAAAAGCTCTCGTAAGCTATTGCAAACAACGCATGCGCAGTACCTACAATCACTCCGAAACTATGGCTCTAGAAAATTTAATGTTCACATTATAGTCAATGATACACAAGTTATAATGACCTAGCCCCATTAGTCATATACAAAATACAAAAATATCCAGCATTCGTCTTTTTCTTATAGCGAATTTCAGTTTCACCAAAAATTAAGTATCCCTTTAATCAACGTTTCAGAAAATGGCGGGAAATGGAATTCTGGGCAAATCGAAATACAGAGTATATCAATATGGGTGAATGCAAATAAAACATAAATGAGCACAAACTACAAATACAAAACATATATAGAATATGACGGCTTCGATCACAAAATATTCGTCTGGAAATAAAAACGACGAAAAACAAAAGATGTTTGGGTACTTACCACCATCGGCTCTTGCAGAGGGGCGGGATGATTTCAAGTAAAATCCAGCTAAGCCTCGGGCAACGAATATAAGTAAATTACCGAACGAGAAAGAACCGCAAACACTGTATTGAGATCTTGCAAACTCCATTACGCAATTTAACACTTAAATCACATAAAAATAAGGACTGTAATCGCTTTATTACGTAACCGAAACGGGAACACGGTGTCACTGGTCGCTTAGTTTACGTTTCGAACTTCCGACTCTTCTTCTTCTTCTTCCAATCTTGAAGGAAACTTTCTCATAGTGAATATGGATAATATCAATAGTAATAATAATCTTAAATGTGTTTAAAATTAAGTTCAATTCATAATTTTCTTATATAAAACATAATGTGCCACATAGTGCTCATGTTTGAATGGGATTTTTATGCAGCATTCACTAATTGTGGGAAGTGTCAATATTCGTTACAACAAACTTTAAATACCACTTCCAATTTCAAATATATGACACATCTACTTCTTTTTCGTTACAAATATCTAACGACATTCTTCTTTTTTTACTTAAATTCATTTCCAGCTTTGCCTTGGCGTATTTTCTTTCATAATTATTCATTCCTTTTACTTCTCGGATCTAATGTTATCCAGTGAGGTGGTAACTGTCACGAGAGAAAAGATTGTAAACAGTAAACATCATTATGGGTTTGCATAGTTGAATTGTATAATTTGTTATAAGGTAATGGTTGATATTAGTCTTATGGTTGATGGTAGTCTTATGGTTGATGGTAGTCTTGTGGTTGATGGTAGTCTTACGGTTGATGGTAGCCTTACAGGTGTATTTGAAATCAAGACTGGACTGGAGTACTACAAGGTGGAATATTACCATACTAGTTTGTTATTCAACTCTGACTGTAGTGGAAAAGTGTATTGCTTCTGCTGACGAAACGAAGACTGAAAGAGTTTGACATTTACGGCTTTTACAACGAAAAGCGAACATAAATTCACCATTTTACCGTCTTTTCGGAACGTCTAGCATATCTCTGCCACATCGAAAATACGGGGAAACACTTTGCTCTTCATACAAAAGTCCATATCTTGGATTTGTCGTTGATTTCGGCGCTGAATTCCTTTCCAAGTAACCTACAGTCCTACGTTAATGGCTAAAGATATTATGAATGGAATATATGTGAAGGTTAGGACTAGCTTATCTTTTAAAAGTAGACTAACAAATAAATCAAGTATTTCATTGGAAACAAGTGAGCAAGTCCTGAACGCTGACATGGTCCTCGTAGAGGACATACCTCCGCCAAGGTGACCTAGAGCGCCATATGTCCTAGAATCATGAATTGATGTGACTTTGACCTTCACATGACCTTGACCTTCACGTGACCTTCAAGTGACCTTGACCTTCACGTGACCTTGACCTTCACATGACCTTGGCTTCAAGTGACCTTGATCTTCAAATGTACTTGACCTTCACGTGACCTTGACCTTCAGGTGACCTTGACCTTCACGTGACCTTGACCTTCACGTGACCTTGACCTTCAAGTGACCTGCTTGACTTTTGACCTTCAAGTGATCTTTGTTCATTTGCCACTGATACTTAATATGACATTGATATAATGCACCAATATGACCTTGACCTTTGACCTTTATAAATTTGAACATCACCCATGGGTTGCGCCTGGACTAGGACTTCCCTGTTGGCTTATGCAAAAGTCAGTGCTTTATTTCTGTCTCTTGATATGGCCACTTATGTCATAGTGACACCAGTGACCCCTGTGACCTTGACCTTGGGGTGACCTTGACCAAAATTTAATCAGTTCTTCCATACACATTGGGGAACTACTTGGCCAAGTTTGAAGTGATTCCGTGTAGAAATGTGGCCTCTACGTTGTCCACAGACAGACAGACAAACAGAGAAACAAACAAACAAACAAACAAACAAACCGAACCGAAAACATAACCTCCGCCGCTTGGCGGAGGTAATTAGGCAGAAAACTGTTGTGGATAAGAAGCCAAAGTAGATTTTTGACACGTAGGTCTAGATAAACAAGACAAAGTAAATATTTGACATGTGGATAGCAAGGCAAAGTAGATTTTTGACTGTAGATAAGAAACCAAAGTAGTACTGAAGTTTCTTCATACAGTTTATTAACTTCTCATCGTTTCACTAAGCTGTGTGATTTTAGAGTTTTACTAGTTGCCAAATTATGTTTTTTTAACATATCTTTGCCATCAATAAAATGTATTTCTTTCTACTTATAATAACACTTGATTGCTATAATAGCTTTTTGTGCTACACAATTTTATCACAGTATGATATAGCCTTCAGCAATATCTGTGGATAAAGAATTCAGTCAGTGGATATGGAAACTATATTTTTAGCTATTTTATTTGTAAATTGTATTTCATATTATTATGGTAGTCTTTACACTTTAACGAGATAAAGATGAAATGCTTATACAAGACATATAATCGGTTTAAGTGAAGAATATCATTTCGTTTACAACTCAGAATTAAATTGGACCGAGTATTATGAGTGTGTCCTTACGTCTGTAATAAATTTTCAGCCAATAGACCTACTCGCCTGAATGTCCTATGAATCATCTCTCTCTCTCTCTCTCTCTCTCTCTCTCTCTCTCTCTCTCTCTCTCTCTCTCTCTCTCTCTCTCTCCAAACACTCATAATATACAAGTCTCCAATGACTTTTTAACATTTATATACTCAAAATTGAACATTTTAAGGCTTCAATTTCCATCCTAAGACTTCGGTAGTACTATTATAAGGCTTCAATTTCCATTCCAAAACTTCAATAGTCCTACATAACAAAACTATACACTAGAACTTCTGTATCTGGCCACCTCTACCGATTTCGACAAAGACTCACATACTAATATATTTGCTGAGGATGAAAGTACATAGATTAATTACGTATTCAAGTACAGGATACACTTCACATCAGATATTCATGTAGATTCCTCTCGGTGTCGCAAACCAAGGTCAGTAAACAGGATGGATAAACCAGGCACATGATAGGAAGTTCACTTCTTCCATGACAATTGGATAACGAAATTCCTTCCAGCAGCGAGGTGAGCTGGCCGTTTTCGTTGAAAGGTCTGCGCGTTATTATTATTATTATTATTATTATTATTATTGTTGTTGTTGTTGTTGTTGTTGTTGTTGTTGTTATTATTATTATTATAGTAGTAGTAGGAGTAGTAGTAGTAGTGTTAGCAGCAGCGAAGCTACAGCCCTATCTTTATTATTATTATTAGTAGTAGTAGTAGTAGTAGCTAAGCTACAACCCTAGTACCATAGCCTATGTACAATGGTCTTCCACAGTCTTGGGTTAGAGTTCTCTTGCTTGAGGGTACACTCGGGCCCACTATTCTATTCCTCTTCCACTTGTTTTGTTAAAGTTTTTGTAGTTTATATAGAAGATATTCATTTTAAAGTTGTTACTCTTCTTGAAAATTTTTATTTTTCCTTGTTTCCTTTCCTCACTGGGCTATTTTCCCTATTGGACCTCTGGGCTTATAGCATCCTGCTTTTCCAACTAGGGTTGTAGCTTAGCATTTAATAATAACAATTTAGAAAATGTCGAATTCTTCTGTAATAATGTTAGTAGATTATTTAGTCTATCCATATTTCCTGTACTCATTGTCAGTCTCTGATACATATTCATACTGAGTTACGCTATTCATCATTATTTACCGTTACTTAATTCAAGCTTATGTTAATTAGCATCGGTCTATCACAACGTGTGTGCCCGTTACTCATTATTCAACTTCTCTTAGTTCGTGTAGGCCTATCTTTTTTTTTTTCTTTTTTTTTGTAAATTTCTACCCAATTCTTTATTATTATTATTATTATTATTATTATTATTATTATTATTATTATTATTAGCTAAGCTACAATCCCTGTTGGAAAAGCAGGACGCTTAAGCCCAAGTGCTCCAACAAGGAAAAATAACCCAACGAGGAAAGGAAATAAATAAATAAACTACAAGAGAAGTAATGAATAAAAATATGAAATATGTTAAGATCTGTAATAACGTTAACATACTGTAGATATGTCATTATATAAACTATGAAGAGAGACTTATGTCAGCCTGTTCAACGTAGGCCTGGGTCTTCCAACTCGTCTAGTGCCTTGTGGAGCCCAGTTGAAAGTTTGGTGAACTAATCTCTCTCTCTTGGGGAGTGTGAAGAGCATGTCCAAACCATCTCCATCTACCCCCTCACTATGATCTCATCCACATATGGCACTTGAGTGATATCTCTTATAGTTTCATTTCTAATCTTGTCATGCCATTTAACTCCCAATATTCTTGTTTTTTTTTTTCTTAAATCTAGATGCTAATATTAAATAATTATATAAGAAGATTTTTCAATTATATTCCACCCAAAGATTTAACTAAGTTTAGAATCAATAAAAATCAGAGATAATCATTATATTTATTGAAATGTAACATAAGTAATAAAAAGTATACAGGAATTTACAATAGGTAGTTTATCAATAATGGATAAAACCCGAATAACAACAACAACACTACTTCTTGTAGGTGACAATTAAATGATAACACAACACTGATGTAAAAAATACTTTGGGAATAAAATCAACACAATACAGGGAAAAACAATCGAGACTTCTTCTCGTACTGTAGTAATACGACTAGAAGTGTAGTAGCTTAGTAAATAGACTTATTACTATCTCGCGATGTCTGAAGGCTTATCGCTATCTCGCGATGTCTGAAGGCTTATCGCTATCTCGCGATGTTTGAAGAATCATTACTATCTCGCTTTGTCTGTGAGAATCATTACTATCACGCTATGTCTGTGAGAATCATTACTATCTCTCTATGTCTGTAAGAATCATTACTCTCTCGCGATGTCTAAATCATTACTATCGCGTGATGTCTTTAAGAATCATTACTATCTTGCTATGTCTGTGAGAATCATTACTATCTCGCGATATCTAAATTACCATCAAGCGCTGTATGTAAGAATCATTACTATCTTGCGATGTCTAAATCATTACTATCGCGCGATGTCTGTAAGAATTCTTACCATCTCGTGTTGTCTGTAGAATCATTACTATTTCGTGATGTCTCTAAGAATCATTACTATCATGCGATTTCTGAAGAATCATTACTATCTTACAATGTCTGAAGACTTATTACTATCTCGCAATGTCTGAAGCATTACTCGTGATGTATGAAGAATTACTATCTCGCTATGTCTGACGATCCATTACTATCTCGCAGTGTCTGAAGAATCATTACTATCTCGCGATGTTTGAGAAGAATCATTACTATCACATGATGTTTGAAGAACCACTACTATCTAGCCATGTCTGAGAAGAATCATTACTATCATGTGATGTCTGAAGAATCATTACTATCACATGATGTTTGAAGAACCACTACTATCTTGCGATGTCTGAGAAGAATCATTACTATCACAGGATTTTTGAAGAACCACTACTATTTCGCGATGTCTGAGAAGAACCACTACTTCTCGCGATGTCTGAGAAGAATCATTACTATCACGTGATGTCTGAAGAACCACTACTATTTCGCCATGTCTGAGAAGAATAAGTACTACTATTTTGTAATGTCTGTAAGAATCCTCACTATCTCAGGATGTCTCAAGAACCATTACTATCTCGGGATGTCTGAAGAATCATCACTATCTCGTAAAGTCTACTTCAAAAGTAATATATAGCAGCAAAGGGACTTACAAGACAAGATATTTATAATAATAGTAATGATAATATTGATAAAATGCGATAGGTCAACTCCCAAGTGTCTCAAGTCAAATGTGGCACACAGGGAGTCACCCACTACAGGCTACAGAATGCAAAGTGGTCCAACCCTTCAGAATAAAAAAAAAGAATATCCAGAAACATTTAGAAGATAAATAAAGGATCGCGGAAGATGTCAACCTCCGGATAGGTAAAAGGCTCTCCAGTGATGAAAGTGACCTCAGGTAACTTCCTTTTCAGGAACCTCTTTTCGTTTTCTTCGATTCTCTGCACGGCCAGGAATCGGTTCCTGATGCCGAAGGTGAACTCGTCCGCTTGGTCGCAGGGCGGACAGAGCAAATGGCAAGTTCGTCTGCCATCCCTCCTCCTGACGTAGCAGCAGGCGGGGAAGGAAGGGCATAGCACGACGCCCTCGGTAACTGCAGTTAAGATCATGGTCACGAGGAAGAGTGTGGCGAGGAATCGGAGAGAGGCCATCACGCCCGCTTACCTGAAATGGAGGACTGTCAGGGTAGGGTCATCAGAATGATTTTCTTTATGTAATTCAGAGACTGATGAACTTCCAAGAAATGAAGGCATGTATGTTAATGTTATCAAAAGGATTTTTTTTATGTAATTCAGAGACTGATAAACCTCTAAGAAATGAAGGCATGTATGTTAATGTTATCAAAATTATTTTCTTAATGTATTTCAGACTAATAAACATCTAAGAAATTAAGGCATGTAGAATAATGTCATCAGAATTATTTTCTTAAGGTAACTCAGACTGATAAACATCTAAGAAATGAATGCATGTCAGGACATGTCATCAGAATGATTTTCTTAATGTAATTCAGAGACTGATAAACATCTAAGAAATGAAGGCATGTAGAGTAATGTCATCAGAAGGATTTTCTTAATGTAACTCAGACGGATAAACATCTAAGAAATGAAGGCATGTATGTTAATGTTATCAAAAGGATTTTTTTAATGTAACTCAGACTGAAAAACATCAAAGAAATGAAGGCTTGTATGGTAATGTCATCAGAATTATATTCTGTATGTAATTCAGAGACTGATAAACCTCTAAGAAATGAAGGCATGTATGTTAATGTTATCAAAAGGATTTTCTTAATGTAACTCAGACTGAAAAACATCAAAGAAATGAAGGCTTGTATGGTAATGTCATCAGAATTATATTCTGTATGTAATTCAGAGACTGATAAACCTCTAAGAAATGAAGGCATGTATGTTAATGTTATCAAAAGGATTTTCTTAATGTAACTCAGACTGAAAAACATCAAAGAAATGAAGGCATGTATGTTAATGTTATCAAAAGGATTCTTTTAATGTAACTCAGACTGAAAAACATCAAAGAAATGAAGGTTTGTATGGTATTGTCATCAGAAGGATTTTCTTTATGTAATTCAGAGACTGATAAACCTCTTAGAAATGAAGGCATGTATGATAATGTTATCAAAGGGATTTTCTTAATGTAATTCAGACTGATAAACATCTAAAAAATCAAGTCATATTAGGGTAATGTCATCAGAATGATTTTCTTCATGTAATTCAGAGACTGATAAACATCTAAGAAATGGAGGCATGTATTTTAATGTTATCAAAAGGATTTTTTTTGTTGTAATTCAGAGACTGATAAACCTCTAAGAAATGAAGGCATGTATGTTAATGTTATCAAAGGGATTTTCTTAATGTAATTCAGACTGATAAACATCTAAGAAATTAAGGCATGTAGAAAAATGTCATAAAAAGTATTTTCTTTTTGTAATTCAGAGACTGATAAACATCTAAAAAATGAAGTCATATTAGGGTAATATCATCAGAATGATTTTCTATATGTAATTCAGAGACTGATAAACATCTAAGAAATGAAATTATGTATGTTAATGCCATCAAAATTGATTATCTTAATGTAATTCAGAGACTGACAAACATCTAAGAAATGAAATTATGTATGTTAATGCCATCAAAATTGATTATCTTAATGTAATTCAGAGACTGACAAACCTCTAAGAAATGAAATTATGTATGTTAATGCCATCAAAATTAATTATCTTAATGTAATTCAGAGACTGATAAACATCTAAGAAATGAAGGCATATAGCGTACTGCTATTAGAATTATTTTCTTAATGTAATTCAGAGACTGATAAACATCTAAGAAATGAAGGCATGTAGAGTAGTGTCATCAAAATGATTTTCTTAATGTAATTCAGAGACTGATAAACATCTAAGAAATGAAATTATGTATGTTAATGCCGTCAAAATTGATTATCTTAATCTAATTCAGAGACTGATAAACATCTATGAAATGAAATTATATATGTCAATGCCATCAAAATTGATTATCTTAATGTAATTCAGAGACTGATAAACATCTAAGAAATGAAATTATGTATGTTAATGCCATCAAAATTGATTATCTTAAAGTAATTCAGAGACTGATAAACATCTAAGAAATGAAGGCATATAGCGTACTGCTATTAGAATTATTTTCTTAATGTAATTCAGAGACTGATAAACCTCTAAGAAATGAAGGCATGTAGAGTAGTGTCATCAAAATGATTTTCTTAATGTTGTTTAGAGATTGATAGACATCTAAACATTTATCCTGGTGATTCGTTATTATTATTATTATTATTATTATTATTATTATTATTATTATTATTAGCCAAGCCACAACCCTAGTTGGAAAAGCAGGATGCTACAAACCCAAGGGCTCCAACAGGGAAATATAGCCCAGTGAGGAAGGGATACAAGGAAATAAATAAAATTCAAGGGAAGTGATGAACTATTAAAATAAAGATTTTTTAAGAACAATAGCAGCATTGAAATAAATATTTCATATATAAACTATAAACTCTTGAAAAAAAAAAACAGAGGAAGAGAAGTAAGATAAAATAGTGCGCCTAAACTATAAAAACTTCAAAAAAGAAAAGAAAAGAAAAACAGAGAAGTAAGATAGAATAATGCATGCCTAAGTTTCTATTTTAACTGACCTCCGTTCGTTTCAGTGATTTCCTTCACCAAAGAATTTTTAGTACATACATATACCAAGGCACTTCCTCCAATTTTGGTGGGTAGCCGACATCAAACAAATGAAACAAAAAAAGGGGACCTCTCCTCTCTACGTTCCTCCCAGCCTGACAAGGGACTCAACCGAGTTCGGCTGGTACTGCTATTTTTAGTGTAAAGTATAAATTGTAGCATAATTATTCTATTCGCGAAACAAAATATCTTTATTACAAGTATTGTTAAATTATCAATACCTCTTTAGACAGAAAAAATACTTACTAAATATTAAAGTATTACTGGTAGACAGAAAAAAAATTATTAATTCCTCTTTAGACAAAAAAAAATACTTTCTAAATATCAGAGTATTACTGGTAGACAAAAAAAAAAATATCAATTCCTCCTTAGACAGAAACAATACTTACTAAATATCCAAGTGTTACTGGTAGACAGAAAAAAAAATTAGCAATTCGTCTTTAGACAGAAAAAAATACTTACTATATATCAAAGTGTTACTGATAGACAGAAAAAAAAAGTTATCAATTCCTCTTTAGACAGAAAAAATACTTACTAAATATTAAAGTATTACTGGTAGACAGAAAAAAAATTATCAATTCCTCTTTAGACAGAAAAAATACTTACTAAATATCAGAGTATTACTGGGAAACAAAAAAAAATTATCAATTCGTCTTTAGACGGAAAAAATACTTACTAAATATCCAAGTGTTACTGGTAGACAGAAAAAAAATTATCAATTCGTCTTTAGACAGAAAAAATACTTACTAAATAAAGTTTTACTGATAGACAGAAGATATTTTAGTGAGAAAATCCAATTAATCAAATTAAAAAAAAATGGAAAGGAACATAATAAAACCAATAATCTTTATGTATTAAAGCAAAGCATGAGACACTGAACATATATCTTCTCATATCGTTTATTTATTTTCATATTTCCTTTCCTCACTGGGCTATTTTTCACTGTTGGAGCCCTTAGGCTTATATAATCCTGCTTTTCATAACTAGGGTTGTAGCTTGGCTAGTAATGATAATAACAATAATAATAATAATAATAATGATAATAATAATAATAGCAGTAGTAATAATAGTAGTAGTAGTAATAATAATAATAATAATAATAATAATAATAATGATAATAATAATAATAATAATAATAAGAAGAAGAAGAAGAAGAAGAAGAAAACATTGCACAGAGCAACAGACTAAAATATACGAAACACAAAATAAATAAAAACGTATCTTTTATGTTTCAAAGAAACCGGACATTGTCTAAGAGCAACAGAAATAAATCTGAACCACGAAAACTCAAAATTATTTTCTACGTTTCACGAAAAAAAAAAACGAAGACGAATAAGAAAACAGTACCTGTAATGAAGAACACTATATACACTAGTTTATTCCAGAGGGTTTAGTTGGCGAATGTATAACTGTACCCTTATGCCTTTCCTTTTTATACCCTCAACTGGGCATCAAGTCGAGGGGGAACTTTCGCTTATTCATCCTGAACTCACAATCTCTTTAGAAAGGATGTCTTAACTGAAGATGTTGATCTCACAGTCACTGTAGAAGGGATGTATTCACACAGATGTTGATCTCACAGTCCCTCTAGAAGGGACGTATTCATTACAGTTGTTTATCTCACAGTCCCTGTAGAAGGGGTGTATTCACACAGATGTTGATCTCACACTCCCTCTAGAAGGGATGTCTTTACTAAATTGAGCTGCCATTCCCTCTAGAAGGGATGTATTCACACAGATGTTGATCTCACAGTCCCTCTAGAAGGGACGTATTCATTACAGTTGTTTATCTCACAGTCCCTGTAGAAGGGGTGTATTCACACAGATGTTGATCTCACAGTCCCTCTAGAAGGGATGTCTTTACTAAATTGAGCTGCCATTCCCTCTAGAAGGGATGTATTCACATAGATGTTGATCTCACAGTCCCTCTAGAAGGGACGTATTCATTACAGTTGTTTATCTCACAGTTCCTCTAGAAGGGGTGTATTCACACAGATGTTGATCTCACACTCCCTCTAGAAGGGATGTCTTTACTAAATTGAGCTGCCATTCCCTCTAGAAGGGATGTATTCACATAGATGTTGATCTCACAGTCCCTCTAGAGACAAGTCTTCACTACAGATGTTGATCTCACAGTCCCCCTAGAAAGGATGCCTTAATAAAGATATGGATCAATACGATTTCTAGGGATGTTTTGATTTGTATGATAATAATTTCCTTTCTATATTATTATTATTATTATTGTTATTATTATTATTATCATCATCATCATCATCATCATCATCATCATCATCATCATCATCATCATCATTATTATTATTATTATTATTATTATTATTATTATTATTATTACTTGCTAAGCTACAACCCTAGTTGAAAAAGCTGGATGCTATAAGCCCAAGGACTCCAACAGGGAAAATAGCCCAGTGAGGAAAGGAAACAAGGATAGATGGAATATTTTGAGAAGAGTAACATTAAGATAAATATCTTCTATATAAACTATAAAAACTTTAACAAAATAAGAGGAAGAGAAATAAGATAGAATAGTGTGCCCGAGTGTACCCTGAAGCAAGATATTGATCAATACAATTTCTAGGAATGTTTTATTTGTATGATAATAATTTCCATTCATTGATGAATAGATAATAAATCAAAATATATAATTATATATTGAAATTCCCCACGGTCCAATACGCTATCCTACAGTCAATTCTTTTTAGTGGGGCAGATTTGCACCGACTCGCAAGGGTGTCCGTTTAGCTCGGAAAAGTTTCCCGCTCGCTGGTTGGTTGGACAAGATCATTCTAACCAATCAGATAGCAGAAAACTTTTCCGACCTAAAAGGGCACCGCTGTGAGTCGGTGCAAATGCGCCTCATTAAAAGAAATTGAGTATAGTGATATAAAAAAAAATCTTCAAGAAATTTGTGAATGAAAAAAAAATAAAATGAAAATTTCTTTGTTTAAACATTACGAGAAATGTAATGGAAAGCCCCACAGTATTTGCTTCATTGAAGGAAGGAAAGAGACTCCTTGACTCATTGCCTTTCAATGACTCGGACATCCTTGAGACGTAGGAAAGTGAAGGAATCCTTAGTGGCTCGCGAAAGGGACGGTCATGTGATTGACCGAGGATCCTACTTGAATTTAAAAGAAGTAAATGTTCGGTTGGTCAATGGGACTCCTTACTGTCCATAACAAAAGGTTGTCATCCGTTTTGTTTGAGTTTGTATTATTATTATTATTATTATTATTATTATTATTATTATTATTACTACTTACTAAGTCACAACCCTAGTTGGAAAAACAGGATGCTATAAGCCTCGAGGGCTCCAACAGGGAAAAATGCCGAGTGAGGAAAGGAAATAAGGAAAAACTACATGAGAAGTTTAAGAAAAATAACAGATATATATATATATATATATATATATATATATATATATATATATATATATATATATATATATGTTCGTGTGTGTGTATAAATATCAATCTATCTATCTATAAATGTATATATATATATACATATATATATAAATTATGTGTGTGCGCACGCCCGTGTTTTTGAATGCGTATGCACAAGCCCGTTCGCCTAAGTGTGTGTATGAAACACGTATAAAACTCTGACGTGGTGATAGTTGCCAGAAACTCCCATATATTCAAAAGCCCATATTATCATTGTTTCGATCATAGTGCCTATTTTATAGTTATGTCTTGAATACTTTATTTGTATCCTATTTTTGTACGTCTTTTATTTCATTAAAATAACCATTGTGTTCTTTTATGATAAAATGTTTCGAACTAAAACATTTTAGATTGCTTTTTATAGTGCTATTTTTCAAAATATTTTATTTTAATTGTTCATTATTTCTCATATCGTTTATTTATTTCCTTATTTCCTTTCCTCACTGGGCTATTTTTCCCTGTTGGAGCCCTTGGGCATGTAGCATCTTGCTTTTCCAAGTAGGGTTGTAGCGTAGCTAGTAATAATAATAATAATAATGATAATAATAATAATAGTTATTATTATTATTATATTATTATTTTCTTTCCTCACTGGGCTATTTTTCCCTGTTGGAGCCCTTGGGCTTATAGCATTTTGATTTTCCAACTATGGTTGTAGCTAAGCTAATAACAATAATAAGAATAATATTAATAATAATAATAACAATTATTACTATTATTATTATTATTATTATTATTATTATTATTATTATTTCCTTCCTCACTGGGCTATTTTTCCCTGTTGGAGCCCTTGGGTATATAGCATCTTGCTTTTCCAACCAGGGTTGTAGCTTAGCTAATAATAATAATAATAATAACAATAATAATAATAATAATAATAATAATAATGATAATAATAATGATAATAATGATAATTATTTCCTTCCTCACTGGGCTATTTTTCCCTGTTGGAGCCCTTGGGTATATAGCATCTTGCTTTTCCAACCAGGGTTGTAGCTTAGCTAATAATAATAATAATAATAACAATAATAATAATAATAATAATAATAATAATGATAATAATAATGATAATAATGATAATTATTTCCTTCCTCACTGGGCTATTTTTCCCTGTTTGAGCCCTTGGGTATATAGCATCTTGCTTTTCCAACCAGGGTTGTAGCTTAGCTAATAATAATAATAATAATAACAATAATAATAATAATAATAATAATAATAATGATAATAATAATGATAATAATGATAATTATTTCCTTCCTCACTGGGCTATTTTTCCCTGTTGGAGCCCTTGGGTATATAGCATCTTGCTTTTCCAACCAGGGTTGTAGCTTAGCTAATAATAATAATAATAATAACAATAATAATAATAATAATAATAATAATAATGATAATAATAATGATAATAATGATAATTATTTCCTTCCTCACTGGGCTATTTTTCCCTGTTGGAGCCCTTGGGTATATAGCATCTTGCTTTTCCAACCAGGGTTGTAGCTTGGCTAATAATAACGAAGCAAATACCACTTTGTTAAATAAAAAACTACAATATGCGTAAGAGTAAAATAAAAAACAAAGGAAAATCACTTTTTTATTAACATATTCAATGAAACATTGTTATTCGAACGAACAAAGGAAGATCAATTACAGTAGATAAATGTTCGTAGTGAGCTGGTACAGAAGTTCCTTAACTTATAAACATTCGAGTTACAAACATCCGACTTACAGATTTACAAACATCCGACGTAAAAACATTCGACTTGCAAACATCCGACTTACAACCATCTTACTTACAAACATTCGACTTACAGACAATCGACGTACAAACATTCGACTTATAAACATCCGACGTATAAACATCTTACTTACAAACATTCGACTTACAGACAATCGACTTACAAACATTCGACTTATAAACATCCGACGTACAAACATCTGACGTACAAACATCCGACTTACAACCATCTTACTTTACAAACATTCGACTTGCAGACAATTGACTTACAAACATTCGACTTAAAACCAGCTTACTTTACAAACATTCGACTTACAGACAATCAACTTACAAACATTCGATTTACAAACATTCGATGTACAAACATCTGACGTACAAACATCCGACTTACAACCATCTTACTTACAAACATTTGACTTACAGACATTCAACTTACAGACAATCGACTTACAAATATTCTACTTACAAACATTCGATTTACAGACAATCGACTTACAAACACTCGGAGATACAAACAGATCCAACTGAAAATAGCAAAGATGAAGAAATACTACAATAAAACAATATTATACAATTTAATACAGTAAGAAAAACTGAATTTATAATAACCTGATATATATTTCATATTAAACCCGATTATTTGTTGACTTTTCTATCTATAGTCAATTCTTTTTAAGCGAGGCAGATTTGCACAGGCTCACAGGGGATGCCCTTTTAGCTCGGGAAAGTTTCCTGCTCGCTGATTGGTCGGACAAAATAATTCTAGCCAATCAGATAGCAGGAAACTTTTCCGAGCTAAAAGGTCATCACTGCGAGTCGGTGCAAATTCGCCTCAATAAAAAAAGGAGTATAGATATTAAAAACATGGGGTTCAGGTTAGGCCTATCCTAGTCCAAATAAAACAAAATTTTGACTTACGAACAGCTTTTTTGGAAACTATTAATAAATTATAAACATGTGGTTCAATTTAGGCCTATCCTAGTCCAAATGAAACAAAATTTTGACTTACAAACAGCTTTTTGGAAACTATTAATAAATTATAAACATGCGGTTCAATTTAGGCCTATCCTAGTCCAAATGAAACAAAATTTTGACTTACAAACAGCTTTTTGGAAACTATTAATAAATTATAAACATGTGGTTCAATTTAGGCCTATCCTAGGCCGAATGAAACAAAATTTGACTTACAAACAGATTTTTTGGAAACTATTAATTTTCTAAGTAAAGGATCTTCTGTATTCGTGTCGAACACGAGACGAGAGAGTATCGTAATCAAAATAAAAATAATCTTTAATTATTAAACTCGAGAAGACAATCATTATCGACTCTTCTTCTCGATTTGCAGATTCACTTCGTGAGACAAAGGGGTAAAACATCGGTGATTATTGATTTACAAAAATAAAAAACTATTTCTTTGTCCACAATCTCAACCGGAAACCTCCTTTATCAATTCCTCTTTTTTTTTATTTAAGGGCCTCAAGGCAATGACAGAGAGCTCCCTTTATCAAATCTTCTTCTTCTTCTTCTTCTTCTTCTTTAAATTCCAGGATCCCAAGACAATGACCGAAAACTTCCTTTATCAAGCCAATAATAAGAAGCTCCCTTTATCAAATCTTCTTTTTTTTTTCAGTCTAGGGCCCACCAAACACCTTTATTAAATTCTTCTTTTTTATTCTTGGACTCCAAGACAATAATCGGAAACTTCCTTTATCAATTCTTCTTATTATTATTATTCTAGAGCTCCAAACAATGACTGAAAAACCCTTTTATCATTTTTTTTTCTTTTTAGTCTAAGGCCCACCGAAGACCTTTATCAATTCTTCTTTTTTATTCTTAGGCTCCAAGACAATGACCGAAACCTTCCTTTATCAATTCCTCTTCTTATCATTCTTTTTTTAGTCTAGGGCCCACCGAAGATCTTTATCAATTTTTCTTATTCTAAGGCCCTAAGACAATGACCGAAATCATCCTTTATCAATTCTTTTGCATATTCTAGGGTCCTAAGGCAATTGGCAAGGATCTTTCTTGCTTGTGCAGTCTGCCTTTGACTTTGATTTACGTGAAAAGAACGGCCATTTCCCGCAAATGTTATAACCAAGGTCTATAGAATACTTTATTCTATAAACGTTGGTTATAACTACAAATCACTTTAGAGAGGTAAGCCCAAAATGCCGACTTATACCAATAGAATAAAACGAGACCCAAAAAATACCTTCTAACTTGAAGTTGCAACTTCTTGAAATGGAGTAAAACGTGCCCAAAGACGTCTAACTCCACTTCATAGCTCCTAGAAATACCGCAAAACTGCGCACAGCACTCGAACTTCGTGTCCTAACTTCTGGAATACAAGTCAAATGCGCTCAAAACACATCCACCCAACTCTATCTTCATAGCTTCTCGGAGTTAAACGAGCAAGAGGAACATCGCCATGCGCAAGCTTCTGGACATTACACAATTTTCACCTGAGGACATCCACGGCGCTCCGGATCGCCTCTTAAAAGAAGGAACTTTCAACCCTTTACAAAATCACTAGAGGACTTGGGAAGATATCAGCCCCAGGGAATGCGAAAGGATCTCCGGCGATGAAGGATATATCGGGCCTCCTGCGACCTCCGAAGCCCCTTCCCCTACGGGTTTCCTGGAAGATCTGCGGCCCCAGCGGCCGTCTCCTGAAGCCGTTTCTGAATCCCCTGGGTCCTCTGAACTCCCCGGCGGCTCCCCTGCAGGAGATGTCCCGTCTATACCGATACCTGTGTTGACATGGCCCAGCGCCATCGCAGATCGCAGCCAAGGTCATGACAGCCAGGAGGAGAATGACAATGAAGCTGGTGGACGCCATTGAGCCCAATTACCTGAAATGGAATAAAGTAGATACTTTGTTTGTTCATGATTTGTAAGATAGTGGAGTTGCATATATATACTATACTAGTCAATAATGATGGCCAAATATTTAGATAAAGGAAAGGGAAAAAATATGCATATACTGTATATATATATATATATATATATATATATATATATATATATATATATATATATATATTATCGTTATTATTATTAATTGCTAAGCTACAACCCTAGTTGGAAAAGGAGATTGCTATAAGCCAAGGGGCTCCAACCAATATATGAATATATATAATATATATAAATATATATACATAATATATATATAGATATAAATAATTTGTATATATGCATATATATATATATATATATGTATATATATATATATGTATATATATATATATATATATATATATATATATATATACATCCAGACAATTGCTCTTTATTGTAAAAGGTAGATTAGGAGATTACTTGAATATACTCTTTAATTGGCGCTGAGCTAAAATACGCACTTGGTCACTGATTAACTGCAATGGATCGAAAAATTATACTGTCCAATTTAGGTGATTATGTTTGTCTATTGATGAAAATTATTTATTAAGGATTTCTTAAACTAGAAACTAGACTAGCAACGGCTGCATTTTGTTGTTGTTGTTGTTGTCTTAAGCTTATTTTTTATCTAAATATATGAAATTAAATAAAAGAGCTATTTTCATTTTGACTTCAAAATCTATATATATATATATATATATATATATATATATATATATATATATATGCATATAAATATATATATATATATATATATATATACATATGTATACAAATGTATATATATATATATATATATATATATATATATATATATGTATATAGATATATATACATATATATATGTATATATATGTATATAAATATATATACATATATATATATATATATATATGTATATATATGTATATAAATATATATACATATATATGTATATATACAGTATGTATATAAATATATATACATATATATATATATATATGTATATAAATATACAGTATATACATATATATTCATATGTATATATATACATACATATATAAATATATGTATATATATATATATATATATATATATATATATATATATGCATATATATGTATATGAATATAAATGCATATATATACATATGTATATATCTATAT
>NC_090734.1:132226818-132239318 GCF_036898095.1 Palaemon carinicauda
AAAAGCAAGATGCTTATTATAAGCCTAAGGGCTCAAACAGGGAAAAATATCCCAGTGAGGAAATGAAATCAGGAAATAAATAAACGATATGAGGAATGATTAACAATTAAAATAAAATATTTTAAAAACAATGACAACATTAAAACAGTTATTTCATATGTAAATTATAAAAAGACTTATATCAGCCTGTTCAACATAAAAACATTAGCTGCAAGTTAGAATTTTTTTAATTTTTTTAATTTTTTGAATATTTTGAATATTTTAAGTTCTGATGTCTTGTCTCTAAACACAACAAAATCACCAGGAAACTCAATTTTTTTTTTTTTTTTTTTTAAAGTTTTATAATAATTTCAATGGATTTATTTATCGTAGGTAGTATGTCCTTCAAAGCATGAACAAAGCATTGTATTTTCTTAGTCTGTCTTGCAATGTCACCGTCCTAAATAGGACATTTTAACCTTATAGGTTTAAAGCAATTGAAAATTTAAAAAAAAAACTTCATGCTGATCAATTAGATATTACTGTGTCTTTTACCATCGCTAACTTAAATACAATATTTTAATATTGCTAGTGATCTTAAGATATTTATTTTTTCCTTGTTTCCTTTCCTCACTGGGCTATTTTCCCTGTTGGAGCCCCTGGGCTTATAGCATCCTGCTTTTCCAACTAGGGTTGTAGCTTAGCAAGTAATAATAATAATAATAATAATAATAATGATAATAATAATAATAATGATAATAATAATAATAACAATAAAAATAATAATAATGGCAAACAATAATAATGATAATGATAATAATAATAATAATAATAATAACAACAACAACAACAACAACAACAACAACAATAATAATAATAATAATAATAATAATAATAATAATAATAATAATAATAATATACTTTCTGAGTGGGGATACCTTTACGTAGTGAAAGGGTTTGTATATCGACATGATTAGCAAGGCTGTACTAGTTAGGGTCAAACTTACTAGGTTGGTTTGCTGTGAGCGATCAGGCGAAAATCTTCCACTATCACCAATCCGCACTGGCCAGCGTGGTGATGAAAACTGACCAAACCCCAGACATGATTGAGGCCTTTGTCCTGCAGTGGACTAGAAACGGCTGCATTTTTTTTTGTGTTGATATCTACACACACAAACACACACACATACACACACACACACACATATATATATATATATACATATATATATATTTATATATGTATATATGTACATTATATATAATTATACTTATAAATATATATTTTATATATATATATAAATATATATATATATATATATATATATATATATATATATATATATATATATATATATATATATATAATATTCATCATTAATGTTTTCCTAACAGGGGGTGACTCCAGGAAAGAGGAACAAAAGTCACTGTCTTATTCCTGCATATATGTTGAATCATATATATATGTATATTCATATATGTATGTATATATATATATATATATATATATATATATATATATATATATGTATATATGTATACAATATATATATGTATATATATATATGTGTGTGTGTGTGTATATATATACATATATATGTATATATATACATATATTCATATACAAAGTAAGTAAAATAATAATAAACACAATGAAACTTGGAATTGAAAGAATCATATATAATTTGACAAAGCCAAATTGTTTCTCATCCCCTAATTATTATTATTATTATTATTATTATTATTATTATTATTGTTGTTGTTGTTATTATTATTATTATTATTATTATTATTATTATTATTATTATTATTATTATTACTAGCTAAGCTTGTAATAATTCCCTTCACCATCAAACTACTCGACTGCCTATAAATGTTGCATTGCCTTTCAGAGAGAGCACACCATTGCCTGTTATGTATTCGTTGATAATCGTGGCGAAATCATACCTCATTATAATAATGAGTCGAGTTGGTGAAAGGGATTTATATTGTAAATAATAATGATAATAATAATAATAATAATAATAATAATAATAATAATAATAATAAACTTCTCTGACATATTATTATTATTAATATTATTATTATTATTATTATCATCATCATCATTTATTATTAATAATAATAATAATAATAATAACATTCTCTGACATATTATTATTATTATTATTATTATTATTATTATCACTAGCTAAGCTACAACACTAGCTTGAAAAGCAGGATGCTATAAGCCCAAGGGCTCCAACAGCGAAAAGTAGCCCAGTGAGGAGAGGAAATATGGAAACAGAATAGTGTGCCTGAATATGTCCTCAGGCAAGACATTGATAAAATCCAGAGCTGGAGTGTTAAAGCTTTATCAGTTTTTTGGAGTCTCTCCTTAACAAAAAACAAAGGAATGGTACACGGTCTAGGTATTATACCCTAGGTCTAAATGCGTGTATGTTTGATCTTGGGAAGAATATAAAAAAAAGAAATAAATAAATTAATTGAACTACAACAACCTTACGAAGACAACTTAAAGATAATATAAGGAAAAGAAATATACAAAAAGAAGAAAGAAATGTTATATCTGATACGGTTAAAAAACAAAATATAAAAAAAAGATAAACTCAAATCGCTAGATTATTAGAGACTTAAAAGAAATATAAGGAACAGAAATATATAAAAAGAAGAAAGAAATGTTATATCTGATACGGTTAAAAAACAAAATATAAAAGAAAGATAAACTCAAATCACTAGATTATTAGACGCGCCGTTGCATAGGCTATGCCTCGACACCGAACCTAAACCTAGACAGTGTTAGTGTGTGTACATCGTCAGTCCTCCGTGGTTAAAAACGATAAATATTCCTTTCTTTATGGTATATAGTTAACGAAAACTGGTTTAAACGTAAAGAAATAACTTCTTTCTTATCATTAACTTGGTTGTCACGAAGCAAGTTAAGAATATTCGGTGGTTGGGCTCAGAGAGGGAAAGTCTCAACAATATGATTCAATGTTTGGTGGCTTCCACGAAGGATTTTTAAGGTGAGATTTATGAAAGATTGGTTTTAATAGTTCTTTGTTTTGAATTGTTTTTATCAATAAGACTTCATAGTTTCCTTTCCTCACTGGGCTATTTTCTCTGTTGGAGCCCCTGGGTTTATAATAAGCATTGTGCTTTTCCAACTAGGGTTGTAGCTTGGCAGTTAGTAATAATAATAATAATAATAATAATAATAATAATAACAATAATGGACAATCATTTGTCAATTTAGGATCTTTGCACCATTTTGATTTACTGAATATAATGAATAATAAATTGAATATATATGTGCAACTGTATAAAATGTATTAATTATTGAATAACCAACAAACTGACATAGCCTAACTTTCATAAATTCTCGTGGAAATAAAATGTCAGGAACCTATAATTGTTTTTTAACGAGCTTTGCTATTATATAACCATAGACTGATGGCGTTGAAACCAATAAAATAGGAAGTGAACTCAATATAAAGTGATTAATTTTTACGTTTCTTATAATTAACTATTCGTTAAACATGACAGGCAAAGGCTAGTGGCTAGCCTTAGGCCTACCGCTATCTTTGGTAATTGATATGGTCTAGGCTTAGGTTAGGCTTTCTTTTTTACTGAATCAGTCTGTTTCTTCTCTCAAGGGGTTAACAACTGCAATGTAATTTTACAGTGGCTACATTACTCTGGCCTATTCTTCATTTATTCTCCTCTGTCTTCATACACCTGACAATACTGAGATTACCAAACAATTCTTCTTCACCCAAGGGGTTACTGCAACTGTAATTGTTAAGTAGCCACTTTCCTCTTATTTAGGGTAGAAGAGACTCTTTACCTATGGTCTGCAGCTCTTCTAGGAGAAGGACACTCCGAAATCAAACCATTGTTCTCTAGTCTTAGGTAGTGCCATAACCTCAGTACCATGGTCTTCCCCTGTCTTGGTTTACTCTTGATGGAGGGTACACTCGGGCACACTATTCTATCTTATTTCTCTTCCTCTTGTTTTGTTAAAGTTATTATAATTTATATAGGAGATATTTGTTTTAATGTTGCAAATGTTCTTGGAATGTTTTTTTTTTCCTTGTTTCATTTCCTCAGTGGGCTGTTTTCCCTGTTGGAGCCCTTGGGGTTATAGGATCCTGCTTTTCCAACTAGGGTTGCAGTTTAGCAAGTAATAATAATAATAATAATAATAATAATAATAATAATAATAATAATAATAATAGTAGTAGTAGTAGATCTAGTGTTTTGTTAGCTATCTTATATATATAAATTTGTTGCTTTAGCCTAATTATTATTATTATTATTATTATTATTATACTTTAGTAAAAAATTCTTAAAGTATTAATAGTAGGAATATATACTAGCAATTCAATAATTATATTGTGCCTCTAACTTTCAATATGTTCCCTTAACATTTTGATATATTAGTTTTCTTAGATAGTTAGTGCTCCAGGTTAAAAACTAACCATCTTAACTCATCGCAAGTGTTGTAATTAAATTAATAAAACTAAAAAAGCAAAATTATTTTGTATTTGATATATAAATTTGTAGTTTTTAACGTTACTTCTTGAAATTCTTTATTCACCATAGAACAATTTTCAAAGAATAAACTGTTAAAAGTTTATTTTTTTCAGGATAGGCCTACCTATCAAGAGGCAGCTTTTGCAATTAGGCCTACCTATCAAGAGGCAGCTTTTGCAATTAGGCCTACCTTTCAAGAGCTGGTTTTTGCAATTAGGCCTAAGAATCAAGAGGCGGCTTTTGAAATTAGGCCTACCTATCAAGAGGCGGCTTTTGAAATTAGGCCTATCTATCAAGAGGTGACTTTTGCAATTAGGCCTACCTATCAAAAGGCGGCTTTTGCAATTAGGCCCATCTATCAAGAGGCGGCGTTTGCAATTAGGCCTACCTATCAAGAGGCGGTGATTGCAATTAGGCCTACCTATCAAGAGGGGCTTTGCAATTAGACCTATCTATCAAGAGGCAGCGTTTGCAATTAGGCCTATCTATCAAGAGACGGCTTTTGCAATTAGGCCTATCTATCAAGAGATCTGAGTTTTTTATTGACATACAGATTTCTTCAGTTCTAAGAAGGTTAGTATTTAAGGCATTATCATTTTGAAACTGTATCTCAGATAAGAAAATTGTGAATTAATGATATGTGAAATCATGTTCATTTCAGCATAGGTCTTTCTTCATAGTCTATATATGACAGATCTATTTTAACGTTATTACTGATCTGAAGATAGCTTTTATGGCTTTAATTATCAATTCTCATATAGCTTATTTATTTCCTTTACTCTCTCTCTCTCTCTCTCTCTCTCTCTCTCTCTCTCTCTCTCTCTCTCTCTCTCTCTCTCTCTCTCATATTCAAATAGCAAAGTGAGAACTTTGAGTACCTTTTCGAAGAGAGTGATGAACACTATATTTGGGATGGAGTAAAAGTTATATTTTCATAACAACATTTTATTCATTTGCAAAATCAACAAAAACATTTTCATAATGAAATTCTATCCATTTCTGAAATAAAAAAAGAAATCTGCCAAGTTCTCGTAGGACTAAAAAACAACTCTTGGGTGAGAGGGCCATGTCATCCTGATGGAAGGTTCCCAAGAGTAGCTTCCAAATATCCCTTAGGAAGCTACTCTTAGGAACCTTCCATCAGGACGACATGGCTTGAGCCCAAAAACGTAATTGCAGTACCAAGTCGTACCGTCATACTGGTATATGTGGCACTCAATACAAACAATACTCTTTGACTGTTTTTTGAGCAATGTTTTGGGAAAACAACTATTGGGAGATTCTACTCTAAGATCTGCAGTAATAGACAATGGGCAGCGTAACTCGTTTGCTGGAGTTTAAAAAATTATAGAACACATAACTACTATACTGCATATTCAACTAAGATTCTGCTAATTCCGTTTAATCATCGTGTAGATATTATTATTATTATTATTATTATTATTATTATTATTATTGAGTTAAAAGTAATGGCTGCATCGGCAGTTTATTTTCTTATCCAATTTTTCTATTTTCCGGATAATTCTCTTCTCTAGAGCGCTGCAGCCATTACTTTTAACTCAACCTGCCTAAAAGAGGATCTCCTACCACGATATTATTATTATTATTATTATTATTATTATCATTATTACTTGCTAAGCTACAACCCTAGTTGGAAAAGCAGGATACTATAACCCCAGAGACTCCAACAGGGAAAATAGCCCAGCGAGGAAAGGAAACAAGGAAAAATATAAGCTTTTAAGAACAGTAACATCAAAATAAACATTTCTTATATAAACTATAAAAACTTAAAAAAAAAGAGGAAGAGAATTAAGATAGAATAGTGTGCCCGAGTGTACCCTCAAGCAAGAGAACTCTAACCCAAGACAGTGGAAGACCATGGTACAGAGGTTATGGCACTACCCAAGACTAGAGAACAATGGTTTGATTTTGGAGTGTCCTAGAAGAGCTGCAGACCATAGCTAAAGGGTCTCTTCTACCTTAAACAAGAGGAAAATGGCCACTTAACAATTACAGTTGCAGTAACCCTTTGGGTGAAGAAGATTGATTGATTGATTGATTTAAAGTTTTCAGGCATCCTGACATCTAAGGTCATTGACGCCATGGGTGAAGAAGAATTGTTTGGTCATCTCAGTGTTGTCAGGTGTATGAAGACAGAGGAGAATAAATAAAGGATAGGCCAGAATCTTCGTTGTGTGTGTAGGCAAAGGGAAAATGAACCGTAACCAGAGAGAAGGATCCAATGTAGTACTGTCTGGCCAGTCAAAAGACCCCATGACTCTCTGGTGGTAGTATCTCAGAATTCTAAGACTCCTTATGCGAAAAGCGAGACATCCCTGACCCCATTGGTGAAGAGGGCAGCTTCCCTGCACGAAGGGCACAGCAGGTGGCATGAGTCTCGGCGGCCACGGCGTCCTCTGTATCTACAACAGGTTGGGAACTGTGGGCATAAGACCAAGGCCTCGCTTGCGGCCATCAGGGAGATGACCAGAAACAGAGACGCAGCGATGAGACGGGGGGAAGCCATCTTGCCCAGTTGCTTGTTTTACCTGCAATTTATGACATAATATTATTCCTTTACATCATTCTGGGATGTTGGGTGTATCAATATAATACATTTCTCTCTCTCTCTCTCTCTCTCTCATAGATTTTGCTGTAAAACAATTTTCTTGATATAGTGTGCAAATAGAAAGGTGGAATCTCTCTCTCTCTCTCTCTCTCTCTCTCTCTCTCTCTCTCTCTCTCTCTCTCTCTCTCTCTCCAGTTATCATTCCTTGCACCATCATGGAATATTGGGTATACAGGTATCAATATAACTTCTCTCTCTCTCTCTCTCTCTCTCTCTCTCTCTCTCTCTCTCATAGATTTTGCTGTAAAACAATTTTCTTGATATAGTGTGCAAATAGAAAGGTGGAATCTCTCTCTCTCTCTCTCTCTCTCTCTCTCTCTCTCTCTCTCTCTCTCTCTCTCTCCAGTTATCATTCCTTGCACCATCATGGAATATTGGGTATACAGGTATCAATATAACTTCTCTCTCTCTCTCTCTCTCTCTCTCTCTCTCTCTCTCTCTCTCTCTCTCTCTCTCTCTCTCCAGTTATCATTCCTTGCACCATCATGGAATATTGGGTATATCAATATAACTTCTCTCTCTCTCTCTCTCTCTCTCTCTGATAACATACATATGTTCCTTATTTATTTATTTCCTTTCCTCACTGGGCTATTTTTCCCTATTGGAGCCCTTGGAATTATAGCATCCAGCTTTTCCAACTAGGGTTGTAGCTCAGCTAGTAATAATAATAATAATAATAATAATTTTTATTATAATAATAATAATAATAATTATAATAATAATAATAATTATTATCATTATAATAATAATAATAATAATAATAATAATAATGATAATAATAATAATAATAGTTATATTAATAATAATTATCATCATTGTTATAATAATAATAATAATAATAATAATAATAATAATTATTATTATTATTATTATTATTATTATTATTATTATTATTATTATCATTATGATAATAATAATAATAATAATAATAAAGACTCCACCACTTACTTGAAATCAACCTGGTGACACAAGAAATGTCCCAAAGTGTGAGTTGCAATGGAGAGAATGCCTGAAAACCAAGGACCCTAGTCCTATATATATGTAGCAACTCCTGGCTATCAATTAAGGTGGATTTCATCTCTTAGAGAAAAGTTTGCTTTCATGAATCCGGGGGAATCTGGTTTCGGTTCAGCGTAACTTACGCCTTTCATGTGAAATTTTCCTATCGATTGCTTTCACTGTTCTCCCTTTCTGATTATTCATTAACTTGTTTATGAAATACATTCGTTTATTTTATTTTCTTCATCGTTGTAGAGATTTTTTCTTACTTTTTTTTTCTTTTTTTGTGGTAAAGTACAAAATTTTGAAGACCTGTATCCTATACATAAGCTTGTATCCTTTAAGGCATCTGATGAGCTCTAATACCAATTTCATCCTTAAAACATTTATCCTTTAACACAGCTGATAAGCTCTTACACTAATTTCATCCTTAAAACATTTATCCTTTAAGACAGCTGATAAGATTTGACACCAATTTGTGCTTAAAACATTTATCCTTTAAGACAACTGCAAAGCTTTGACACTAATTCATGCTTAAGACATTTATCCTTTAAGACAGCTGATAAGATTTGACACTAATTTGTGCTTAAAACACTTATCCTTTAAGACAGCTGATAAGTTCTAACTCTAATTTCATTCTTTAAACATTTATCCTTTAAGATAGCTGGTAGGCTCTAACACTAATTTCATCCCTAAAACATTTATCCTTTAAGATAGCTGATAAGCTCTAACACTAATTTCATCCTTAAAACATTTATCCTTTAAGACAGCTGGTAAGCTCTAACACAAATTTCATCCTTAAAACATTTATCCTTTAAGACAGCTGGTAGGCTCTAACACTAATTTCATCCCTAAAACATTTATCCTTTAAGATAGCTGATAAGCTCTAATACTAATTTAATCTTCAAAACATTTATCCTTTAAGACAGCTGATAAGCTCTAACACTAATTTCATCCTTAAAATATTTATCCTTTAAGACACCTGATAAGCTCTAATACTAATTTAATCTTTAAAACATTTATCCTTTAAGACAGCTGGTAAGCTCTAACACTAATTTCATCCTTAAAACATTTATCCTTTAAGACAGCTGATAAGCTCTAATACTAATTTAATCTTTAAAACATTTATCCTTTAAGACAGCTGATAAGCTCTAACACTAATTTCATCCTTAAAACAATTATCCTTTAAGACAGCTGATAAGCTCTAACACTAATTTTATCCTTCAAACATAAATCCTTTAAGACAGCTGATAAGCTCTAACACTAATTTAGTCCTTAAAACATTTATCCTTTAAGACAGCTGATAAGCTCTAACACTAATTTAATCCTTCAAACATAAATCCTTTAAGACAGCTATTAAGCTCTAACACTAATTTAGTCCTTAAACCATTTATCCTTTAAGACAGCTGATAAGGTCTAACACTAATTTCATCCTTTAAACATTTATCCTTTAAGACAGCTGATAAGCTCTAACACTAATCTCATCCCTTAAACATTTATCCTTTAAGACAGCTGATAAGCTATAACACTAATTTCATCCTTCAAACATAAATCCTTTAAGACAGCTGGTAAGCTCTAACACTAATTTAGTCCTTAAAACATTTATCCTTTAAGACAGCTGATAAGCTCTAACACTAATTTCATCCTTTAAACATTTATCCTTTAAGACAGCTGATAAGCTCTAACACTAATTTCATCCTTTAAACATAAATCCTTTAAGACAGCTGGTAAGCTCTAACACTAATTTAGTCCTTAAAACATTTATCCTTTAAGACAGCTGATAAGCTCTAACACTAATTTAATCTTTAAAACATTTATCCTTTAAGACAGCTGATAAGCTCTAACACTAATTTCATCCTTCAAACATAAATCCTTTAAGACAGCTGGTAAGCTCTAACACTAATTTCATCTTTAATACAGTTATCTTTTAAGACAGCTGATAAGCTCTAACACTAATTTCATCCTTCAAACATAAATCCTTTAAGACAGCTGATAAGCTCTAACACTAATTTCATCTTTAAAACAGTTATCCTTTAAGACAGCTGATAAGCTCTAACACTAATTTCATCCTTAAAACATTTATCCTTTAAGACAGCTGATAAGCTCTAACAATAATTTAATATTTAAAACATTTATCCTTTAAGACAGCTGATAATTTCTAACACTAATTTCATCCTTAAAACAATTATCCTTTAAGACAGCTGATAAGCTCTAACACTCATTTCATCTTTAAAACAGTTATCCTTTAAGACAGCTGATAAGCTATAACACTAATTTCATCCTTTGAACATTTATCCTTTAAGACAGCTGATAAGCTATAACACTAATTTCATCCTTAAAACATTTATCCTTTAAGACAGCTGATAAGCTCTAACACTAATTTCATCTTGAAAAATTTTTCCTTTAAGACAGCTGATAAGCTCTAACACTAATTTCATCCTTTAAACATTTATCATTTAAGACAGCTGATAAGCTCTAACATTAATATCATCCTTTAAACATTTGTCATTTAAGACAGCTGATAAGCTCTAACACTAATTTCATCTTAAAAAATTTTTCCTTTAAGATAGCTGATAAGCTCTAACACTAATTTCATCCTTAAAACATTTATCATTTAAGACAGTTGATAAGCTCTAATACTAATTTAGTAATTAAAACATTTATCCTTTAAGACAGCTGATAAGATATATCACTAATTTCATCCCTAAAACATTTATCCTTTAAGACAGCTGATAAGCTCTAACACTAATTTCATCCTTTAAACATTTATCCTTTAAGACAGCTGATAAGCTCTAACACTAATTTCATCCTTCAAACATTTATCATTTAAGACAGCTTTAAAAGACGTTTCAATTTGAATCTATCGAAAAACTGTAAATGTTGAGAAATATAGTGTAATATGAAGTATTGAAAAGGTCTGGAGAACAATTAAAAATATATTTCAAAATTATCATTATCATTATCATTATTATTATTATTATTATTATTATTATTATTATTATTATTGTTGTTGTTGTTAATATTATTGTTATTATTATTATTATTATTATTATTATTATTATTATTATTATTATTATTATTATTATTACTATTATAATTATTTTCATTATTATTATTATCAATATTATTATTATCATTATTATCATTATTATTATTATTATTGTTATCATTATTATTATTATTATTATCATTGTAGTTTTTGTTATTATTATTATTTTATTATCGGAATGAGTTCTGGAATGATTTAACTAGGTGTGTAGAAGGACTGGGTAGAAGGAATTATGTAGTTGTTATGGGTGACTTAAATGCTAGAGTGGGCGCTGGAGAGGTAGAAGGTGTCATTGGTAAGTATGGCGTACCAGGTGAAAATGAGAGTGGTGAGAGACTGGTAGACATGTGTGTTGAACAAGAGATGGTAATAGGTGCTAGCTTCTTTAAAAAGAAAGATAAGAATAAGTATACGTGGGTAAGAGTGGCAAATGGAAGAGTAGTAGAAATGGCATTAATGGATTATGTGTTGGTAACTAAAAGAATGTTTGGAAGATTGAAAGACGTGCACGTGTTTAGGGGTATGGCTAACGGTATGTCTGATCATTTTTTGGTGGAAGGAAAATTAGTTGTAGCAAAAGAGTGGGGGAATAGAGTAGGTGGATGTAAAAGGGAGGTAGTGAGGATTGAAGAGCTAATAAAACCGGGGGTAAAAAGTAAATATCAGGAAAGGTTGAAAATGGCATATGATGAGGTGAGAGTAAGAGAAACTGGTAATTTAGAGGAGGAATGGAAGTTAGTAAAAGAAAATTTTGTTGGGATTGCAAGTGATGTATGTGGCAAGAAGGTTGTTGGAGGCAGCATGAGGAAGGGCAGTGAATGGTGGAATGAAGGAGTGAAGGTGAAAGTGGAAGAGAAAAAGAGGGCTTTTGAAGAATGGCTGCAGAGTAATAGTATAGAGAAGTATGAAAAATATAGAGAGAAAAAGGTGGAAGTAAAGCGCAAGGTACGTGAGGCAAAGAGGGCAGCTGACCTGAGGTGGGGTCAGGGATTGGGTCAGTCATATGAAGAGAATAAGAAGAAGTTTTGGAAAGAAGTGAAGAGAGTAAGGAAGGCTGGCGCAAGAATTGAAGAGACAGTGAAAGATGGAAATGGAAGGTTGTTAAAAGGAGAGGAGGCAAGGAAAAGGTGGGCGGAATATTTTGAAAGTTTGCTGAATGTTGAGGATAATAGGGAGGCAGATATAATTGCTGTTCCAGGTGTTGAGGTGCCAGTGATGGGAGGTGAGAATGAGAGAGAGATAACAATAGAGGAAGTGAGGAGAGCACTAGATGAAACGAGAGTAGGAAAAGCATCTGGTATGGACGGT
>NC_090734.1:132251818-132269318 GCF_036898095.1 Palaemon carinicauda
AAGCCCAGGGGCTCCAACAGGGAAAATAGCCCAATGAGGAAAGTAAACAAGGAAAAATTAAATATTTTAAGAAGAGTAACAACATTAAAATAAACATCTCCTCTATAAACTATAAGAAACTTTAACAAAACAAGAGGAAGAGAAATAAGATAGAATAGTGTGTCTGAGTGTACACTCAAGCAAGAAAACTTACCCAAGAGGGTGGAAGACCATGGTACAAAGGCTATGGCACTACCCAAGACTAGAGAAAGGCAATGAAGCAATATATTATTCGAGGTCATTGGTCATGTTTATTCTTTCCTCATTGTCTGTGTATCTGAGTTGCTTAAACAATTCTTATTCATGAGTGGCAACTATCCACAGAGAAAATATTGTTGTCATTTTCACTTTCTTTACTATTTTTTTACTTTTCTCTAAAAATGGTTCATTATGGTTATGGTAACCTAGCAATGGGCTATTTTTGCTATTATCACTAATAATAGTAACAATATTATTAGGGAAAATAATAAAAGTAATAGTAACATGTTTCTATTTGTCAGTACAAATCTTTATTATTGTTATTTTCTCTATTGATTTTAATCTTTTTTCAAAAAAGTTCAAAATTGTTATTCTAAGCCAGCAATGAACTATTTTTGCTACTACTACTACTACTACTACTACTACTACTACTACTACTAATAATAATAATAATAATAATAATAATAACACATTTTCATTTGACAGTACATATCTTTATTACTATTATTATCTTTACTAATTTTAATTTTTTCTCCAAAAAGTTTCAAAATAGATATCCTAAGCCAGCAATGAACTACTACTACTACTACTACTACTACTACTAATAACCTAAGCCAGCAATGAACTACTACTACTACTACTACTACTACTACTACTACTAATAATAATAATAATAATAACACATTTTTTATTTGTCAGTACAAATCTTTATTTACATTCCAGGTACCTCAAGACGTAATAATGGCTTCCCTTCGCCTACTGGCAGTATGTCTGTGTCTAGCCATAACCATGGCTGCGGTAGCTGACGCCCTTGTACTGTGTCCACAATTTCCAACGTGCTGCTACAACCGCAGCCCAAATGGTCGCGACACCTGCCACGCCCTCTGTCCTTCCTGCAGAGAAGCGAAGTATTTCACCAACGGCGTCCGCCACTTCCCCAAGTACCCAGGCCGCAGACCAGGCATCTCCTTCATAGCAGGAGATCCCTTCGCTTTCCCCGGCGGGGACATCTTCCCAAGCCCCCTGGTTATCTTGTAAATTAGGTTCGTTGGTGTCCTTTTTTGCGTAACCGAAATTCTTTACCTGCTCCTGCAGGTAGGGTCCGAAAAGGGGTCTACTTTGCAGGCTTGAAGGGCTAAAGAAGGCAAGAAGGCGTCGATTACTGTGGCAGCGAAGAGAGAAGAAGAGTCTTTTGTTTACAGACTGTCTGCCTCTCTCGCGCTGTTCGTGTTTGGAAGCTTCGTCTGTCCGTCGACAACGGATGCTCATTTGATTATTCAGCGCTCTAAATGGATTCGAACACGGGATTATTATCCTAACAGAGTCCTTTTTTGGACAAAGGATTTTCCTGAGATGTTTCAGCCAAAGAGTCAAATGATCAAACCGCCATTTCCCAAGTGATTCATTGCAGATCCGAGAGAAGAACCGTGATTAAGTTGTCTCTCGGTTGGTCATATTTGTTCCCGAATATTTTGTTACTCATTTGTTTTCAATATTTATTTCATCCAAAGAGTATTGTTTTTGCGTGTGTTTGTGGTATGAGTGTTTTAGACATCATTGTCATTCCGATTTATCAATAGTTATGTATTCAAGTTGCATCTGGCATGTAATTTTATACAAATATATGGTTTAAAGACCGTTATTTTGTGTGTTTTCTTATTACCTCCGCCAACGAAGTTGGAAGGAGGTTATGTTTTCGCCCCTGTTTGTGTGAGTGGGTGTTTGTTTGTGAACAGCTTCCTGGCCACAATTTTAATCGTAATGAAACTTTTAGGGATTAACTGTTATGTAAAAAGCTGGAAATGATTAAATTTTGGAAGGTCAAAGGTCATGAAGCTTGTAGGGATTAATTGCTATGTAAAAAGCTGGAAATGAATAAATTTGGAAGGTCAAAGGTAATGGTCGAGCAAAAGGTCGAGAAATAAGCTGCCGCGGTGGAGGTCTGCGCTCTACTGAGTGTCCCTCTAGTTTTCCATATATTTTTTTTTCCAGAATGATAAAAGTAGCTATTTGATAGGAAAAAAAATACTTTTCTCTATAGCAATAATATATTCCCATCTTAACTTTTTTTTCTTAATTTAACGTTTAGGCTGGGTTTTTTTTATCCTTTAAAACTTGATTTTAATAACTTTTATATAAAAGTACATTTATCAGAAAATCATATTACCTTGAGCTGTTCTTGTCCTTAAATCTATATTCTAATCATTCACTTAAAATTAAAATTTCCAGAATTAGAATTAGATTCGAAATTAGCCTCCAAATCACTCATAGAAAATTGTAATTACCAGAGAATCATATTCGTGTGCGATGTTATTTTCCATGAAATTAGATCTAATTATATAAAAGTATATTTACCAGGAAATTATGTATGATTATATATAATCAAAGATATGTTGTTTTAGTTGTGTAAACATAATGATGTTACACAATATTATCATTATTATTATTATTATTATTATGATTGCTATTATTATTATTTGCTAAGCTACAACCCTTGTTGGAAAAGCAGGATGCTATAAGCCCAGGGGCTTCAACAGGGAAAAATAGCCCAGTGAAGAAAGGAAACAAGGAAAAAATAAAATATTTTAAGAACAGTAACAATATTGAAAAAAAAATATTTCGTATATAGACTATAAAAAATTAACAAAACAAGAGGAAGAGAAACCAGATAGAACAGTGTGCCCTAGTGTACCCTCAAACAAGAGAACTCTAACCCAAGAGAGTGGAAGATCATGGTAAGTCAATACTGAATGTGATATGCAATCATTTATTATTATTATCATTATTATTATTATTATTACTAGCCAAGCTACAACCCTAGTTGGAAAAGCAAGATGCTATAAGCCCAAGGGCTCCAATAGGGAAAAATAGCCCAGTAAGGAAAGGATATAATTTTTCATATGATTAAGAGCCCATAGAATTAGTAAACGCTTAATGGCTTAAAGGTCACTCATTAATGCCAGAGGCAAGGAACAGTGACAATGCCCTAGAGACTGAACATATATATATATATATATATATATATATATATATATATATGTATATGTATATATGTATACATAAATATATATATACATATATATATATATATATATATATATATATATATATATCTATATATGTATATGTACATATATATGTATACATATACTTATATAATGTATATGTATATATATGTATATATACATATATATGTATACATACATACATATAGATATACAGTATATGTATGTATATATACATATATATGTATACATATATATATATATGCATACATATATACATACGTACATATAATCATCGCCCAAACTAGGACCAGGAAGGGCCAGACAATGGCTGCTGATGACTTGGCAGGTAGACAAATAGGCTCCTCCAAATCAACCATCTTTAGCTCATAGGGATGGTGAAGTTGCAGACACTGTAAGAAACTACCAAGCCAGAGCGGGACTCGAACCCCAGACAGGGACGTTTCAAATAGGCTACCTCAACCCTTTACTTCACTTCATGCAAGAGTATTTTCTCTATGTGCTATGTAATTGTGTACAATTCGTTGAATAATAATGTCCGTAAATTTAAAATGTATAATTTTCATCCATAATTCAGTTTTCATCATAATCTACTTCCATTGATGCAAAGGCCCTTAGTTAGATTTCGCCAGTCGTCTCTATCTTGAGCTTTTGAATAAATACTTTTCCATTCATCATCTCCTACTTCACGTTCCATAGCCCTCAGCCATGTAGGCCAGGGTCTTCCAAATCTAGTGCCTCGTGAAGCCCAGTTGAAAGTTTAGTGAACTAATCTCTTTTGGGGGGTGCAAAGAGCATGCCCCAAACCATTTCCATCTACCCCTCATCCTGATCTCATCCACATATGGCACTCGAGTAATCTCTCTTATAGTTTCATTTATAATCCTGTCCTGCCATTTAACTCCCAATATTCCTCTGAGGGCTTTGCTCTCAAATCTACCAAATCTATTGGAGATTGTTTCAGTTTTATTGACCAATAATTTACTTTTTGTTACTCTGATGCCATCCTTTCTTAGGCAAAACAACAATAAACATTCCAATAATGATAATATTAATGATAATAATAATAATAATAATAATAATAATAATAATAATAATAATAATATTGATAATAATAATGATAATAATAATAACAATAATAATGATAGTAATAATAATAACAACAACAATAATAATTATAACAATAATAATAACAATAATGATAATAATAATAATAATAATAACAATAATAATAATAATAAGGCATACAAAAAAATTCTAAAAATTAAAGAAAGAAACAACACTAAATTGTACCTACGTCCGTGAGTTCAAAGCCACGCCTTTTTGTATTGTTTCGTGTGTCGAAGGAAATAAGCACTTAAGAGCAGTTCTTGCCTTAGGGAGCCATTATTTCAAGGCCCACCCTTTAATAGCTATTTCGATAGAGCAGGAAAGAAACGACTAGATACATTATTATTATTATTATTATTATTATTATTATTATTATTATTATTATTATTATTATTGTTGTTGTGGTCGTCGTTGTTGTTGTTGTTGTTATTATTATTATTATTATTATTATTAATGTTGTTGTTGTTGTTGTTATTATTGTTGTTGTTGTTGTTGTTGTTATTATTATTGTTATTATTATTATCAATATTATTATTGTTGTTGTCGTCGTTGTTATTATTATTATTATTGTTGTTGTTGTCGTCGTTATTATTATCATTATTATTATTATTATTATTATTATTATTATTATTATTGTTGTTGTTATTATTATTATTATTATTATTATTATTATTATTACTTGCTAAGCTATAACCCTAGTTGAAAAAGTAGGATGCTATAAGCCCAATGGCTACAACAAGGAAAATTAGCTCAGTGAGGAAAGGAAATAAGGAAATAAATAAACTACAAGAGAAGTAATGAACAATTATTGTAAAATATTCAAAGAACAATAACAACATTAAAACAGCTCTGTCATATATAAACTATAAAGTGAGATTTATGTCAGCCTGTTCAACATATGAACATTTTGCTGCAAGTTCGAACTATTGAAATACTGAAATAGTTCTATTTGTTTTTTTATTCTTTATCATACATTATTCATTCAATAAAAAATGGTAGAAAGGTTTCGTTGTTATGTATAAAATGTAAAATGCTCTTTTCAACAACTTCTTTGGCAAAGAAACATAAGATTTGGAAAAAATCTTCATTTATTTGTATCATGAACATACTAAGACAATATAAAAGAAACATTAAATTTTAAAAAAAGGTCCATGGATATGTATAATAAACAAATTAAGATATAGAATAGAAGCTCATAGACATCACTTAGTGATTACCCTCGTATTATGTAAGGCCATAATTGTGGCTTAGATAATTTTACATTTCCCCATATTTGAGAAACTTTAGTGATGTTGCTACGTCACTAGAATACAACCTTGGTGTTGGTTAACTCATTCCACCACAAGAAATAGCGAAGAGACAAGATAAATAAAAGAATAACAGCAGATTTATAAACAAGAACAGATGCAACCAATAATAAATGTTTTATCTAAGGAGAAATTAATAGAAAAAAAGTAAATAATACATGTATATAAACCAAGTGTGGAAAACGGGAAAAGGAAATCAAAGAAACATAATAAAGAGGAAAACTGTTAACACATTCCACTACAAGGAATAGCGAAGAGGCAAGATAAATAAAAGAGGTAACAGCAGATATATAAACAAGAACAGATGCAAACAATAATAAATGTTTTATTTAAGGAGAAATTATTAGAAAAAAAAATGAATAATTTATAAACCAAATGTGGATAAAAGGGAAAAAGAAATTCAAAGTAATATAATAGAGGAAAACTAAGGAGGAGCCGATGAAAAGATAACATGTTAACCTGATCAAGTACTTAGACTTTAGTTTCTGTTATGATTTCGTGAAAAGTGTATTCGTTGTCTAAATTTTAGAACGTTCTTGCCATGTTTTGCATTATTATTCGATAGATTAAACAGATATTAACGAAAATCTGCAGTTTGGGGATAGTTTTATTACTGTGCAAGAAGATAAAAGAACAGACAGTCCTGTCTTAATCGTATTTCGTTTTGTGAAGTCTCAACTTGGAACGAACTTAGGAAGTTCTTTGTATTGCTTATCGGCGTTTGAAGTCATAGATTTATCAATATACAGGTGTTTTTACTAATCATTAATGCGTTATCGTAAATCATTAATTTATGATTGTAAAGTAGCTTTTATTAAAACGAAATCAGGACAAACAACTACGTAAATAACCTGCAGTGGAAAATGTCTAGCCTAGTTTACCAAGACGTGGATTGGCACGTGTTGAGGTATGTAACTTCAAATTGAAAGTGTTGTTTATTTGGCTGAAATATGATTTTATGAAGCCAGTGTTATTAGGATTTATGGTTAAGACTTAGTCTTAGGGTAAGCTAAGGATATATCAGTCTTAAGAATGGTTGCAGCTAGGTAAGGATATGGTTCCTAGGTTAGGTTAGGTGGGGAACTATAGGTTAGTTGGGGTTTTTGCTGTTTTTTCCCCTTTTAAGATATGTTTTATCAGTCATAACTTTTGTAATTTTGAAACGTAAATAACCTGCAGTGGGAAATGTCTAGCCTAGTTTACCAACACATGGAAATGGAGGTGAGTTTTAACAGGTGTAAAGGTACGTAACTTCAAATTGAAAATGCTTATTTTTGGAGGAAATAGGATTATATGAAGCCAGTTTTATTATTTACAAAATATTAGGATTTATGGTTAAGACTTAGTCTTATTGTATGCTAAGGATATATCAGTCGTAAGAAAGGTTGCGGCTAGGTAATAATATGGCTCCTAGGTTAGGTTAGGTGGGGAGTTATAGGTTAGATGGTGTTTTGTTGTTTCTTCCCTTTAAAATGTGTTTTATTAGTTGTAACTTTTGAAATTTTGAAACGTTTCAAATGTGATAAAATATGTGTTTACCCCAATTAGGTCTATAGTTGTTTACCTCAGAATAGTTCAAAGTACCGATAAATACACCTGAAACACTTCTTATTATCTTCATTAAAAATATTGTTCTATAGTACAGTACATAGTTGCCTACATTTTAATTGACCCAATCTGCCCTAACCGATTACAAACTTTTAGGGTTATTATTTAACGCTGTTGGTTTTTGTCGTTTGATGTCAAAACAAATGAATATTTGGTTTTATCATTTATGAAGGTTTTATGTTATTGTACATTATATTATTGAATATTTATCCGTGATCTCTGGTAAACGGGAAAACCTCATGTTTCTCTCTAACTTAAACTACAATGCATTGCCCTAGAATGACGCAAGTCGTCCCGATTTTGTTTACCATACGTTGAAGTATCTTATAACTATTCGTGGGTTAAGTTATAACTTGAAAGATACTGGCAAGGCACTCTGTATGTTATATACAGTATTTTGGATCAATATCATCACATTCTGAAGGCCTTGATGATCATATAAATATTCTCAGCCGTGAAATATTTACCAACAAACTTAGAATATCTCTTGTCAAGAAACTTGTCTGTCATATTATTATCTTTTGTGAAATATTTGACATTTGTTTATTTTAGATTTCATAATTAAATTACTACTTTATATAACTGAACATATTTTAAGGTACATTTGTTAGTTTTTATACCTAGTTTCCAAACAATGAGGTCAACCTTATTGAGTGTCTAGATTCTACCTCAATTAAAGTTAAAGGCTTATGAAATTATTTTTTTTTTACTCAAGTATTGGGATTATTTTAAGTGTTTACTGATAAAATGCTGTTGTTTATATAGGCATGGAGTAGATTTTCAATTGATAAGTGTAGCCTTGCTATTAGATCTTGAAGTATCTCCATCTGTCTAGGCTCTGGTCATGATCTAATTATGATTATGGTATGAATACCTGAATTTATGAGGTTAGGGGTCATAAAAAATAATGGTTCATATGTATGATTGTTAATAATTGTTATGCACAATGATTTGTCAAAGCCAATTGCAAGCATACATCCTAACCTAACCTAGAACACCAGTTCATTTGTGACTGGACCCATAATATAAGTTGTAGAGTAAACCACATAGGAGGTTTTTTTACCTAACCTAATCTAGGAAGTCAGTTCCAACCTTACTGAGGGCTCTGTAGAGCCCCATGAACCTACTCGAGGAGTTATTTATTATCTTGATTCCTTGTTATGGTTTTGGCCTTGTATTGTATAGGCCTATATGTTGTTTAGAAATGAGTAAGGAGGCTGATTCTTTGCTATCAGGGCTACCACCAGGTTTTCTTAAATCATTGTTAGGTTTGATAATACTTGCAGCCAATTGAATATTCGTGATTTTTTTTTTTATTTGTGGCTTTGGGTTGAGAAATTCTGCTGGCAATAAAGGTGAGATGTCAATAGTGAATCAACAATTAAGCTAAAATTTCCGATCAAGTCTATTTCATTTGGTAATGTCATTTAACAATGAGATGTCTGTGTTATAACTAGATTTTTTTTTATGGCAGTTATTTGAAATATTGTTATTTCCACTTATATGTTCTTGTAAAAGAGTTTATTAGTGCTTTGTTTTAAATTTCAGCAATAATATCCACAATGCAGTTAATTTTAAAATATGTAACCCCCCTCGGAATCTATGGAGGTTAAGCTTGCTTGCGATAATAGTTTTCAGTAGTTATGTATAATAGATAAGCTAATACTATGAAATTACTGTCAGGAAATAGGGTAAGACTGAGGATACGTTCATAGCCTAACCTTCGGCTATATGACGGCATCTATTTTGATTAGACTAATGTTATTATGAATAGTAAGATAAGATGGAACACCACCATATACTAGTGGTCATATTGTCAAATTGCTAATGATATCTTAGGCCAGACTTGTGTTCATACTTTATTTTAATTATGCAATACGCTAGCAGTATCAGATCCAAATTACAAAGAAAAATTTAAAAATTAGATATTTTTCCAAATCACTTTCCCTCAAAACATTTTTTTGAATAATTCATTGCCTATCATTGGCTCAAGTGGATCTTATTATTAGTTTTATATCATATCTTGATCCATTTGATAGAAGAGTAGTGGGTCAGGTCCAAGCAAGTAAGCCTACAGTACAGTACAGTAGAGTAAATGGAAAATTTACAGCTAGAGCTTTTAATGAAATTAGATAAATGGATAGAAATTATGAATGTTTTGTAAAAATGTCTTAAAGATATCCAACATAAAATATTCACAAGTACGGCATTGAAACGGGAAGTGTATTTTCTTTGACACAATAAGGTAGATGGAGTTTATATTTTTTTGAAGTTTACTAACAGTTTGTATAATTTCTGGTAAATAAGTGGACTTACTATATTTTGACATTTGCAATTGGTATCAAAATCTCAAGGTAGCCTATAGGCCTATAGAAGTTGATGAGTACATAGCACATACAGACCAATGCTGTTGAGATACAGTCTTTAAAAAGAATTGCTTTATAAAGTATAATAGCAAAGTTTCATTTCAGTACAATACACCACATTGTTCATACGCAAGCAGGAACCACCTAACTCCTTTAAGGTACAGATAGAACTTACACATTAAAGTAGTTTTTTATTCTTCATTGAGCTTATCCAAATTTATCAAACTAACATTAAGCAAAGAATAACAAGGAACATATACATTAAGTACCTATTTATGTAGGGCAGAAGTTGATAAATAAGTGAGCCAAGGCAATGAACCATGAACCATATCTCCGTTGTAGGTTAGCTTAGGTGTCTTAAGCTTAACCAGTGTATGCTATTCCCTTTAGTATGATAGTGTACCGCATGTGTATCACACACGCTCGCACACTGTAATGGTATTTCTGTTTTTTGTGTACAGTATTAACGTTATAGCTCTTCCCTCGCACTGATAACCTGTTTAAGCCTAAATGCTCTTGAATCATTATGTTAAGAGTTTTGTGCCGTTCTTGACTAGAACAGATTGTATATATACTCATGCTCCGTCAAAATATAGTTAGTTACATTCACCTCGCTTCTCAGTTATTATCTAGTTGGCGCTCGCACTTTAGAATAACTCTAAAGCTTACGGTACTGTACATCTAAGTCGTGTCAATAATAGGTCAAACATTGCCGTACAATATTGACATGTATTTAGATCTCATAGTGTTACTTGTGTATAGTGGGAAATTCTAATGCAGACCAATGTGGTGCCTTGAAGATTATGGCTGGCATAGCCAAGTCTGTTATGGTAAGCAACATTCATCTTTGCAATTCTCATACATTTTGCTATGCAAGAGGATTAGCTATTTTATTTTACCATATCATATTGATATTGTCTCAAACCGTGAATTTCCATCATAATCTGTTTGGACTCAATTTAAATGTTTTAAAGATTGATCATGAATGGCAGAGGCAAGAGACAGGACAAGTTCGATAGTTTGGGTTGGGGGAGTTATCAGCAGCCATTGGCTGGCCCTCCCTGGTCCTACCATGGAGCTGATCATATTATTATTATTATTATTATTATTATCTAAACTGCAACCCTAGTTGGAAAAGCAAGATTCTATAAGATCAAGGGCTCCAACAGGGAAAAATAGCCCAGTGAGGAAAGGAAATAAATAAACGATATAAGATGTAATGAACAATTAAAATAAAATATTTTTAAAACATTATCAACATTAAAACAGATAGTTCGTATTTAAACTACTAAAAAGACATGTCACCCTGTTCAACATAAAATCATTAGCTGCAAGTTTGAATTTTTGAAGTTCTACCGAATGAACTATTCATGAAAATTATTCCACAACTTGGTCACAGGTTGAATAAAACTATGAAATATGGTCAGTTTCTAGGGCATTGTCCTGTTCCCTGCTTCTGCCATTCACGAGTAACATTTAAACCTTCGTTACGGGAAGTAACCGCTCAAGGAAGCGTTTCGTAATGGTAAAACTACGTAACTCTAGGAATGAATTAACGCAACAATGTCTTCTCCACTTGGCTTAGGCGGAGCCCGTTTTCTATGACAGACCCAGATTCCGGCCAGACTGTTTTATATTAAAGTGGAACTCACTCTCTCTTGTGCTGTGATATGGGGTCACTCCATTGCCAAAAAAAAACCTAGATTTTATTATTATTATTATTATTATTATGATTATTGTTGTGGAAAGATATTTATTTTTATATGAGCGAAACAATCAGTAGATATAGATTCCAAATTATTATTATTATTATTATCATTATTATTATTATTATTATTACTTGCTAAGCTACTATCCTAGTTAGAAAAATAAGATGCTATAAGCCTAAGGGCTCCAACAGGGAAAATAGCCCAGTAAGGAAAGGAAATAAGGAAATACACAAACTGCAAGAGAAGTAATTAGAAATTAAAACAAAATCTTTTAAGAATAGTGACAACATTGAAATAGATCTTTCATATATAAATTATTAAAACTTCAAAAAAAAAAAAAAAAAAAAAAAAAAAGAGGAAGAGAAATATAGGCTAGTGTGCCCGAGTTTATCTTCAAGCTAGAGAACTCTACCCCAAGGCAGTGGAAGACCATGGTACAGAGGTTATGTCACTGCCCAAGTCTGGAGAACAATGGTTTGATTTTGGAGTGACCTTCTCCTAGAAGAGCTGCTTACTATAGCTAAAGAGTCTCTCCTACCCTTACCCTTAAGAGGAAAGTAGCCACTGGCCAATTACAATCCAGTAATTAACCTCTTGAGCAAAGAAGAAGTTGAATTCGACAAGAATATGCTTGGCAAAAATGTCAGCATATCTGTGACTGATGACTGCATAGTCAAGATCCCTGTCACCCTGCTGACTGATGACTGCATAGTCAAGATCCCTGTCACCCTGCTGACTGATGACTACATAGTCTAGATCCCTGTCACCCTGCTGACTGATGACTGCATAGTCAAGATCCCTGTCACCCTGCTGACTGATGACTGCATAGTCTAGATCCCTGTCACCCTGCTGACTGATGACTGCATAGTCTAGATCCCTGTCACCCCGCTGACTGACGACTGCATAGTCAAGATCCCTGTCACCCTGCTGACTGATGACTGCATAGTCTAGATCCCTGTCACCCTGCTGACTGACGACTGCATAGTCAAGATCCCTGTCACCCTGCTGACTGATGACTGCATAGTCAAGATCCCTGTCACCCTGCTGACTGATGACTGCATAGTCTAGATCCCTGTCACCTTGCTGACTGATGACTGCATAGTCAAGATCCCTGTCACCCCGCTGACTGACGACTGCATAGTCAAGATCCCTGTCACCCCGCTGACTGACGACTGCATAGTCAAGATCCCTGTCACCCCGCTGACTGACGACTGCATAGTCTAGATCCCTGTCACCCCGCTGACTGACGACTGCATAGTCTAGATCCCTGTCACCCCGCTGACTGACGACTGCATAGTCAAGATCCCTGTCACCCCGCTGACTGACGACTGCATAGTCAAGATCCCTGTCACTCTACTTCTAACATAAGGTATAGGTTCGAATCTTGACCGGGTCAGGACATAAATCCTCTTGGGGAAAATGTTACTCGTAAGTTGAGGGGAATTCAATATTGTAGGTTATTTATCTATTGATACTTATGAATCACCGAGTTGTTACCTCCACCAACCAAGTTGGGAGGAGGTTAGGTTTTCGTCCCTGTTTGTTTGTTTGTTTGTTTGTGTGTGAACAACTTCCTGGTCAGAGCATTGAAACATTCGGTATTAATCATGGAATAATTTTTATGTGGAGACGTGGAAGTGATACAATTTTGAAAGTCCTAGGTCAAAGGTCAAGGTCGAGCAAAACGTCGGCCGAATTAACCCTAATCTTAACCCAAAGTTCATACATGACTTCAAATACGTCTACTGTCTAAATAGACTCTGGGAAAGGCAAGCTGGTTTCGAGAGATAAGCTGCCATGGCGGAGGTCTGCACTCTAAGAGTGCTTTTCTAGTTAGGCCTGGAATCGCCCATGACCTACTCACCTACATCCATCTACAAAAGATATACCTTAAAAAGGCTGAGGGTCTTGCAACTTCACTCCGTTAAGATTCCGAGAAACCCCTTTGGAAGTCCGTGTGCCTCTGGCACCAACTCTTTGAAAGGTTGTGTCCTCTTGATGCCGAACCTTTTGAAAGCCGTGCCCTTCTGGCGCCTGCCTCTTAGGAGAGAAATGCCATTCAGGGCCCGTGCTCTTCTGGCGCCAACCTGTTTTGGAGACCTTGCCTTTCTGGCGCCTAGCCCTGTTGAAAGCCGTGCCCCTCTGGCGACTGTCTCTTAGGAAGTTCATGCCCTTCATGGCGTGTTCTTCTGGTGCCAACCAGTTTGGAAGACTTTGCCTTTCTGGCACCAACCCATTTGAAAGGTCATGCGTTTTGGAAGGTTATGCCCCTTGGGTTTTTCCTCCTCTGGCACCATGCCCCTCTTCACCAACCCCTTTGGAACGTCATGCTCTTGTGGTGCCAATCCATTTGCAAGGTCATGCCACTTTGGAAGGTTTTGCTCTTCTGGCGCCAACCCCTTTGAAAGGCTATGGCCCTCAGGTGTCTTCTCCTCTGGGGCCATCCCCTTCTGGCGCCTACCCCTTTGAAAGACTATACCTTTGTGGCGCCAACCCCTTTAGAAGACTATGCTCTTCTGGCACTAACCTCTTTAGAAGACTATGCTCTTCTGGCGCCAACCCCTTTAGAAGACTATGCTCTTCAGGCACCAACCCTTTTAGAAGACTATGCTCTTCTGGCGCCAACCCCTTTAGAAGACTATGCTCTTCAGGCACCAACCCTTTTAGAAGACTATGCTCTTCTGGCGCCAACCCCTTTAGAAGACTATGCTTTTCAGGCACCAACCCTTTTAGAAGACTATGCTCTTCAGGCACCAACCCTTTTAGAAGACTATGCTCTTCAGGCACCAACCCTTTTAGAAGACTATGCTCTTCTGGCGCCAACCCCTTTAGAAGACTATGCTCTTCTGGCACCAACCCCTTTAGAAGACTATGCTCTTCAGGCACCAACCCTTTTAGAAGACTATGGTCTTCAGGCACCAACCCCTTTAGAAGACTATGCTCTTCAGGCACCAACCCTTTTAGAAGACTATGCTCTTCTGGCGCCAACCCCTTTAGAAGACTATGCTCTTCAGGCACCAACCCTTTTAGAAGACTATGCTCTTCAGGCACCAGCCCTTTTAGAAGACTATGCTCTTCTGGCGCCAACCCCTTTAGAAGACTATGCTCTTCAGGCACCAACCCTTTTAGAAGACTATGCTCTTCTGGCGCCAACCCCTTTAGAAGACTATGCTCTTCAGGCACCAACCCTTTTAGAAGACTATGCTCTTCTGGCGCCAACCCCTTTAGAAGACTATGTTCTTCTGGCACCAACCCTTTTAGAAGACTATGCTCTTCTGGCGCCAACCCCTTTATAAGACTATGCTCTTCTGGCACCAACCCCTTTATAAGACTATGCTCTTCTGGCACCAACCCCTTTAGAAGACTATGCTCTTCAGGCACCAACCCTTTTAGAAGACTATGCTCTTCTGGCGCCAACCCTTTTAGAAGACTATGCTCTTCAGGCACCAACCCTTTTAGAAGACTATGCTCTTCAGGCACCAACCCTTTTAGAAGACTATGCTCTTCTGGCGCCAACCACTTTAGAAGACTATGCTCTTCAGGCACCAACCCTTTTAGAAGACTATGCTCTTCTGGCGCCAACCCCTTTTGGAAGACTATGCTCCTCTGGCACCAACCCTTTTAGAAGACTATGCTCTTCTGGCGCCAACCCCTTTTGGAAGATTATGCTCCTCTGGCACCAACCCTTTTAGAAGACTATGCTCTTCTGGCACCAACCCCTTTAGAAGACTATGCTCTTCTGGCGCCAACCCCTTTAGAAGGCTATGCTCTTCTGGCACCATCCCCTTTAGAAGACTATGCTCTTCTAGCACCAACCCCTTTAAAAGGCTATGTTCTTCTGGCGCCAACCCCTTTAGAAGACTATGCTCTTCTGGCACCAACCCCTTTAGAAGACTATGCTCTTCTGGCACCAACCCCTTTAGAAGACTATGCTCTTCTGGCACCAACCCCTTTAGAAGACTATGCTCTTCTGGCGCCAACCCCTTTAGAAGACTATGCTCTTCAGGCACCAACCCTTTTAGAAGACTATGCTCTTCAGGCACCAACCCTTTTAGAAGACTATGCTCTTCTGGCGCCAACCCCTTTAGAAGACTATGCTCTTCAGGCACCAACCCTTTTAGAAGACTATGCTCTTCTGGCGCCAACCCCTTTAGAAGACTATGCTCTTCAGGCACCAACCCTTTTAGAAGACTATGCTCTTCTGGCGCCAACCCCTTTTGGAAGATTATGCTCCTCTGGTACCAACCCTTTTAGAAGACTATGCGCTTCTGGCGCCAACCCCTTTAGAAGACTATGCTCTTCTGGCACCCACCCATTTTGAAGGCTATGCTCTTCTGGCACCAACCCCTTTAAAAGACTATGCTCTTCTGGCGCCAACCCCTTTAGAAGGCTATGCTCTTCTGGCACCAGCCCCTTTAGAAGACTATGCTCTTCTAGCACCAACCCCTTTAAAAGGCTATGTTCTTCTGGCGCCAACCCCTTTAGAAGACTATGCTCTTCTGGCACCAACCCCTTTAGAAGACTATGCTCTTCTGGCACCAACCCCTTTAGAAGACTATGCTCTTCTGGCACCAACCCCTTTAGAAGACTATGCTCTTCTGGCACCAACCCCTTTAGAAGACTATGCTCTTCTGGCACCAACCCCTTTAGAAGACTATGCTCTTCTGGCACCAACCCCTTTAGAAGACTATGCTCTTCTGGCACCAACCCCTTTGGAAGACTATGCTCTTCTGGCACCAACCCCTTTAGAAGACTATGCTCTTCTGGCACCAACCCCTTTAGAAGACTATGCTCTTCTGGCACCAACCCCTTTGGAAGGCCATGCCATCATTGTGTCAACCCCCTCCATTAGGAAAACAGCTGTATGGCGAAAAAATAAAATTTTTGTAACATGAAGTTGTGTACTTCTGAGCCGCAAAAATAAGAAACTTCAAGGTGAAGGTAACATCCAGAGATGTTAAAAAGCCGTTTTACTTCGCTTCACAAAAAAGGTTCACGGAGCGAAAGGTCCAGCTGTCACTTAGAAAGGACGAAATTCCAAGATAATTAAACTTACGTTTTATCATTTTTGATTCATCACGGAAGTTTTAATAGTTTATATACGAAAGATTTATTTTAATGTTACTGTTCTTGATATATTTAATTCTTATTGTTCAATACGGCTGTTGTAGCTCATTTATTTCCTTATTTCTTTTCCTCACTGGGCTATTTTTCACTGTTGAAGCCCTGGGGCTTATAGCATCTTGCTTTTCCAACTAGGGTTGAAGCTTAGGAATTAATAATAAGGATAATAATAATAATAATAATTATTATTATTATTATTATTATTATTATTATTATTATTATTAGTGGTAATTATCTCACGTAATTCAGATTGGTATTATGTGTTTAAATTTAATTTCATATCTATAAACATAAAATTAATTTAGTTTCGCCACTTAACTAAATAGAATATATTAATGCATATCCTTTCTTAAAAATCATATAATTTCTTATTAGTAAGAAAGATTTTTTAATATCTTTAGTTTCCCCCTTTAACTAAATAAGATATATTAATGCATATTCTTCCTTGATAATTATCTAATTTCTTATCAGTAAAAAAAAAAAAATATTTTGTTAGTTTCTACCATTAATCAATTAAGCAAATTTTTCCTTGAAAATTATCTAATTTTTTATCAGTAAATAAAAAATTAATTTCTTTTGTTTTTCCCATTAATTAAATAACCTATATTAAGGCAAATCTGTCTTTAAAATCATCTAATTTCTTATTAGTAAACAAAACATTAATTTCGTTAGTTTCTCCCATTAATTAAATAAGAAATCATTCCTTAAAGCCATCTAATTTCTTATCAGTAAACAGAAAATTAATTTCTTTATTTTCTCCTTTAACTAAATTAGTTATATCAAAGCAAATCATTCCTTAAGAATCATCTAATTTCTTATCAGTAAACAAAAAAAAATTTTCTCCCACTAACTAAATATATAAGTTATATTAAAGCAAATTTTTCCTAAAAAAAAACATAATTTAATTAGCATCTAGAAAGTAAAAACGTGGGATTTTCCTAACATTGCTTCCTTCCTAAAATTCCCCATTGCACACATAACGCCAACTGCATGAAACATTTTAATCCCCTTAC
>NC_090734.1:132274318-132276818 GCF_036898095.1 Palaemon carinicauda
ATGTGGTGTCGAATAAGTAGATGTGGTTGTGGTGGCGACAAATCGAATAAGTCGATGTGATGTCAAATAAATGGATGTGGTGTCGAATAAGTAGATGTGGTTGTGGTGTCGACATTATCGAATAAGTCGATGTGGTGTCGAATAAGTAGATGTGGTTGTGGTGGCGACAAATCGAATAAGTAGATGTGATGTCAAATAAATGGATGTGGTGTCGAATAAGTAGATGTGGTTGTGGTGGCGACAAATCGAATAAGTCGATGTGATGTCAAATAAATGGATGTGGTGTCGAATAAGTAGATGTGGTTGTGGTGTCGACATTATCGAATAAGTCGATGTGGTGTGAATAAGTAGATGTGATGTCGAATAAGTAGATGTGATGTCGAATAAGCAGAAGCAGATGTGGTGTCGACATTATCGAATAAGTCGATGTGGTGTCGAATAAGTAGATGTGATGTCGATTAAGTAAATGTGATGTCGAATAAGTAGATGTGGTATCGAATTGTTGAATAAGTATATGTCATGTGGGGTAAGATGTGATGTCGATTTGTCGATTAAGTTTGTTATTTAATCTATATATTTTTTTTAAATATTTAAAACAAATCGATTGTGAAATGATAAGCTGGATCATTTTGATTTTTATGATAATTCTTAAGCATCTGTTATTTGAATACTTCAAGACTTCTTTTTTTCATCTATAACATTTTCTAAATTTCAAAAAAATAAATTTTTAAACAACTTTTATTTTTAGATTTTTATGATAATTTAGGAGCTTCTGTCATTTGAATACTTCAAGATTTTTTTTTTTAATCTGTAACATTTTTTAAATGTAAAAAAATCCTTTTTGAAACGATGATTAGCTGGAAACTTTCCAGTGTCCTCCAGAAGCAAGGTCGGTGGCAAGCCCACCCGGGCTGGCATAGAAATAGAATCTCAATTTACGATACAAATAACTAATTTCGTTTAGATATGATTTTACAAATTCGCATCTTTGTACCACGTTGATATTAACTTTCTCGATTAATAGATTTTCCCGATATATATTTGCATATATAATGTTAAAAACGCTTCGAGAAGACTAAAATTGCAGCTAGATCTTTGCTCAGACAGCATATATGATGTTTAAAACTATCCCAGAAGACTAAATTTACTTCTAGATCTTTGCTGAGACAGCATATATAATTTTTAAAACTATTCCAGAAGACTAAATCTTTGCTTAGACTTCCTCCATAACGTTCAAAACGCTTCCAAAAGACTAAAATTACTTTCAGATCTGGGTGTCATCATTGCCTTCGCCCAAATCAAAGATTTTCCGAAGGGTATGTATTCACCCACGTCCTTTATTTATTTGTTTGTGAGCAACTGTACACAAAAAAACTAATGTACCCATTTTACCCAAACTTGGTTGCCATGTTAGGTATGATCCAAGGATAGGTGTGTAACATTTTGGATAAAGTACATCCAAGTACAAGTACGCAGCGGTACTTTAAAAATAATCGCAATGTTAAGTAATTGGAAAATATTTTGTTTATATTTTGTTTGTGAATAACATTACACAAAAACTACCGAACAATTTTCAATTAAACTTGGTGGACATGTAGGATTTGACTCAAGGACAAATCCATTAGATTTTGAAGAAAATACATCGAAGTTCAAGTAAGCAGGGGAGTTAAGAGCAAAATAAAACTACTTGGCATGGCGAAGGCATGCTCTCTACTGAGTACCCTGCTATTTATTGTTATTAGTAAAGCTAATTGCAATAGTAGTAGTATTGTATTTCAGTCCTCTGTGGCTAATAAAGATGGTAATATCCCTGTTCTTACTCTAACAGAAGCCATGATATTAGATTTATAAAACAATATTTCATATTCAAACAATTACGGAAGTGAGAACAGGACATACTTGAGATTAAAAAACGGTTATTGTTTCTAGTAAAGATGTTAATATCCCTGTTCTTACTCTAACAGAAGCCATGATATTATATTTATAAAAAAATAATTCATAATCAAACAAGTACGGAAATGCGAACAAGACATAGTTAAGATGAAACAAAAGATTATTTTCATTTTTCAACCCAAAAGATTATTTTCATTCTTCTACCCATATGAAAAAAGATTATTTTCTTTCTTCTACCCTACGAAAAAAGATGATTTTCATTCTTCTACCCTACGAAAAAAGATTATTTTCATTCTTCTACCCTACGAAAAAAGATTATTTTCATTTTTTTACCCTACGAAAAAAAAAGATTATTTTCATTTTTCTAACCCAAGAAAAAAAAAAGATTATTTTCATTCTTCTACCCTACGAAAAAAAATTATTTTCATTCTTCTACCCTACGAAAAAAAATTATTTTCATTCTTCTACCCTACGTGCCAAACAGTTAAGACCAACAGGAAGAAAAACGAGATAAAGAAAAAAAAGAGAAAAATAGGAAAACTGGCCAGGCAAGTGTCTTGTGAAAACCGCATATAGGATCTGACCTTGAGGAGCTACACTCTCACTT
>NC_090734.1:132279700-132297200 GCF_036898095.1 Palaemon carinicauda
TTAATATACCTTAATGTAGGTTGTAGCAACTAGAGTTAACAAAACCTATATGTATATATATATATATATATATATATGTATATATACAGTATATATATTTAAATATATACTATATATATATATATATATATTTATTTATATATATATATGCACTATATATTTATATATATATATGTTTATATATATATATATATATTTACAGTATATATATATATATATATATGTATATATATATAACATATAATGTATATATATATATATATATATATGTTTATATATATATATATATATATGTGTATGTATATTTGTGTATTTCATGTATATAGCATATAAATGAATATTTATATATGCATATAATATAATGTTACATCATTATAACACCATGATGTAATATTTTCATCATTTGGAAGTATATGTATATATATATATATATATATAATATATATATTTATATATTTAGATGTATGTATATATATGTATATATATATATATTATATATATATAAGCATTTAGAAGTGGAAGAAAAAATCTGCTGGATAAATAAGTTATTTATATTCTATTTTATAACAAAATTATTTATGTTAATAGATGTAAATATAAATTTATACATACAGTATAGAACATATTTTCAGATACTCAAGTGTTGATTCCTATACAATTTATTCAACATTAAGCCTAACATGACGTCACAGCATCTCACATCCCACTTATTATTGAATAAAATCTTAATAAATTTCAATACATTCAACATTAGTGAATAATATTTTTCCAATTTCACTTTTCATTTCTAACCCATCATTCAATTTTATCATATATCCCTTTCATTATTCATGTTTTTTTTTATTCAAGTGGGTGAAACTCGTCCGGGTAACCTTCGCCAAAATCCATAGGCCTAACCATAGATGCTATTTATGTTAAGGTCGCTTTCTCTTCTCCACTCGTGATTTTTTTGTTGTTGTTTTTTGTAGGGCAACAAATGTCAGGGCTAAGGCATGTCATTTTTTATATGGGCCTCGTTTCGCCATAGTTGTTTTTATAGGCCCAATAACGTAAGCATATGAACATGCTTATCCATAGTACAAGCAGCCCCTGTTTTATCTTGCATAGGCCTACGTTAATTGAATTCTTCATCCAATAAGTTGTGTCACAATAGTTGTTTGTTTAATTTTTAAACCTAATAACGTAAGCATATGAACATGCTTAGCCATAGTGCTAACAGCTCCTGTTTTATCATGCATAGGTCTACGTTAACTGAATTCTTCATTCAGTAAGTCGAGTGTCACAATAATTGTTTGTTTTGGTCTAACAATATAAGCATATGAACATGCTTAGCCATAGTGCTAGCAGCCCATGTTTTATCATGCAAACAGGTAGTTATAGCGTGTGTAGGCCTACGTTAACTAAATTCTTCTCCAATAAATACATTGTTAATATAGTTGTTTGTTTAGGCCTAACAGTATAAGCATATGAACATGCTTAGCCATAGTACTAGCATCCCCTGTTTTATCATGCATAGGCCTACGTTAACTGAATTCTTCATCCAATAAGTTGTGTCACAATAATTGTTTGTTTTGGGCCTAACAATATAAGCATATGAACATGCTTAGCCATAGTACTATCAGCCTCTGTTTCATCTTGCAAACAGTTAGTTTTAGCTGATGTAGGCCAACGTTAACTAAATTCTTCAATATCCAATAAATATATTTTAAGTAACTCACAATTTTCAGTCTATTGTAAAAAGAAGAAAATGTTTATAATAGCAAAAACAACTATAATAACATCAGCCTTCGTTTCCTTAAAGCAAATAGGCAGTTCGTACACGTAGGACTACGTTAACTAATTTTTCCAGTATGCAATAGATAGAATTTAAGTAACTTACAACTTGCAATATATTGTAATAAAAAAATATTTATATTAGCATAAAAAATCCAGAGTAACATCAGCCGTCGTTTCCTTGTGCGAATATGCAGTTCGTACTCAGAGGCCTACGTCAAATAAATTCCTCAGTATCCAATAAATAGACTTCAAATAACTTACAAATTTCAATTTTTCGTCAAGGTAAAAAAATGAGGTTTTTAATGATGACAACGAACAAATATATACTCGATAATTTCTGCCTAGTCATAGGCCTATAGGCCTATGTTAACTAAATTCCTCAGTATCCAATAAATAGACTTAAAAGAACTTTTCAATCTTTTGTAAAAGAAAAAAATGAGGTTTTTTAACCAGTGAACATCTGGTTGAATGATATCAGCCTAGTCATAGGCCTGTAGGCCTACATTAACTAAATTCTTCAGTATCTAATAAATAAACTTCAAATAAGATAGCTTTCATTCTTTTGTAAAATAAGAAAAACAGATTTTCAACAGGTGAGATTGAACAAATGGTCGGTTAATCTCTGCCAAGTCACTAGGCCTAATTCATTCGTATCTGTGAATCTTGATTGGTGTGACCAAGGTCTATAGAATACTGTGACCTTTTTTTCTCTTGAGGATGGGTCAAGGATATACATCTGTTGTTCAAACTTCAAGATAAAGTTTGTTTTTTTCCTCCCTTACACGCAAACTCACTGCTGGTAATTGATTTGCAATAAATACATATTTACCAATGGAATTTCTGGAGACACTTTGTTATAGTGTATATATTTTGAGAATATTTTTAAAATATAGACCCTTGTATTTTTTTAAGAGTGATCGGAATATATATATATATATATATATATATATTGATAGATAGATAGATAGACACTTGCTCTTTATTACATATGGGGGGGATTATTATTATTATTATTATTATTATTATTATTATTACTAGCTAAGCTACAACCCTAGTTGGAAAAGCAGGATGCTATAACACCAAGGGCTCCAACATGAAAATAGCCCATTGAGGAAAGGAAATAGATAAGGTACATATGAGAAGTAATCAGTAAAGAATATATATTTTAAAACCAGTAACAACGTTGAAATAGATTGTTTTATATATAAACTATAAAGAGAAACTTCTAAACTGTTCGACGTAAAAACTTTTACTGTAAGTTTGAACTTCTGAAGAGTGTGGATAAGAATATTAAGTTTTATAAACCCATTCTATAAGTTCATATTGATCTTACAGGGGAAGTGAATGGACTCCCTAGCCCCAGGGCTGGGCTGTATGGCCCAAATTTATGAGGACAAAATTCATGAATCCAATGAAAAATACAAATATATTTAAAGGTCGCTCATGAATGCCAGAGACAAGGGACAGAAGAATGCCATAGTGACTGGCCATTTAGGCTTATATGATCAGCTCCTAAGCCACCTCTCCACCAAAGATAGGACCAGGGAGAGCCAGGCAATGGCTGCCGAGGATTCATACCTATAGTCTTCCTACCTCACCAGGATGGCGGGAATGCAGATCATCATCATCATCATCTCCTCCTACACCTATTGACAAAAAGGGCCTCAGTTAGATTTCACCAGTCGTCTCTATCTTGAGCTTTTAAATCAATACTTCTCTATTCATCATCTCCCACTTCACGCTTCATAATCATCAGCCATGTAGGTCTGGGTCTTCCAACTCTTCTGGTGCCTTGTGGAGCCCAGTTGAAGGACTGGGGGGCTTTCCTTAGACACTTAAATCCAAAGAGGATTCATTGGCTAAATTCATCAAAGGATGGTCCGTTCCTTGTGATGCGCTGTGCCTATCTATCTAATAGAAAATATAGAGCATAAGCGTGTCACGAATCCCACCCAAGAGATTGCTAGGCAGAGACATTCCCAATAAGCCACCACTACCCTTTAATAACTGACCCTGGTTTTCGTGACGCCCTTTCACGTTAATAATAGAAATCATGATAAAGTGTAGATGGAGAAAGCTGGTCAGAAACATGGACCCCACATAGAAGTGGGATGTGATGCAGACAAAGAAGAAGATGATAAAATGTCTAAATAATTAACAAGAGAAGTACTGTAAAGGCGAAGGTGTGATCAGTACCTCAGTTTTATATCAGGTTAGGAAAGATAGAAAAAATAGGCTGTTGATAGCAGAAGTTTCCTGGTCGCTGATTGGTTAGAATTATCTTGTCCAACCAATCAGCGATCAGGATACTTTTCCGAGCTAAAAGGGCACCGCTGCGAGTCGGTGCAAATATGACTAGCTAAAAGAAATGGACTATAGATAGCACTCAGTAGAGAGCATGCCTTCGCCACGCCAAGCAGTCTCAGTTTGCTCATAATTTCACTGTATACTTTTGTTTTGATGTATTTTCTTCAAAATTGAATGGATTTGTCCTTGGGTCATACATCACATGCCCACTATTTCATTGAAATTGGTTCTGTAGTTTTTGCTTAATGAGTTGGGATACAGTACTTGTGACTGGCGGAATCTAACCGAGGCCCTTTGCGTCAATAGGCGTAAGAGGAGATGGTGATGATCATTGAGTTTTTGCTTAATGTTATTCACACATAGAGTATTTGCCAATTTATAACATTGCGATTATTTCCAAAGTACTGTTACGTACCTGTACTTAAATGTACTATATCTAAAACGTTACAGATTCATCCTTGGGCCATACCCAACATAACTACCAATTTTGCTCAAAATCGATACAGTAGTTTTTGTGAAAAGTTTTTTACAAACATGGATGAATACATACCCTTCTGATTTTGGGTAACGCATTAACCATTAGTTCACGTAGTTATACCTCTTTTATTATTCTCGAAGTGAGGAATTATATTAAAACTAGAGGGGACTTTCAGTAGAGAGCAGACCTCCGCCGCTGCAGCTTATTTATCGACCTTTCCCTCGACCTTGATCTTGGCTTTTGACCTTAACATGTATTAATTTGCGTGGATTTTCACACACTCAAATATGAACTAAGTTTAAAGTCCATGTGACTTTTGGCTGATTACGTGAATCGGACATTTTGCGTGACCGTGACCTTGAGCATTGACCTTGACATTCCAAAATTTAATAATTTTCAGCTTTTTACATAATAGTTAATCCATGCAAGTTTTATTACTCTACGATTAAAATTGTGGCCAGGAAGCTGTTCACAAACAAACAAACACAAACACACAGAAAAACATAACATCCTTCCAACTTCGTTGGCGGAGGTAAAAATGAAGCAGAGAAAAAGGTTAGATATTTATTTCCTTTTCTCGTCGCTAAACCTTCCAACGGTTACAAGAGAGAGAGAGAGAGAGAGAGAGAGAGAGAGAGACGTAAACATCAGTTGAATAGAAATGAGAGAAACATTACATACTTGGGAGAAACAGCACACATATACAGAGAGAGAGAGAGAGAGAGAGAGAGAGAGAAACGTAAACATCAGATTTATAGAAATGAGAGAAACATTACATACTTACGAGAAACAGCACACATACAGAGAGAGAGAGAGAGAGAGAGAGAGAGAGAGAGAGAGACGTAAACATCAGATTTATAGAAATGAGAGAAACATTACATACTTACGAGAAACAGCACTCATATACAGAGAGAGAGAGAGAGAGAGAGAGACGCAGCCCAGGAAGAAATAAACGTAAACAGAAGTTGAATAGAAACTCTGGGACGGTTAAATGAAAAAGCGAAAGTGAAGGTCAGTGAATCTACCTCCAAACTCTCTGTGATTCGCTATCATTCTGTACCTGTTGGTTACTCACCAACCTCCCTCTATTTCCTCTCTCCCTCCTCCTCCCTCCCCCTCCGATTTGCGTATGAGTAACTTCGCGTATACCTCTTCTAGGAGAAGGATAATCCAAAATCAAACCATTGTTCTCTAGTCTTGGATAGTGCCATAGCCTCTCTACCCCGGTCTTCCACTGTCTCTTGGGTTAGAGTTCTCTTGCTTGTGGGTACACTCGGGCCATACTATTCTATCTAATTTCTCTTCATGTTGTCTTGTTAAAGTTTCTATAGTTTAGACAGGAAATATTTATTTTAATGTCACTGTGCTTAAAATATTTTATTCTTCCTTGTTTCCTTTTTTCACTAGGTTATTTTCCCTGTTGGGGCCCCTGGGCTTATAGCATCTTGCTTTTCCAACAAGGGTTGTAGCTTAGCAAGTAATAATAATAATAATAATAATAATAATAATAATAATAATGTAAAAGGCGTACGAACCTGAATATATTAAAATGTATTCATGTTTTTGCGATCTGTAGCGTGTATGTTGGTAGCTAATTATTCAAGACTGATAAAAACCTCAGGATAACGCTGTACTAAACCACGGGATGTCAGGGGAAGGTTGCTCAAGGTTACGCTGAGAGAGAGAGAGAGAGAGAGAGAGAGAAAGTTACACTCGTGTATGGAGGTAGACCATAACCTTCCATGTATAATTGATAGCTTACATAAAAGGGAGCTGGAAAAGTGGCTAGAAACAGGAGAGGATAAAAAGGGTGAATAAATTGGTCTATCAATCTAACATGGCACTTTCCCTAATTTAAGGGGCTTACTCTCTTGGATTAGAGTTCTGCTTGGGGGTACACTCGGGCACACTATCCTATCTTGTTTCTGTTCCCTTTTTTCAAGTTTTTTACCTTACCATGGAACTTTCCCTAATTTAAGGGGCTAACTCTCTTTGATTAGAGTTCTCCTGCTTGGCGGTATACTCAGGCACACTATTCTATCTAATTTCTCTTCCTCTTGTTTTTTTTTTATATTTTATAAATGGATGATGTAATTTGATATTGTTACTGTTCTCGAAATATTTTATTTGATTGTTTATTCTTCTCTTGTCATTTATTTCCTTGTTTCCTTTCCCCATTTGGGTATTTTTCCCTGTTGGAGCCTTTGGGCTTATAGCATCTTGCTTTTCCAATTAGGGTCATAGCCTAGCTTCTACTACTACTACTACTACTACTACTAACTACTAATAATAATAATAATAATAACTGACATCAAAATAAATAAAATTAGGATTTTTTCTGTTAGTTCCTCTCAGCCTGACGAGGGACTCAGCCGAGTTTGGTTGGTACTTCTAGGGTGCTACAGGACCCACCCTCACCCGTTATCCACCACAAATGAAACTTCATATGCTGAATCCCCTACTGCCGCTACCTCAGCGGTCACCTTAGGTGACGCGAGGTAGCAGCGGGACCTATCATTTCTATTCATAGCCCCGTAGGATTCTCTTTTGCCTATCACATCTATCCGACTGTTCCCTAGGGATTCCTTCACACCATCCTTCCACCCAAAAAAAGAAATGAGAGAGAGAGAGAGAGAGAGAGAGAGAGAGAGAGATCAAGGAGTAAATATGAGAGAGAGAGAGAGAGAGAGAGAGAGAGAGAGATCAAGGAGTAAATATGAGAGAGAGAGAGAGAGAGAGAGAGAGAGAGAGAGAGAGAGAGAGAATCTAAATGATTTAAATTTTTCCTTGAAAGGTAGACCTGGCATTCCAGGGTCTTGTAATTCAAACAATTACCATTTGGACATTACCATCATTCTTTATTTTTTTATGTTGACGTTCTGTAATTTATTTTTCTGTATCCATTTTTTTTATTCATTTCTTTTTGTTCCATTATTATGTTATTATGTTGACGTTCTGTAATTTATTTTGCTGTATCCATTTTTTTTTTTTAGTATTATTATGTTTACGATAATATCTTGACCTTCTGTAATTTATTTTTTCTGTATCCAACCACGACTGTATTTATTTATATTTCCAAATATGAGATAGTTAACTTGAAGAAGGTTTAAAGGTCGCTCATGAATGGCGGGCGTAAGGGCCAGGGCAATAACCTGGAGACTGACCTTTTATACGTATGATAAGCGCCCAAGCCCCTTTTCCATCTAGCTAGGACCAAGGAGGGCCAGGCAATGGCTGCTGATGACTTAGCAGCTAGACCAAGAGGCTTCCTAAACGCTACATCCCTAGCTCACAAGGATGGTGAGGTTGTTAACACTATTTGAAACTATCGACCTTGAGCGGGTCTCGAACTCCCGTCCAACAGGTTGCCAGGCAGCGAATTTTCTTATAGATAATTGAGGAGACAAATATTCTTCTTTTCTTAAAATCTGGGATTTTCAATTTACTTTTTGTATTATGAAGCAATGGAAGAGATATGTGTTCTTATACTCTTGGGCTAAAGATAAGTTTATTTTTGCAATCTCTCTCTCTCTCTCTCTCTCTCTCTCTCTCTCTCTCTCTATAATATATATATATATATATACATGGATATAGATATATACATATATATAATATATATGTATATAGACTTATATATATATATATATATATTTATATATATAATATATATATGTATATATTATATACATATGTATATATAAATATATATATATATATATTTATATATATACTTATACATATATATGTATATATAATATATATATATATATAATATACATATGAAATAAGCACAAGAAGGTATTAAAACGAATAACCTTTCCAACATTGGGTGTGGTCAGTGCTTGCTAAAATGACTAGTGGCATTGTATGTGGGTGGTATTCAGTCCCAAGGATCTTTATTTCTTCATACTAACCCTTCTCAGACTCTGAATTTCATTCGTTTAAAATTAGGCTGAAATACATCCTGTCCTTTCAGTGCAAACTATTCCACGCAAAATAATATGCTGGGAAGAGTATATACTATATATATATATATATATATATATTTAATATACATATGTATGCATGTATATATATATATATATATATATAAATTTACAATATATATATATATATATATAAATTTACATATACATATATATGTATGTATATGTATATGTATATATATATATATATATATATAAATATATATATATATATATATACAGTATATATATAAAAATTTACATATATTATATAATTTATTGAATCAGTTAGTTCTACCTACCCGCATATATACATTCACATTATACAGACGCAAAACTATAGATTCACATGACCTTCATCGTATTGGGCACAACGACCTATGGTGAAAAAAATTCTCTCTCTCTCTCCTCTCGTCTCTCTCTCTCTCTCTCTCTCTGAAAGGACCTTGGGATAGACTTTCTACTCTTCGTTCATTCCCCTGTGTTCGTTTCGATGTTAATAAATCAGTGGTCATGTTGTTCAAAGAGGACGAGGTTCTCTCTCTGATGTTGCCGGTAATTTACGTTGGCTCTGCCAGGCGTAGGAGAAGAGATTTCTGGGCGAGGCTTGTAATGACGCAGTTTGGGATTAGGAAAGACCTTGTTATTATAGTGTTTTGTGTGATGTTATTGGATGGATACTTTACGATGTCTGTTTTTATGTATTCAGAGAGAGAGAGATCAAGGAGTGACTAGGTGTGTGTCTGAGAGAGAGGAGAGAGAGAGAGAGAGAGAGAGAGATATCAAGGAGTGAATATGAGAGAGAGAGAGAGAGAGAGAGAGAGATCAAGGAGTGAATATGAGAGAGAGAGAGAGAGAGAGAGAGAGATCAAGGAGTGACTAGGCGTGTCTGAGAGAGAGAGAGAGAGAGAGAGAGAGATCAAGGAGTGAATATGAGAGAGAGAGAGAGAGAGAGAGAGATCAAGGAGTGAATATGAGAGAGAGAGAGAGAGAGAGAGAGATCAAGGAGTGACTAGGCGTGTCTGAGAGAGAGAGAGAGAGAGAGAGATCAAGGAGTGACTAGGTGGTGTGTCTGAGAGAGAGAGAGATAGAGAGAGAGAGAGAGAGATCAAGGAGTGACTAGGGTGTCTGAGAGAGAGAGAGAGAGAGAGAGAGAGATCAAGGAGTGAATATGTGTGTGAGAGAGAGAGAGAGATCAAGTAGTTAATATGTATGTGTATGAGAGAGAGAGGAGAGAGAGAGAGAGAGATATCAAGGAGTGAATATGTGTGAGAGAGAGAGAGAGAGAGAGAGAGAGAGAGATCAAGAGTGAAATATGTATGTGTATGTGTGTGTGTGAGAGAGAGAGAGAGAGAGAGAGAGAGAGAGAGATCAAGCAGTGAATATGTAAGAAAATAGATTAGTTGACATTTTTCACTCACAAAAAAACACCTACATTTATTTTATCATGCTGTTTTTTATATATTCCTTAATTCAGATTATTAATCAATATTCCGACGAAGGAGTGATAGAAATAGACTGGTTGATATTTACATGCAAAAAAAAAAACAACTATATTATGCTGTTTTTGTTTTGTTTATATTATATATATATATATATATATACATATATATATATATATATATATTCTTGCTTTTTGGATTATTAAACAATTTACTGTCTAAGGTGTGATAAAAATATATTAATTGACATTTGCATGTACAATAACATCTATAATTATTACCATTACGGTTTTTTTTTTAATAATCTTTTTATTTTTATAATTATACAATTTTCTAAGGTGTGATAAGAATTTGTACGTTCATAAACATCTATTACTTTAAATCATCAAGAGTATATTATTAGATTAAACATTCATTAAAAGAAAACATATAGAATTTTCTATCATCATTAGCGCTTAACACAAGGGCATTGAAGATGGCAATATATATATATATATATATATAGATAGATAGATATAAATATATATGTATATGTGTATTATATATATTTATATTTATATATATATATATATATATATATGATTTAGAGTAATATATTGATTTGCTATTACGCAGACTTATTTTTTTTTTTTATTTGCTAACTTACCAGCCTGTTAATTCTCACTAAATGGGTTGTTTCATACACGTTCATGATGAATAACTTAATAGATGTACGTAATTAATTATTTCATAAGTTTTATTCATTATTGAAGCGATAGAAAGACAAAAATGTTTCTTTCGTAAATATGCTACGTGTGTTAAAACGGCCAATTTCACTCAATATACTAAATATTCTAAAATACACTCAGCTAATTGTAGAGTAAGGGGCCTCATCTCTCAGATGTTACAACGAAGAAAGAAAGAAAGAAGAAAAAACTCTCAGCTCCAATAATTTAACTTCAGGGTCAACTCAACTTCGTGCAAACATACGGTTGAGTGAAAGTTTTCGAATACGTTGTTGGAGGGCGGACAAGGTCACGCTTTGTTGAGGCAAGGAAGAGGAGGAGGAGGAGGAAGAGGGAGAGGGAGAAGAAGGGAGAGAAGAGGGAGAAGTCAAACAACCCAAAAACGGCTCCCCTACGGGCTGCTAAAAAACAAAAGGTCTCTTCGTAGTTTCGTGCGGTTGGCTGGCAGATGCCAAACTCTTCCACCTCGTGTGGATATGGCACCTGGATCGTGGAAGATTCTTCATTGCGCGCGCGAAATTCATTCGGTGTTTACAAGACACTATGTGGTTGTTTCTATTATTCCTTCTCTTGTTTCTTTTATAGCTCGAATTCTGGCATTTATTCCTTCTCTGGTTTCTTTTCTGTCGTGAATCCAGGCTTTTATTACTTCTCTTGTTTCTTTTATAGCCTCATTAAAGGCTTTTATTCCTTCTCTTGTTTTATTTATATCTTGATTAAAGGCTTTAATTCCTTTTCTTGTTTCTTTTATAGCTCGAAGTCAGGCTTGTATTCCTTCTCTTGTTTCTTTTATATCATGAATAAAGGCTTTTATTCCCTTTGCTTCTTTTATATCTCGAATTCGGGCTTTAATTCCTTCTCTTGTTTCTTTTATAGCTCGATTTCAGGCTTTCATTCCTTCTCTTATTTCTTTTTTGTCGTGAATTCAGGCTTTTATTCCTTCTCTTGTGTCTTTTATATCATGAATTCAGGCTTTTATTCCCTTTGCTTCTTTTACATCTCGAATTCAAGCTTTTGTTTCTTCTCTTGTTTCTCTTATATCTTGATTAAAGGCTTTAATTCCTTCTCTTGTTTCTTTTATAGCTCGAATTCAGGCTTTTATTCCTTCTCTTGTTTCATTTATATCTTGATTAAAGGCTTTAATTCCTTCTCTTGTTTCTTTTATAGCTCGAATTCAGGCTTTTGTTCCTTCTCTCGTTTCTTTTATATCTCGAATTCAGGCTTTTATTCCTTCTCTGGATTCTTTTATAGCTCGAATTCAGGCTTTTATTCCTTCTCTTGTTTCATTTATATAGCGAATTCTGGCTTTTATTCCTTCTCTTGTTTCTTTTATAGCTCGAATTTAGGCTTTTTTTCCTTCTCTTGTTTCTTTTATAGCTCGAATTCAGGCTTTTATTCCTTCTCTGGTTTCTTTTATAGCTCGAATTCAGGCTTTTATTCCTTCTCTTGTTTCTTTTATAGCTCGAATTTAGGCTTTTTTTCCTTCTCTTGTTTCTTTTATAGCTCGAATTCAGGCTTTTATTCCTTCTCTGGTTTCTTTTATAGCTCGAATTCAGGCTTTTATTCCTTCTCTTGTTTCTTTTATATAGTGAATTCAGGCTTTTATTCCTTCTCTTGTTTCTTTTATAGCTCGAATTCAGGCTTTTATTCTTTCTCTTGTTTCTTTTATAGCTCGAATTTAGGCTTTTATTCCTTCTCTTGTTTCTTTTATAGCTCGAATTCAGGCTTTTATTCCTTCTCTGGTTTCTTTTATAGCTCGAATTCAGGCTTTTATTCCTTCTCTTTTTTCTTTTATATAGTGAATTCAGGCTTTTATTCCTTCTCTTGTTTCTTTTATAGCTCGAATTCAGGCTTTTATTCCTTCTCTTGTCTCTTTTATATTGCAAATTCAGGCTTTTATTCCTTCTCTTGTTTCTTGTATAGCCTGATTAAAGGCTTTAATTCCTTCTCTTGTCTCTTTTATAGCTTGAATTCAGTCTTTTATTCCTTCTCTTGATTTTTTTATATCGCGAATTCAGGCTTTTATTCCTTTTGTTTCTTTCATATCTCGAATTCAGGCTTTTATTCCCTTTGCATCTTTTATGTATTGAATTCAGGCTTTTATTCCCTCACTTGTTTCCTATATATCTTGAATCCAAGCTTTTCTTCCTTTTGTTTCTTTTATAACTCGTCTTCAGGGAGAATTTCAGGATCGTGGTTCATAATTATGAGTTTAATTCCCCTGACCAATTATTCCGGGCTTGCTAAAAAGGCATTTCCTAGGGGAAGTATATAACTCTCTCCTTTTCAGGATCCGCGAGAGAAAATATTTTTAACAAGGTCATGTAGGCTATTCAAGGGAGGTACCTGTGAGGCCATTGTCCTTATTATTATTATTATTATTATTATTATTATTATTATTATTTTTTTTTTTTTTTTTTTTTTTGTAATTATTATTATTATTATTATTATTATTATGATTATTATTATTGCTGTTATTGTTATTATTTTTATTATTATTGTTATTATTATTAATAATATTATTATTATTTTTGTTATTATTGCTATTATTATTAATATTTTTATAATAATAATAATAATAATAATAATAATAGTAATCATAATAATAATAGTAATCATAATAATAATAGTAATCATAATAATAATAATAATAATAATAATTATTATTATTATTATTATTATTATTATTATTATTATTAGCTAATCTACAACCCTAGTTGGAAATGCAGGATGCTTTAAGCCCAATGTCCCCAACAAGGAAAAATAGCCCAGTTTGATAAGGATATAAAGAAATAAATAACTACAAGAGAAGTAATGAAGAGTTAATATAAGATACTTTAAAAGCAGTAACAACATTAATATAATACGGACCGAATCTGTGCCAAAGAGTAATGCATTTAAAAAAAAATTCAAAGATTATTTTATGATTTTTTAAACAACCAGTTTCACCAGACTTGGCAATATATAGATAACTCGAGGGACACTCAGTAGAGCGCAGACCTCCGCCGCGGTAGCTTATTTTTCGACTTTTCGCTCGACTTGACCTTGACCTTTACATATATTAATTGGCATGGATTTTTATGTACTTAAATATGAACCAAGTTTGAAGTGTCTGTGACAACGATGTCTTAACTTATGGCTGATTACGTGAATTGGACATTTTACTTGACCTTTGATCTTGACCTTTGACCTTAACCTATGTTAATTGGAGTGGATTTTCATACACTCAAATATGAACCAATTTTGAAGTCTCGGTGATAACGATATCCAAACTTATGGTTGATTACGTGAATTAGACATTTTGCTTGACCGTGACCTTTGTCCTTTGAACTTGACCTTCCTAAATTTAATAATTTCCAGCTTTTTACCTAACACTTAATCCCTGCAAATTTCATTACTCTACGGTTAAAATTGTGTCCAGGAAGCTGTTCACAAACAAACACACAAACTAACATACAAACAGGGGGTATAACATAACCTCCTTCCAACTTCGTTGGCGGAAGTAACAATAATTAAAGTGCTGGAGACGTTTAAAGCGTATTTTAATATATTCAGTGATACAATTGAACGTTGCATTAGGATATTCTGATACAGTCGATCAAAATACAGGAAATAGCCTTCACTGACCATGTTAACAACTCATGATTCTTTTTTCTTTTTTTTTTTATTTTTTATTTTTTTTATCAATGGAAAACACCAAAAAAATTCTAATTACTTCAATTCATTTCTTTAATTCTGACAAATGACCATTTATTGTTACGAGTATAATTCTTATCTTTTGCATATCATCATCATATCCTCCTACGTCTATTGACGCAAAGGGCCTCGGTTAGATTTCGCCAGTCGTCTCTATCTTGAGCTCTTAGTTCAATATTCTACATTTATCATTTACTTCGCGCTCTTAGTCTTCAGCCATGTAGTCCTGGGTCTTGCAACTCCTTTAGTGCCTTGTGGAGCCCAGTTGAATGTTTGATGAACTAATCTCTTTTGGGGAGTGCGAAGAGCATGCCCAAACCATCTCCATCTACCCTCATCATGATCTCATCAACATATGGCACCGGAGTAATCTCTCTTAATCTATCTGCATATACTTGGCAGATAGCTTTTATTATTTTTTTCGTGGGTAAAAAAATGAAATAAAAATTCTCTTCCTTTTAATTTTTGTTTAGTTACCACAGATAAATTGAACATTTATCATCATGAAAATAATTTTTATCTTTTACATATACTTTGCAGATAATTTTTCAAATTTTTTTCGTGGGTAAAAAAATCAAATTTATTTTCACTTTAATTTATTTGTTTAATTATCACAGATAAATTGAACATTTATCATCACAAAGGTAATTTTTATCTTTTGCATATACTTTGCAGATACATTTTCACTTTTTCCTTAGTAAAAAAAAAAAAGATTTTATCGTTATTTCAATTCATTTTTCTTTAATTCTCATATATGAATATTTATCATCACGAAGATAATTTTTATCTTTTGCGTTTACTTGATATAATTTTTCACTTTTTTTCGTTATTAAAAAAAAAACAGTATTTTTACTTTAATTCAGTTAGTTTCTTTAATTCTCACATAAGATAATTTTCACTTTTTTCGATGGTAAAATTAAAAACCAATCCATTTTCTCTTTACTTCAGTTAGTTTCTTTAAATCTCACAGAAGATAATTTTCATCCTTTGTATATACGTATTTTACAGATGATTTTTCACTTAAAAAAAAAAAAATCTATCCATAACCCTGGCGTGTCCCAGGTCATTAGTTCATCTGCCCCTACCTTTAGATGGCCTTCGCATCCTTATTATCCCATAGAGCCGTTACAAGGATTTAATCTTAATCCTACTACTACTGCGTATCTCTTTCAAGAGCGTAGGAGGTAACGAATGACAATGAACTTTCTGCAGATTATGGAGTGAGCAACGAGGAACCCGGAACCTGTTTTAAAGCGCAAGTTTCTTTATAATTTCAATACTGAGAATATCAAGTTGTTAAACTATAGTCACATGTACAATTTTACGTTTTAATTGTTATTTATGCATTCACACCTCCTTAGGTGTGTATGCATATTTGATATTTTGAAGGGGTCTAAGGAAATTCTAAGTTTTTGAATATGCAGTGTTATTTTCAATAAGGTAGGCCTGGTCTTAATAAACTTTATTGCAGCTAAAATTCTTCCTAAGAATATTATATGTACAAAATATTATCTGTGGTGTATGAATACTTAAGTTTTGGTTAAGTAGAATATCAAAATCATTTTGCTTTATATGATAGTAAATGTTAGGCTGCCTTTTTTGTCAACCGACAGAATATAATAGTAATTTATCAATATAGTTTAACTTGCATCATTGGCTTCTATACTCAATTTTTTTAATGGGGCGCATTTGCACTACCTCGCAGGGGTGCCCTTTTAGGTCGGAAATATTTTCCTGCTATCTGATTGGTTAGAATTATCTTGTCCAGCCAATCAGCTATTAGGAAACTTTTCCGAGCTAAAAGGGCATCCCTGCGAATTAGTGCAAACGCGTCTCATTAAAAAAAAATTGAGTATAGTAGTGTGCTCACAATCATAGTGTTGTGGAGAGAGCAACGAAGAACCCGAAACCAATAGACTCACCATAAGGAAAAATGAAAGCAAAAGTAGAATATGTATATGTATATATATACATACATATATATATATATATACACATACATATATATATGTATATATATATACATATACATATATATATGTATATATATATATATATATACATATACATATATATATGTATGTATATATATACATACATACATATATATATATATATATATATATATATATATATATATATATATATATATATATGTGTGTGTGTGTGTGTGTGTGTGTAAAATTCACAGGGAAACATGATGCTCAGATGCAAAATAACCACAGGGAAAATGAAATAGAAAATATAGGTGTAAATCCTGACAATTTTCATGATACTTCTTCAGAGAACTGAAGAAGTATCACGACACTATCCAGGACTCACTTCTGTATTTTCTATTTCATTTCCCCTGTGGTTACCTTAACTATACACTGTATACAGTACATACACAAGAAGGGAAGATGGAAGCATTTATGAAAAGTATGTATTTCTGATATCACATTCATGAAACTTTTAATCTTTTTTTTATCTTTGTTCATGTACCGATACCGCTATGAAGGTCATGTGACCACCGATATGCTTCACGCTTCCTCGTATCCTGTGGACATTTTAGAAACATCTGAGGACAATTTGCTCTCATATGAAAAATTAACATTTTTTAGTCCTTGGATTTGAAAAAAATTGTTGATTTTGCGAATGGTTATATATTCACCCCTGTTTGTTAGTTTGTTTGTTTAGGAGCAACTTTACACAAAAACTACTGTACCTATTTTGACCAAACTTGGTATTCATGTTAGCTATGACCCAAGGATGAATCTGTAATATTTTTGATAAAGGCGATCAAAGTAATGGCGCAACAGAGTGCTCTTTCTTCGGAGCGAAGTTTGCCCTTCATATCCTAAGGACAGTTTAGAAACGTCTGAGGACAATTTGCTCTCATATGAAAAATTAACATTTTCTAGTCCTTGGTATTGAAAATATTGTTGATTTTGCGAATGGTTATATATTCAACCCTGTCTTTTTGTTTGTTAGTTTGTTGGTTTGGGAACAACTTTACACAAAAACTACTGTACCGATTTTAACCAAATTTGGTGTTCATGTTAGCTATGACCCAAGGATGAATCTGTAATATTTTTGATAAAGGCGATCAAAGTAATGGCGGGACAGAGTGCT
>NC_090734.1:132302200-132304700 GCF_036898095.1 Palaemon carinicauda
TTCCCCTCCTGCTGCGCCAGGAGATCCTGCGGGCCCCTGTGCCCCTCGTGTCGGGAGGCCAAGCATTTCACCAACGGCGTCAGGAACAAGCCCACGGGACGAGGACGAGGAATCTCCTTCCTGCACGGCGATCCCTACGCCTTCGTTGGCAGCAACATCTATCCTGACCCTCTCGTTATCTTGTAAATTTTCCCCAAAAATTCTTGATTTCTGGACACTATGATCATGTGCATGAATCACTGGTCACTCCAGCCAGTTGGTCCTCAGACGGCTCCAATTCGCTGGTGGTTGGTTCCTCAGAAGACTTCAATTTCGTTGGTATTTGGTCCTCGAAAGGATTCAATTCACTAGCATTTGGTCCTCAAAAGGCTCCAATTTTCTAGCATTTGGTCCTCGAAAGGCTCCAATTCACTAGCATTTGGTCCTCAAAAGGCTCCAATTTCACTAACAGATTGTCTTCGCAAGGATCCAATTCGCCGGCAGTTGGTCCTCAAACGGATCCATTTCGCTGGAGGAAGCCACGGTGCCATAGAAATCCCTCAGCTGGTGATGTGACAGAGACGGGTGTCCTTGTACAGTCGCCCTTCAAAATGGGATCCCCCCTTCGCCAGTTTTGTCTCGGACCGTGGCGTCTCTGTCTAGTCCCAACGTCGGTACCTGAAATCCTTGAAGCTTGTGGATTCTTTCCCGTGCGGAGTTTCCCACCCCCCCTCCCCTATTAGCCCCTCATCTCCCCATCACCCACCGATCTCTCTCTCTCTCTCTCTCTCTCTCTCTCTCTCTCTCTCTCTCTCTCTCTCTCTCTCTCTCTCTCTCTCTCTCTCTCTCATCATCATCATCATCTTTCATTACATTTTATTCGTAAAGGTGCTAATTTTTTTTCATAATTTTCCTCATTCTCTTATTTTTGCTTCCTATGTTTTGCTAGCAATCCTTTTTATGACCTATGTACCTGATCCTTAAACCATGCCCTTTATTACCCAATCCTTCAATCCTACACCCATCCTAAAAGCAAATCCTGACAATATCCCTCATGTCGATCACTTGTCATAATCATGTAGGGTCAATTTCATCTCATCTTCAATTCTGATGAAAACCTCATCCTTATATCCTACCCAATTTATCCCATTTATCCTTCTGTCATCCTTACCTAAGTACCATCCTCCTTAAATACCCTTCATCCTACTCCTATTCCCATCATCCAATTCCCATCCCATCCCATCCTCCAGGCATTCCAGAATATTCCAACTTATCCTTCATCCTGCATTGCTCAACTTCACCCCACTAGACTTGCATATCATTTATGTCTATTTCATATATCATCCTTCAATATTTTCTCTTCATAATTCATAGCTTCATCATATTTCATCTCTTTATTCTACCTTCATATTTTCATCCTGAATCATTCTTTCATCCTGCTTCATACTATCATTTTAAACCCTCTTTCATTTTAAATCATTCAGTTTTTCCTATTATCATCCTAAATCGATTATCTATCCTCAATCCTTCATCAATCCTACTTCATATCTTCATTACCAATCCTTCTATTCCCTTTACTATCATCCTATAATGACCCTTCATCCCATATCAAATATTCATCATAAATCCTTTTCCTCTCCTTTTCATCTCATTATCTTTCTAAATCCATCTTTTATCAAAGTCTTATACTTTCATCTTGAATCATCATTCCATTCTATCTCGTACTTTCATCTCGAGTCTCCATTTCAAACAATCGCTAATTCACTCCATCTCATACTTTCATTTTGAATCTTCATTCAATTTCATACCTTCATCCTGAACTGCAATTGAACTGTTTCTATTTCATCCAATTTCATACCTTGATCGAGAATAGCATTTTCACTCCATTTCTATTTCATCCAATTTCATACCTTGACCCAGAACTTTAATTTCAATCAATCTGTATTTCATCCAATTTCATACCTTGAACCAGAACTGTAATTTCAATCAATCTGTATTTCATCCAATTTCATATCCTTCATCCAGAAGTGCAGTTTCACTCAATTTCTATTTCATCCAATTTCATACTTTGATCCTGAACTGTAATTTCACCCAATTTCATACCTTGACCCTGAACTGCAATTTCACCCAATCTATTACACCTAGTTTCATCTAATCCCGAATGTTTGTTTTCCCCCAATCTCATAACTTCATCCTAAATTGCTATTTCACCCAATCCCATAATCCCATCCTTTCATTCCTCCCCCATCCTTCATAAACCTTCTCATTTCACCCCCTCATCCTTTTAATCCTTCGCATCATACTGCATACTTTCATCTCACTTTGCCATTTCATCTTATTTCCTATTCTAAGTCACCCTTTCTTCGTATTTCATATTTTCATAAAGCTTTATCATATTGCTCTACATCTCTTACATTCCATTTCATACTGCCTCATCCTATCATCCTATTTCACAATATGACTCTAAATTCATCCATCCTGTTCATACTTTCCTTTAAACAAAGCTCTTTCATCCTAGCTG
>NC_090734.1:132309700-132314700 GCF_036898095.1 Palaemon carinicauda
ATATATATATATATATATATATAGGTAATATATATATATTATATATACAGTATATATCACATATAAATGTATATATGTATATATATATTGTATATGAATATATATATATATATATATATATATATATATATATATATTATATATATATATATATATAGATAGATAATATATATATTATATATACAGTATATATCACATATATATAAATGTGTGTATATATATATATATATATGCATATATATACTGTATATATAATTTCCTGTTATCCTCAGCATCATTGCCAAACATATAAATACTCAATCTCTTCCCGTCCCTCGGGTAGGGAGGAGAGCGAGTAGTCATACCATGTTGAAAGGGGGGTATCCCAAGAGGTACACTCGGAAACCACAATCTTCCACAAATTGCCGAAACTAGCTTGTTGTAGTTAGGAAAGAGCGGGGTTGGTAATGATTGAATTTGTGTGTGTGTAAGTGTGCATGCATAGCAAATTATTTGCCGTCATTTTTGACGGGTTGCGTACACTAGCATTATAGAAAGCCCAGTGAACATGGGAAGACGAAGGTTATAGCCATGAAGGAAGGAGATTCATCGGCCACGTCCAAGTGGGGGCGTTGGCGGACGCCGTTCTTGAAGTTCTTGGTCTCCTGGCGCAGCCGGAGGGGAAGGAAGGGCACTGCACAATAGTCGTTAAACGTAGCAAAATCGAACCATTGTTCTCTAGTCTTAGGTGGTGCCATAGCCTCTGTACCAAGGTCTTCCAATGTCTGGGTTAGAGTTCTCTTGCGCGAGGGTCCACTCGGGCACACTATTCTATCTTAATTCTCTTCTTTTCTATTTTTTGAAGTTTTTATAGTTTATAGAGGAGATATTTATTTCAATGTTGTTACTGTTCTTAATATATATTATTTTTCATTGTTTCCTTTCCTCACTGGGCTATTTTCCCTGTTGGGGCCCCTGGGCTTATAGCATCCTGATTTTCCAATTAGGGCTGTAGCTTAGAAAGTAATAATAATAATAATAATAATAATAATAATAATAATAATAATAATAATAATGTAACAAAAGCCACCAAAAGAATGACGATGAAGTGCCAGAAGCCATTCCATCCAGAATAGATCAATTTTCATATTTCAATGGATAAAGCAATTCTTAATCAAGTTTCTTTAATATATATTGTAATGATCAATTATTTATGACTGTATTTGATATATGAATTGATATATAAAATCTTAAATATATTATTTTGTTCTTGAAATAACATCAGTAAAAATATTGTTCAAAGGTATTGAATACTGTTTAATGTAGGTTTTAAGGTCACTCTTGTGCTGCAGATGCAAGGGACAGAACAATTAATCTAGGTTATAAGGTCACTCCTGAGCTGCAGAAGCAAGGGGCAGAACAATTAATCTAGGCTTTAAGGTCACGCTTGAGCTGCAGAAGCAAGGGGCAGAACAATTAATCTAGGTTTTAAGGTCACTCTTGAGCTGCAGAAGCAAGGGACAGAACAATTAATCTAGGTTTTAAGGTCACTCTTGAGCTGCAGAAGCAAGGGGCAGAACAATTAATCTAGGCTTTAAGGTCACGCTTGAGCTGCAGAAGCAAGGGGCAGAACAATTAATCTAGGCTTTAAGGTCACGCTTGAGCTGCAGAAGCAAGGGGCAGAACAATTAATCTAGGCTTTAAGGTCACGCTTGAGCTGCAGAAGCAAGGGGCAGAACAATTAATCTAGGCTTTAAGGTCACGCTTGAGCTGCAGAAGCAAGGGGCAGAACAATTAATCTAGGCTTTAAGGTCACGCTTGAGCTGCAGAAGCAAGGGACAGAACAATTAATCTAGGCTTTAAGGTCACGCTTGAGCTGCAGAAGCAAGGGACAGAACAATTAATCTAGGCTTTAAGGTCACGCTTGAGCTGCAGAAGCAAGGGACAGAACAATTAATCTAGGTTTTAAGGTCACTCTTGAGCTGCAGAAGCAAGGGACAGAACAATTAATCTAGGTTTTAAGGTCACGCTTGAGCTGCAGAAGCAAGGGACAGAACAATTAATCTAGGCTTTAAGGTCACGCTTGAGCTGCAGAAGCAAGGGACAGAACAATTAATCTAGGTTTTAAGGTCACGCTTGAGCTGCAGAAGCAAGGGACAGAACAATTAATCTAGGCTTTAAGGTCACGCTTGAGCTGCAGAAGCAAGGGACAGAACAATTAATCTAGGCTTTAAGGTCACGCTTGAGCTGCAGAAGCAAGGGACAGAACAATTAATCTAGGCTTTAAGGTCACGCTTGAGCTGCAGAAGCAAGGGACAGAACAATTAATCTAGGCTTTAAGGTCACGCTTGAGCTGCAGAAGCAAGGGACAGAACAATTAATCTAGGCTTTAAGGTCACGCTTGAGCTGCAGAAGCAAGGGACAGAACAATTAATCTAGGCTTTAAGGTCACGCTTGAGCTGCAGAAGCAAGGGACAGAACAATTAATCTAGGCTTTAAGGTCACGCTTGAGCTGCAGAAGCAAGGGACAGAACAATTAATCTAGGCTTTAAGGTCACGCTTGAGCTGCAGAAGCAAGGGACAGAACAATTAATCTAGGCTTTAAGGTCACGCTTGAGCTGCAGAAGCAAGGGGCAGAACAATTAATCTAGGCTTTAAGGTCACGCTTGAGCTGCAGAAGCAAGGGACAGAACAATTAATCTAGGTTTTAAGGTCACGCTTGAGCTGCAGAAGCAAGGGACAGAACAATTAATCTAGGTTTTAAGGTCACTCTTGAGCTGCAGAAGCAAGGGACAGAACAATTAATCTAGGTTTTAAGGTCACGCTTGAGCTGCAGAAGCAAGGGACAGAACAATTAATCTAGGCTTTAAGGTCACGCTTGAGCTGCAGAAGCAAGGGACAGAACAATTAATCTAGGTTTTAAGGTCACGCTTGAGCTGCAGAAGCAAGGGACAGAACAATTAATCTAGGTTTTAAGGTCACTCTTGAGCTGCAGAAGCAAGGGACAGAACAATTAATCTAGGCTTTAAGGTCACGCTTGAGCTGCAGAAGCAAGGGACAGAACAATTAATCTAGGCTTTAAGGTCACGCTTGAGCTGCAGAAGCAAGGGACAGAACAATTAATCTAGGTTTTAAGGTCACTCCTGAGCTGCAGAAGCAAGGGGCAGAACAATTAATCTAGGTTATAAGGTCACGCTTGAGCTGCAGAAGCAAGGGGCAGAACAATTAATCTAGGCTTTAAGGTCACGCTTGAGCTGCAGAAGCAAGGGGCAGAACAATTAATCTAGGCTTTAAGGTCACGCTTGAGCTGCAGAAGCAAGGGGCAGAACAATTAATCTAGGCTTTAAGGTCACGCTTGAGCTGCAGAAGCAAGGGACAGAACAATTAATCTAGGCTTTAAGGTCACGCTTGAGCTGCAGAAGCAAGGGACAGAACAATTAATCTAGGCTTTAAGGTCACGCTTGAGCTGCAGAAGCAAGGGACAGAACAATTAATCTAGGTTTTAAGGTCACTCTTGAGCTGCAGAAGCAAGGGACAGAACAATTAATCTAGGCTTTAAGGTCACGCTTGAGCTGCAGAAGCAAGGGACAGAACAATTAATCTAGGTTTTAAGGTCACGCTTGAGCTGCAGAAGCAAGGGACAGAACAATTAATCTAGGTTTTAAGGTCACTCTTGAGCTGCAGAAGCAAGGGACAGAACAATTAATCTAGGTTTTAAGGTCACGCTTGAGCTGCAGAAGCAAGGGACAGAACAATTAATCTAGGTTTTAAGGTCACGCTTGAGCTGCAGAAGCAAGGGACAGAACAATTAATCTAGGTTTTAAGGTCACTCTTGAGCTGCAGAAGCAAGGGACAGAACAATTAATCTAGGCTTTAAGGTCACGCTTGAGCTGCAGAAGCAAGGGACAGAACAATTAATCTAGGTTTTAAGGTCACTCCTGAGCTGCAGAAGCAAGGGGCAGAACAATTAATCTAGGCTTTAAGGTCACGCTTGAGCTGCAGAAGCAAGGGGCAGAACAATTAATCTAGGCTTTAAGGTCACGCTTGAGCTGCAGATGCAAGGGACAGAACAATTAATCTAGGCTTTAAGGTCACTCCTGAGCTGCAGAAGCAAGGGGCAGAACAATTAATCTAGGCTTTAAGGTCACGCTTGAGCTGCAGAAGCAAGGGGCAGAACAATTAATCTAGGCTTTAAGGTCACGCTTGAGCTGCAGAAGCAAGGGGCAGAACAATTAATCTAGGCTTTAAGGTCACGCTTGAGCTGCAGAAGCAAGGGACAGAACAATTAATCTAGGTTATAAGGTCACTCTTGTGCTGCAGATGCAAGGGACAGAACAATTAATCTAGGCTTTAAGGTCACGCTTGAGCTGCAGAAGCAAGGGACAGAACAATTAATCTAGGTTTTAAGGTCACGCTTGAGCTGCAGAAGCAAGGGACAGAACAATTAATCTAGGCTTTAAGGTCACGCTTGAGCTGCAGAAGCAAGGGACAGAACAATTAATCTAGGTTATAAGGTCACGCTTGAGCTGCAGAAGCAAGGGGCAGAACAATTAATCTAGGTTATAAGGTCACTCTTGTGCTGCAGATGCAAGGGACAGAACAATTAATCTAGGCTTTAAGGTCACGCTTGAGCTGCAGAAGCAAGGGGCAGAACAATTAATCTAGGCTTTAAGGTCACGCTTGAGCTGCAGAAGCAAGGGGCAGAACAATTAATCTAGGCTTTAAGGTCACGCTTGAGCTGCAGATGCAAGGGACAGAACAATTAATCTAGGTTATAAGGTCACTCCTGAGCTGCAGAAGCAAGGGGCAGAACAATTAATCTAGGCTTTAAGGTCACGCTTGAGCTGCAGAAGCAAGGGGCAGAACAATTAATCTAGGCTTTAAGGTCACGCTTGAGCTGCAGAAGCAAGGGACAGAACAATTAATCTAGGTTTTAAGGTCACTCTTGAGCTGCAGAAGCAAGGGACAGAACAATTAATCTAGGCTTTAAGGTCACGCTTGAGCTGCAGAAGCAAGGGGCA
>NC_090734.1:132319700-132324481 GCF_036898095.1 Palaemon carinicauda
CTTTCCTCTACAGAGATGCCCAAATTTATGGACGTGCCATGTGGCCCTTCAGTCAGGTGACCACGAAGTGGTCATTTCTCTGAAGAATAGATTGCTCTCAGCACTGACAGGAAATTCATAACATTTGAGGCAGCTTTCTGTTTCGGGAAGAGTTTTGGACTTCTGATCAAATAATTTCCTTTCCCGTTTCTTATTCCTTATTTCAATTATATTTAAATTTTTCTTTTGACTAGAATAATCATAACGTAGTTTGAATATTCTCTTTGGAACGGAATGCAAGTCGATTTCATTTTCTATAGTTTCCGTTCTTTAAATTCAGCTCAATTTTCTCAAACTCATTATTACAAATTGGACAGAATCGTTAAATTCCGTTCTTCCCTAGTTCTCTCTATAGTAAATTGCTAAAGATTCTGATCCTTTATTTAAAGTGGATTACATTTTACAGTATTATTAGTCTATATCCTTAAGTTGTTGTGCCAGTACGGAGATGCGAAAGGGGAAACCAAAGAAGAAGAAGTAGAAGAAGCTACAATACAAGAGGAAGAGTTATTCGCCGGAAACTGTCCTCTTGGTTCGCCATTCAACTGTCTTCGACATCTAGTCAACTCTGGATGCAAACGGAATCTGGGAATTCTCCTCAAAGCGACCACCTAGTGGAGTAGTTCACTCGATGGATAGCTCCACTGGTGTGTCTTTTTCGAGTTCAGCCCAATAGATCTCCTCCAGTGCCTCTACAGATCCAGGAGAAAAACCTCATCACGGTTGTCTCCCTGGATGGTTGTTGATTGTTCCCGTACATCGTCAAAAGATGGTGTCATTGTTATACTCAAAGAGTACAAATATTGAGTGTGTGTGGAGTGTGATTTTAGATTTCATGATTTTATATTGTTCTCATTCATGGCCATTGTATCATGTTTTTATTATTTTGATCAAATCTATATCTGTGATACTGCATAGCAGAAATATATATATTGTTGACCGGTCAATGTAAATTGCGTTTTCCTCGTTACCTATTCTGGTCAAAAAGATTTATACAAGATAAGAAGGTATGATTTTACTCTTGATTGATAACAATGATAATTTAAAGAGTAATGCTAATTACTTGGCATATAAGTTCATACACAGACACAAATGTTAACTCTGGCCAATATCTTTCCCATTAGCTCTATTGAAAATTCTAAATAGCATCCTCTTGAAAACGTACCTTCCCTTGGCACTGTGGAAGCTATTTCTTCTTTGAGATTTCTTCATTTAGGGACTTCAAATACCTCTGTTCATATTCACTTTAGTGGATAACTTATCATTTTGAAACTTCATTATTGCAGTCTTTGTCGAAAATAACCTTCAAAGATCCTATTTGAATCACCCTCTTTCTTCACCAACAGTACTGGCAAAGAGTATGTTGAAGTCAACCTTTTAATGACTAGTATTCAAAATATCCTCAATTTCTTTCTTGATTAGGGCCCTAGCAGTATGTGGCAAAGGCCAAACTCTAGCTATAACTGGCTGTTTAGTTACCACTACAAGTTAATGCTCCCCCAACAAAGTGTTCCTGGATTACTGGTTAAAATGTTTGTATTCTTCAAGTAGTTGCAGTATATACTTCATCTTCTGCTTGCTGAATAGGTTACTAATATGGACGTCTGTGTACATTTCTTAGATTGGAGCTCTAATCAGCCCTCATCTTTAATTAGCTGGTCCGATGTTTTGAAAGACAAATTTGACATGATGAAAAGATATGAAAGTGGTGACAGCGTGAACATTGTCCGTGCTCTAGACCTACCTCGGATAGTGGTGTCCACAGTTATGCACGATAAAGACCGCTCTGTCCAATACGTATCTGTAAAGGCTCTGTCATAAAAACTTCAACTATTCATGTGTAGAGAGGCAAAATCTACAATGAAATAAAACGTTTATCATACCTTTGGATGGAACGAGAGATGCATGACTGGATTTCTGCAAGCCAAATACGTATTCAAGAGAAGGCCAAGTCTTTGTCGAGAGTCACAGGTAGTTTAATAGGTTCAGGAAACGTTTTAGATTACACAATATTAGAATTCAAGAAGCTGCTGCTACTGAAGAATATCCTGAAACTTTGAAAAAAGTAATTTAAGAACATCAAAACCCCCCTGAACTCGACTTCAATGTCGACGAGATGCGATTACTCCAGAAGATAATGTCTGATTGTTCATTTACATCCAAGGAAGAGAAAACTATGCCAGTGTACAAGGTAGCTATAGGTAGACCAACTTTAATGTTATGGAGTAACGTAACTGGTGATTTCAAACTTAAGCCTTTGTTAGTGCACCATGCCTTAACCCCTGGACCCTCAAGAACATTTCGTAGACCACACATCCTGTAACTTGGATTCTAATCCGAAGGTATTGGGCACTATGACCTTTTTTGAAGAATAGTTTAGTGGCCATTTTATATCAGTAGTAAAGAAGTATTGGTGGGTAAAGGAACTTTCTTTCAAGGTTATGTTGATCTTTGACAAAGCCCCTCGACATCTCGCACATCTGAATGACATGGACTTGTATGGGAAATTGTTTTCTTGCTCTCCATCATCTGTTTCTTCTGTACCTGCGCCTTCTGCTTCCCTTTTTGAGAAATTGCAGGCATCTAGGGAGACGAGGAGTTCTCCATGCCACAGGATGTCCATTCTGGAAGTCTGTTGAGTCGTCTCCAGATTCCTCTGCATGATTTCGTGGGAGTAACAGCGTTGTACCAAAACCTCTGGACCAAGGGATCATAGTGATATTCAAGCCGTGTTAATTACGGGTTACATTACCTCGGGAAGTTGCTGCTTCTTCGGTAGGGGATAAATATTCAGGATTTTTCAAAGCGATACATTATGTATCTAGCAGTGTTAAACATAAACACTTTTTAGGCCGGAGTTATTCAATCAGCGATGAACACTGATTTGTAAAAAACTGTTCCCTGAATTCGTGCATGATTAACAATCAAGTACATATCAAGAATTTGTTAACATTTACGAATTGATATGAGGTTGGAAGAGGTAGATTATGAACAGTTGATCGAGGCTCACAATACACAAGAAACGAAGAATTGCTGGAGTTGAGGAACAAAATTAATTGAAAAAAAGTTTGCTTGACCCGGAACCAAGAAATTTCAAGCTCAAAGAAATGCAGCAGGGTATGTGTCATATATCAAAGTGTATGATGACCTTTGAGACTCCAGGAAGGAACCTTCAGGATCCTGTTTGCAAAAATTACGAATAGTTTTGAAGATTTAGTCCTGCTTTAAAGGATAATTTAGACGACAAAAGAAGTAACAAACTTTGAATCAGATGCTAGATAAAGTTGGAAAGGAAAGTCTACAGATTCATCAGCTGTTCTTGGTACTGAAGAACCTTTATTATTATTATTATTATTATTATTATTATTATTATTATTATTATTATTATTATTATTACTTGCTAAGCTACAACCTTAGTTGGAAAAGCAGGATGCTATAAGCCCAGGGGCCCCAACAGGGAAAGTAGCCCAGCGAAAAAAGGAATCTAGGAAAAATAAAATATTTCAACAACAATAACAACATTAAGATATATTCTATAAAAAAACTTTAACAAAACAAGAGGAAGAGAAATAAGATAGAATAGTGTGCCCATGTGTACCCTCAGGCAAGAGAACTTAAACCCAAGGGTACAGGTAAGAGAACTCAAACCCAAGACAGTGGAAGACCATGTTACAGAGGCTATGTCACTACCCAAGACTAGATATCAGCTTTGACAGAAAAAAACGTATTAACAATATTTACAATTTCATCTTCACCATCAAACCTGTCACCCTCCTTCTTCAACAACTAATTCCTCACTTCCAACTCCACCATTTGTGTCCAGTAAGCAGGAGAGATGTTGAATTTAAGGTAAATGTGTTGATTTTACAGTTTATTGTCCCTTCTGTAGGGGCAATAGAGAGTTATGAGGTCCTTTGACTGGCCAGACAATACTACATTGGATCCTTCTCTCTGGTTACGGCTCACTTTCCCTTTGCCTATACATACACCGACTGGTCTGGCCTATTATTTACAGATTCTCCTCTGTCCTCATACACCTGACAACACTGAGATTACCAAACAATGCTTTTTCACCCAAGAGGTTAACTACTGCACTGTAATTGTTCGGTGGCTACTTTCCTCTTGGTAAGGGTAGAAGAGACGCTTTAGCTGTGGTAAGCAGCTCTTCTAGGAGAAGGACACTCCAAAATCAAACCATTATTCTCTAGTCTTGGGTAATGCCATAGCCTCTGAACCATGGCCTTCCACTGTCTTGTATGATAGTTATTTTGCTTGAGGGTACACTCGGGCACACTATTCTATCTAATTCCTCTGTCTCTACATTTGTTAAAATTTCTATAGTCTATTTAGGGAATAGTTAATTTAATGTTACTGTTCTAAAGATATTTTATTTTTCCTTGCTTCCTTTCCTCACTGGCTTATTTTCCCTGTTGAGGCCCCTTGGCTTATAGCATCCTGCTTTTCCAACTATGGTTGTGGCTTAGCAAGTGATAATAATGATAATAATAAAAGAAGAAGAAGTTAATTATTATTATTATTATTATTATTATTATTATTATTATTATTATTATTATTATTATTATTATTGAAAGGTCCACATATTATTAGCGTATAACCCCCTACGATTTTTTCATTAAAGAAAACGGGCAATCGGCTAAATAAACAAAGAAAGTTTTTTAACAGAGACTGTTTTAGTACTCGTGTAGTTACTGATGCTGAGAAGTGTTTATCATGAAAGAACA
>NC_090734.1:132334981-132347481 GCF_036898095.1 Palaemon carinicauda
TTTACTGGGGAAGTTACTGCAATGGTTTAGCACCACAGTATGGGTTAGGGCTTTCCCAGTTGATGTTCTGGTGCACGTCTCTTTAAATGATACTGGAACTGAAACCAGACACCTTTAACCTGTGAGGTGTTTTCAGAGGTCTGTCGAAAGTGTTGATTAATGGTTTCTAGGCAGAGGTCTCTCGAAAGAGTGGATTAGGAAGCTTTACTAAGAGGCCTTTCTGATGGGGGTGTATTGTTAAGAGGCCTTTCAGATGTGGGTGTATTGTTAAGAGAGCTTTCAGTTGTGGTTTTATTGCTAAGAGGCCTTCCAGATGTGGTTATATTATTAAGAGGCATTTCAGATATGTTTGTAGAAGGCTTTCAGATGTGTTTGTATTAAGAAGGCTTTCAGGTGTGGTTGTATTGCCAAGGGGCCTTTGAGATGTGTTTGTATTGTTAAGAAGGCTCTCAGATGTGGTTGTATTGATAAGAGGTCTTTCAGATGCGTTTGCATTGTTAAGAAGGCTTTCAGATGTGGTTGTATTGCCAAGGGGCCTTTGAGAAGTGGTTGTATGGTTGAGAATGCTTTCAGATGTGGTTGTATTGATAAGAGATCTTTCAGATAAGTTTGTATTGTTTAGAAGGCTGTCATATGTGGTTTTATTGATAAAAGGCCTTTCAGGTGTGTTTTTATTGATAAGAGACCTTTTAGATATGTGTGTATTGTTTAAGAAGGATTTCTGATGTGTTTGCATGGTTAAGAAGACTTACAGATGTGGTTGTATTGCCAAGGGACCTTTCAGATGTGGTAGCATTTTGTTATTATTAAGGTGTCATCTTTCTTTGATGCATATCAAAAGTAGTAAATTGTTTGTCTTTTTTTATTATTGATAGTCTTTAAATTATGGGAGTAAGGTGTCATTGCACTTTTATTCTGAGTAAAAAATTAAAAATATATTGAGTCCAAAGCTTCTCAAAGACTTTCAGAACACAAAATTCCATTTATAGTATTAGAAGAGTAAATTTTACATTTAAAATGATTTTAAACACCTTTCCCTACAATTCAAAATTTCAGACAAGGTACAGTTGCACACAGGAGTCACTGATACTTGATTTTAGAATTCTCTTTCATCCTCCGTGTTCCACGTCTTAAAGTCTGTCAATCAAGAGGCAGGGAATCTATCGTTTCTTTTTAAGAAATTTTACACCAGTCCCAACGAACTACATATCCACATGATGCCCCGAAAGTGAGAGACCACTCTTTGTCGTCTCCGCATTGGTCACACTCGGTTGACACATGAATATCTGCTTACTGGCCAGTACCAGCCTTATTGCGACGACTGTTCCCTTGGCAGTGAGACATTTGTTGACCGAATGCCCCACTTATAGTAGTGAAAGAAATAGATATGTTTGAATCTCGAGGTGAGGATGGCAGGTTCATCCTTGCCAAGATTCTTGGACATAATGTGTCCTACCATGCTAGCTTTATTTTTAACTTTACTTCAGAAGCAGGTCTTCTGAAAGCTATTTAACATTTGAAATGACATGATTGCTTTTATGGTTTTAATTGAATATTATTCTATTCTTTATTTATAATAAGTGATATGAATGTCAATGACCTTAGACATCAAGATGTCAGAAAACTTCAAATCAATCAATCAATCAATCAATCTCCATTTCTATCATGTTTCAGGACTTCCTACGAGCTACAAACTGAAGCGATCCCCAACAATCTCGCCTATACAGGATCTAAGCTTGGACTGCATACAGACTTACCTTACGTTGATTACCCTCCTGGGGTAAGTACGTCAATTGAGCATCATTTCTTTTCAAATTTTTTTTATCATTTTGCCTTTCGGATGTTCGTCTTGGTTATCCAAGCAGATATAAGTATTTTATTATTATTATTATTATTATTATTGTTATTATTATTATTATTATTATTATTAGTAGTAGTAGTAGTAGTAGTAGTAGTAGTAGTAGTAGCTTAGCTACAACCGTAGTTGGAAAAGCAGGACACTATAAGCCCAAGTGCTCCAACAGGGAAAATAGTCCAATGAGGAAAGGAAACAAGGAAATAACAGAAGTAATTAATAAGTAAATTAAAATGTTTTAAGAACAGTAACAACACAAAGATAGATATTTCATACATAGGCTATAAAAACTTTAACAAAATAACAAGAAGAGAAACTAGATAGAATAGTGTGCCCGAGTGTACCCTCAAGCAAGAGAACTCTTCTCCAAGACAGTGGAAGACCATGGTACAGAGGCTATGGCATTCATACGAACACAATTATGTAATTGATCTAGTCCTGTTCTTATAGTAGCCAGGGAGCATGAAACAGGCACTGGGGTTGTCTGATCGCTCACCGCAAACCAACCTAGTATGAGTGGCCCTTACTAGTACAGCTTTGCTAATCATAGCGATACACAGAACCTTTCACCACGTTAAGGCATCCCCACCAATATAGAATACAGTATATGAGTATATTAAGTGAAGGGATGACTAAGAAAGACAGTATGATGGATTTTAAAGGCGAAATCAGATGAGGGAATGAATGATATAGACGAGAAGTCGATATATATATATATATATATATATATATATATATATATATATATATATATATATATATATATATATATATATATATATATATATATATATTATATATATATATACACATATATATATATATATATATATATATATATATACATATATATATACATATATATATGCGCTCATATATATATATATATATATATATATATATATATATATATATATATATATATGGATAAAGATCAACACAATATCGCGCTCAAATAGAAATAAATTTCTACCTCATACTTGGGATCGAACCCTAGCTCCTTCAAATGAAAGGCCAGGTCGCTTCCAACTATGCCACCAGAAGCCATAAAAGAAGTTTTATTGCTAAGAGGCCTTTCAGATGTGATTGTTTTGCTAAGAGGGTTTCTTTTATGGGCTCTGGTGGAATAGTTGGAAGCGACCTGGGCTTTCATTAGAAGGGGCTAGGGTTCGATCCCAAGCATGAGATAGAAATTTATATATATATATATATATATATATATATATATATATATATATATATATATATATATATATATATATATATATAAGGAATATCGTAAAAAAAGGCAATTTAGACTAATTTCCGTATACATGGAATGTGCATTTGTTATTGTATTTATGTTGAGGAGAGAGAGAGAGAGAGAGAGAGAGAGAGAGAGAGAGAGAGAGAGAGAGAGAGAGAGAGAGAGAGAGAGAGAGAGAACTTTGTTCCCTCTTCCTTTATATTCATCTGCGTTTTGCTAAATGGTACTTTACTGGTCACAGCTGGAATAAAACTTCAGGGTAACAAAGTAGCAAGAAAATATTCATTCCACAATCTGGTCACAGCTGGAATAAAACTTCAGGTTAACAAAGTAGCAAGAAAATATTCATTCCACAATCTGGTCACAGCTGGAATAAAACTTCAGGTTAACAAAGTAGCAAGAAAATATTCATTCCACAATCTGGTCACAGCTGGAATAAAACTTCAGGTTAACAAAGTAGCCAGTAAGCATAAAGAAGAACTCCCCTTTTTGGGGGAATTAAAAGGACCATCCCTCTGACTCCTCCATTGTGTCCTACGACCAACAGACCACTTGGCTGCACTGCATAAGACAACACGAGGGCAAAGGCGGGGACAATGACCTGTCCGACGGAGTTCACGCCGCCCACCTCCTGAAGGAGAGGAACCGAACCCTGTACGACGTCCTGACGAGAGCCCCCATCTATTTCCAGGATGCAGGATTCGAAACATACGACTTCAGGAAGATCACCAAGGCTCCTACAATACAGTTAGTTTTGGGTTATCAATCTTATAGTAATGTCTTCTTCCCCACCGTTATCCCTACATTAAGGCCTGGTGGGCCCTCTCCTATCACAGGCATCTTCTTCCACCATACTTCTTCTCTCCATATCATCCTTCACCTTATCTCTCCATCTGATTCTTTGCCTTCCTCTTGATTCTTCTTCACCGCTATCCCTACATTAAGGAGTCGGTTGCCCGATGCGCCCTCTCCAATGCCTTCTATCAAAGGCATCTTCTTCCACCAAATCTCTCCTCTCCATATCATCCTTCACCTTATCTCTCCATCTAATTCTCTGCCTTTTTCTTGATTCTTCTTTCCCACCGTTATCCTTACATTAAGGGGTCGGTTGCCTGATGCGCCCTCTCCAATGCCTTCTAACATAGCCATCCTCTTCTACCAAACCTTTTCTTTCCATATTATCCTTCACCTTATCTCGCCATCTAATCCTCAGCCTACCTCTTGATTCTTCTTTCCCACCGTTATCCTTACATTAAGGGGTCAGTTGCCTGATGCACCCTCTCCAATGCCTTCTATCAAAGACATCCTCTTCCACCAAACCTCTTCTCTCCATATCATCCTTCACCTTATCTCGCCATCTAATACTCTACCTCCCTCTCGCTCTTCTCCCCCTAACAGATTCCTTCCAGTATGGTGGATGTTAAGTTTTGAAATATCTTCTCCCTAAAATCAAAGACTTAATCAGAGACTGATTTTGGTCCTCGCATTTTGATTTCAAATATCTTTCGTATTTTGATTTCAATTCCCTTTTTATTTTGATTTATTTCAATTCCCTTTTTATTTTGATTTCTTATTTCAATTACCTTTCGTATTTTGATTTCTTATTTCAATTACCTTTCGTATTTTGATTTCTTATTTCAATTACCTTTCGTATTTTGATTTCAAATACTTTCCGTGTGATTTTGATTTCAAATACCCTTAGTATTTTGGTTTTGATTTCAAATACCTTTCGTATTTTTATTTCAAATACTTTTCGTATGATTTATATTTAAACTATCTCTGTTATTTTGATTTCAAATACCTTACGTATTTTGATTTCAAATACATTTCGCATTTTGATTTCAAATGCCTTACGTATTTTGATTTAGATTTAGATTTCAAACGCCTCTCTAACTCAGACTAGACGAAGAAGGCAACATCTCCCGCCTGAACATCTCCTCGCAGTCCCGAGATTCCTTGATGGACCTGGACGCGGAGGGCGTCCTCCTCTTCTACAAGGCCCTGAAGGCGTTCAATGACATCCTCTACGAGATCAGTATTCGCGTGAAGACAAAACCAGGTATCTCAAACGTGAAGTCTTCGTGGATTGCTTGCTCTTGTAAACGCTTTCTGTGCGTGTACTCATTTCATTTCTGTTCATTACCTCCGCCAATGAAGTTGGAAGGAGGTTATGTTTTTGCCCCTGTTTGTGTGTTTATGGGTTTGCTTGTGCTCTTAAACGTGTCTCGTACCTGTTTCCTGTACTTGTTCTAATGTGCTGGCTGTTCATGACCTCCGCCTATGAAGTTGGAAGGAGGTTATGATTTTGCCCCTGTCTGTGCGTTTGTTTGTGTGTGCCTTTGTTTGTAAACAGCTTCCTGGTCACAATTTAAATCGTAATGAAACTTGCAGCGATTAACTGTTATGTAAAAAGCTGGAAATAATTAAATATTGGAAGGTCAAGGTCACAGTCAAGCAAAATGTAATCAGCCATAAGTTTGGATATAATTGTCAAACAGACTTCAAACTTGGTTCATATTTGAGTGTATGAAAATCCACACTAATTAATACCTGTTAAGATCAAAGGTCAAGGTCTCTCAAAAGTCTTAGAAATAAGCTGCCGCGGCGGAGGTCTGCTCTCTACTGAGTGCCCCTCTTGTTTGTTTAGTACCGCACGTGTTTCCATACACGATCATATACCGTAATATTATTGCTTTTTTATCCCCCTCTCTCCCGCACTGTTAATAGAAAAACCTGTTTAAGCTTGCTATAGCATATTTTACATTGTTTGAATGTGTGTGTCATTTTTGCCCTCAACTGTTTGTATATAAGCTCGTTATCTTTGTTTCTGTAATCTATTCCGATTTTATGGTTATTCGTGTCTTGTTTCTGTTCTTTTTTGTATCTATAGTGTATATAATCTACTTTAATTTCATGGTTATTTGTTTGTCTCGTTTCCCTTTCCTTTTGGTCTCTGTAATCTCCTTCAATTCCATGTTTATTCGTTTGTCTCATTTCTCTCTTCTTTTGGTCTGTGTATTCTCTTCCAATTTCATGGCTATTCAATTATCTCATTTCTCACTTCTTTTGGTCTATGTAATCTCTTCCAATTTTTGGTGATTAATTTGTCTCATTTCTCTTTTGGTCTATGTAATCTTTTCCAATTTTTTGGTGATTAATTTGTCTCATTTCTCTTTTGGTCTATGTAATCTTTTCCAATTTTTTGGTGATTAATTTGTCTCATTTCTCTTTTGGTCTATGTAATCTTTTCCAATTTTTTGGTGATTAATTTGTCTCATTTCTCTTTTGGTCTTTGTAATCTTTTCCAATTTTTGGTGATTAATTTGTCTCATTTCTCTTTTGGTCTATGTAATCTTTTCCAATTTTTTGGTGATTAATTTGTCTCATTTCTCTTTTGGTCTTTGTAATCTTTTCCAATTTTTGGTGATTAATTTGTCTCATTTCTCTTTTGGTCTATGTAATCTTTTCCAATTTTTTGGTGATTAATTTGTCTCATTTCTCTTTTGGTCTTTGTAATCTTTTCCAATTTTTGGTGATTAATTTGTCTCATTTCTCTTTTGGTCTATGTAATCTTTTCCAATTTTTGGGTGATTAATTTGTCTCATTTCTCTTTTGGTCTATGTAATCTTTTCCAATTTTTGGGTGATTAATTTGTCTCATTTCTCTTTTGGTCTATGTAATCTTTTCCAATTTTTGGGTGATTAATTTGTCTCATTTCTCTTTTGGTCTATGTAATCTTTTCCAATTTTTGGGTGATTAATTTGTCTCATTTCTCTTTTGGTCTATGTAATCTTTTCCAATTTTTGGGTGATTAATTTGTCTCATTTCTCTTTTGGTCTTTGTAATCTTTTCCAATTTTTGGGTGATTAATTTGTCTCATTTCTCTTTTGGTCTTTGTAATCTTTTCCAATTTTTGGGTGATTAATTTGTCTCATTTCTCTTTTGGTCTATGTAATCTTTTCCAATTTTTGGGTGATTAATTTGTCTCATTTCTCTTTTGGTCTATGTAATCTTTTCCAATTTTTGGGTGATTAATTTGTCTCATTTCTCTTTTGGTCTTTGTAATCTTTTCCAATTTTTGGGTGATTAATTTGTCTCATTTCTCTTTTGGTCTTTGTAATCTTTTCCAATTTTTGGGTGATTAATTTGTCTCATTTCTCTTTTGGTCTTTGTAATCTTTTCCAATTTTTGGGTGATTAATTTGTCTCATTTCTCTTTTGGTCTATGTAATCTTTTCCAATTTTTGGGTGATTAATTTGTCTCATTTCTCTTTTGGTCTATGTAATCTTTTCCAATTTTTGGGTGATTAATTTGTCTCATTTCTCTTTTGGTCTTTGTAATCTTTTCCAATTTTTGGTTATTAATTTGTCTCATTTCTCTTTTGGTCTATGTAATCTTTTCCAATTTTTGGGTGATTAATTTGTCTCATTTCTCTTTTGGTCTATGTAATCTTTTCCAATTTTTGGGTGATTAATTTGTCTCATTTCTCTTTTGGTCTATGTAATCTTTTCCAATTTTTGGGTGATTAATTTGTCTCATTTCTCTTTTGGTCTTTGTAATCTTTTCCAATTTTTTGGTGATTAATTTGTCTCATTTCTCTTTTGGTCTATGTAATCTTTTCCAATTTTTTGGTGATTAATTTGTCTCATTTCTCTTTTGGTCTTTGTAATCCTTTCCATTTTTTTTGGTTATTAATTTGTCTCATTTCTCTTTTGGTCTCTGTAATCTCGTCCAATGCCATGTTTATTCGTTTGTCTCGTTCCTCAGACCAGAGTCATGAGTCTTTAAAGTCTCACAATGACTGAAGCTTCTTGAAATATTGGAACATTCTTGATAAATAGAGAGACAAAAACACTCTCCTAAAAGCTACAGCAATATCTGTAAATATCACTGACGCGGCATGTGGATATTTCCCTTTGATTTCAGGGGACATGCTGGTGCTGGACAATTTCAGAGTCCTCCACGGCCGGACGCCATTTGACCCCAGCACAGCGTCTGGGAAACGCCTTCTCCACAATGCCTACATTGACTGGAGTGAACTCAGGTCGAAGAGGCGCGTCCTGCAAAAGAAGTTTGGAATGGAGTTGGAATGAGGAGCTGTTCCCATTCCCAGAAGTCGTGTACACTTGGACGCGGGAATTCTTGGTTGGAATGAGGAGCTGTTCCCATCCCAAGAAATCGTGTACACTTGGACGCGGGAATTCTTGGTTGGAATGAGGAGCTGTTCCCATTCCAAGAAATCATGTACACTTGGACATAGGAATTCTTGTTTGGAATTAGCTGTTCCTATTCTCCATGCCCCGGTCTTCTCCCAAGTAATCGTGTACGCATGGACACAGGAATTCTTGGTATACCTCCCTATCACACCTTAGTTGCGTGGCGATTAAACCCCCCCTTTTCATCAAGCTAGGACCAGGGTGAACCAGGCATTGGCTTCTAATGGCTCAGTAGGAAACCACACTCCCACAAATTGCTGGTCAAACTAGTTGTAGTTAGGAAAGGGGGAAGGGTAGGGAAGGGTTGAATTTGTGTGTGTATGTGAGTGTAAGTGTATGTGTGTGCATATACCTGAATGTATAGACGTCATGTATGAACCTCGCGTTTCGTGAGGCACACTGTAATCAGATCTCCCCCCTTCCCCCCTTTTTTAGCTGTAGTGAGAGACGACAGAGCTGGTGCTCTGGGCTAAACATAAGTACTGCTACGCAGTTAGGGTGTGACAAGTGTATTTCAAAGCGAGGTGGGCCATAAATTCCTGTCTCCAACTGTACATCTGAATACAGAGTTATATAGTATCCATTTCCATAAAGATTTTGGTTTCGATACATCTGAAAAGAAAATCTGAAAAAAGAATATTTTAGATTATAAGTTAATTTTAGCCTTCAAACATTTCCAATGCATATTTATTCATAGAACATATTTATTCTGAATATAAGGTTGGTTTTCATTACATTTTTTTTCTCTCAAGTTTCTGAATGGGTCATGATCTTTATATAAGTTTCATTCATGTATGAATCCTTATTATAATTTGTATACATATATGGTAGTAAGCTTCACTTCGTTGTAAGGCATAAGCTTTGTAATTTTCTATATGTCATATTTTATGGTAGTATATCCTATCAATAGTTTGTTGGTAACTGTATGGAAAGTCCCCAACTTAGAAACATTTGACTTAAACCCATTATACGCACGGACATTGGACTTACACCCATTGTGCGCACGGGCATCGGACTCGCACCCATTGTGCGCACGGGCATCGGACTCGCACCCATTGTGCGCACGGGCATCGGACTCGCACCCATTGTGCGCACGGGCATCGGACTCGCACCCATTGTGCGCACGGGCATCGGACTCGCACCCATTGTGCGCACGGGCATCGGACTCGCACCCATTGTGCGCACGGGCATCGGACTCGCACCCATTGTGCGCACGGGCATCGGACTCGCACCCATTGTGCGCACGGGCATCGGACTCGCACCCATTGTGCGCACGGGCATCGGACTCGCACCCATTGTGCGCACGGGCATCGGACTCGCACCCATTGTGCGCACGGGCATCGGACTCGCACCCATTGTGGGCACGGGCATCGGACTCGCACCCATTGTGGGCACGGGCATCGGACTCGCACCCATTGTGCGCACGGGCATCGGACTCGCACCCATTGTGCGCACGGGCATCGGACTCGCACCCATTGTGCGCACGGGCATCGGACTCGCACCCATTGTGCGCACGGGCATCGGACTCACACCCATTGTGCGCACGGGCATGGGACTCGCACCCATTGTGCGCACGGGCATCGGACTCACACCCATTGTGCGCACGGGCATCGGACTCACACCCATTGTGCGCACGGGCATCGGACTTACACCCATTGTACGCACGGGCATCGGACTTACGATCATCAAAATTTACGAATATTCGACCCACGAATATCCAGCATACGAACATTCGACTTAAGAAAACTCACCATACGGATATTCGACTCACGGAAACCTACGAACGTTCGACTTACGTGCACCCAACATACGAACATTCGACTTACGAACATCAGCATACGAACATTCAACTTACAAACATTCAACTTACGAAGATCCAGTACACGAACATTCGACTTACGGACATCAGCATACGAACATTCAACTTACGAAGATCCAGCACACGAACATTCGACTTACGAACACCCAACATACGAAAAGTTTACTTACGGACATTCAACATACAAACAAACTAACATTCGACTTACGAAAATACAACATACGCACATTCGACGCACGAGTATTCGACTTACGAACACTCACCACACGAACATTCTACTTACGAACATTCACTATCTATTTCATATGAAACCCGACTATTTATTAACTTTTGTAACTGGAAATCACAGGCATGGGATTCAGGTTAGGCCTACCCTAGGCCAAAATTTAACACAATTCGACTTACAAACAGCTTCTTGTAACCTATTAAGTTCGTAAGTTGAGGACCAACTATATACAGTTACTAACTATTCGACAATAAATATATTTTATGACCAAACATTATCCAGTAACATTTGTAGAAGTTTATCATAACTAATTATACATTAACCAACCTTCACTGGATTACTTCATTGCCAACAATAAAAAAGAAAAAACCTTTATTTACATGGTTATCTCAATGTTAATAAATACCTCTGCCAAAGAAGTTGGAAGGAGGATATGTTTTACCCTCTATTTGTGTGTTTGTGAATAGCTTCCTGGACACAATTTTAATCGTAGAGTCTTGGGCATTGATCAAATATATATGGTCAGTCTCTATGGCATTGTCCTGCTCGATAATGCAATGTCACTGTCCATTGCCCCTGCCAATCATGAGCGGCTTTGTTATGTAAAAAGCAGGAAGGTCAAAGGTCACGGTCAAGCAAAATGTCCAATTCATGTAATCAGCCATATGTCTGGACATCGTGGTCACAGAGACTTCAAACTTGGTTCATATTTGAGTGTATGAAAATCCACGCCAATTAATATATGTTAAAGTACAAAGGTCAAGGTTGAGCGAAAAGGCGAGAAATAAGCTGCATTTCATTCCTTTAGAAATGTTATCGTCTGCAAAGGTCATTCATGCTCTGTAATGTCAACACGTACTGACACTACAAAATGAGTACCAAGAGTTAAAGACATTCTGCAAGCTGATGAATAACAGATATGAGGGGAAGATGATTAAGGGTATGGAAACATTTAGCGAAGGTTAAGGTGTCTGGTTTCAGTTCCAGTTCCATCAGAATAGATGCTCACCAGTGCGTCAGCTGGGCAAGCCCAAGCCCCCACTGTGGTGCCCAACTACAGCAGTGGGCTCCCCAGTAAACAACTTAAGTCACGGTCCCGGGTGGGGAATAATCTGCTGCTATGCGAATGCACTAGCCAGTGTAGAGATCAAAGCGGCAGAAAAACTTTAGTGATTATCAATGTTCTCTTTACAACTGGAGAATTTAGAAAACAGTCTTCATCTTCTTTTGACTTTATTAATCCCAGTGTATAAGAGGGTTGGTCGCTCTAGTCAACTTTCTCCCTGTATTTCTATTCCTTGCATCTTCTTCCCCCAGCTCCACTTTCGTCTTGGTAAGGGTAGAAGACTCTCTAGCTATGGTAAGCAGCTCTTCTAGGAGAAGGACACTCCAAATCAAACCATCGTTCTCTAGTCTTGGGTAGTGCCATAACCTCTGTACCATGGGCTTCCATTGTCTTGGGTTAGAGTTCTCTTGCTTGAGGGTACACTCAAGCACACTATTCTATATAATTTCTCTTCCTCTTGTTTTGTTTAAAGTTTGTATAGCTTATATAGGAAATATTTATTTTAATGTTACAGTTCTTAAAATATTTAATTTACACTTGTTTCCTTTCTGTACTGAGCTATTTTCCCTCTTGGGGCCCCTGTGCTTATAGCATCCTGCTTTTCCAACTAGGGTTATAGCCTAGCAAGTAATAATAATAATAATAATAATAATAATAATAATAATAATATCCCTCCATCTGATTCCCTAATGGGTATGCCCCAAAATCCTTCTCCCCATCACTGGCTCGTTTAAAGATCTTTTAATTGGTTCCACCTCCTTTATTCTTATTACACAAGTGTACGCAACCCGTCATAAATAACAGCTAAATATTTTGGTAGATATGCACGCACATGCACTCACACATTCAACCCTTCTCATCCCTTCCCTAATTACCACAAGGCAGTTTCACAGTACCACCTGTCACCAGTGTGTTATTACTCGTTCTTTTTCGCAACGCGAGGGACAGTGGGAGACTGTATATATATATATATATATATATATATATATATATATATATATATATATATATATATATATATGTATATATATACTGTATATATGTGTTTATATTTATATATTTATATTACTAC
>NC_090734.1:132352481-132359981 GCF_036898095.1 Palaemon carinicauda
AATTTACTGAGATCCACAGTGTAGTAATGCTTGTTGGGCATTGTGACGTCAATCTTCGAGACCTGTTGCATAAAGATGAGATTACTATGTGATTTACACCTTTAATGGATTGGAATTTTAAAGTGGGATGATTCTCTGGTTAGTAGAAAAAGGGGGGTAGTGTTTATACATGCAATTACAGCCTTTGCAAATAAAAAATTCTAGGGAATATTATACATGTGTTGTTTCTTCATTACAGCTAATCCCCACAGATGTACCTAGAAAAATAAAGCTGTAATAATGATAATAATAATAATAATAATAATAGTAGTAGTAGTAGTAGTAGTAGTAGTATAGTAATTACAGCTTCATTCATCTTGGTGAAAATATGATAGATGATCTGAACACAAATATAGGGAACATAAATGTAGGTGGAGTAGTTTCCTACAAATAGGACAGAAAACTCACCTCGGGTATTTCATCCAGGGCAGCTTTTTGTAGAATATAGATAGTATTCTGGACAGAAGGCGAGAAAATGCCGGTGTCTGGATTACCAGCAAACTTGTCGATAACCAGTTTGTATATATGTGACCTGGAAAGGGAATCGATACAATCAGTCAACTTTACGTTGGACAAAATTTAAACGCCGTATCCATCACTAAGGTTAAACATCATGTTCGCAAATGATAACTGAACACGAGTCCCTGGATTCAGCTCCAGTATGATATGATTAGGAATAGTGCCAGATAATATTAAGGATATTTGAGTTTCGTGAATAGAGTGGTGTACCAACTGTGTGTCACACGATCGTACATAGTAACGACATTTCATTTTGCGTATATAGTTTGTATCTTCGCTCTCCCCTCGCACTAACCAGAACCTGAAATAACATGTCTGTTTTTCTCACCGTTAACTGTTAACCGGTGCGGTGTCGGTTTGAACATGAAATTGTCTGATATGTTTTGTATGCCCTTTTTGCCTGGAGTCTTTGTATATAAAAGCGAGTGTTCTGTAATAAAGTTACTCAGTTTCTTTCATCCTGCCTTTGAGTCACAACTCTCTCTCGGCTCCTCACATTGGTGAGAAAAACAGACAAGTTATTTCAGGTTCTTATTAGTGTGAGGGGAGAGCGAAGTTACAAGAATAATATATACACAAAATGAAATGTCGTTACTATGTACGATCGTGTGACACACGGTTGGTACAGTGGGTACTATTGTGTTAGCAGAAAACCTCTATTTTTTCTTTTTTTATTACTTACAACTAGTTTTTTTATTTGTGTTTTTATCATTGGAAGGTAGCCAAACCCTATATTGATTAGCAAGTCTATCAAAGTTGGTAGTGTAGACAAATAACCAAGTATACCTTATAGAAAGAGTTTTAAATAACTTTTCACGAAATACTTCTTCTATTAACCTATTTGTTTCCATTTATATGGGGTAAGAATGGCTGCCTTCTTTTTGAAAGGCTTTGCTTTGGTTTTGGGGTAGACCGTAGTAACGCACGGCTGCCCTGCCTGACATCGCTTAGACCCCGGTAGCGTATCATTTCTATTGCAATCGTTATAAAACCTACCAAAGTCACTACTAAAATTATACCTTTCCTGTCCCTTATCTTACCAAATCTGCCCTGCCTGACATCGCTTAGACCCTTGGAGCGTATCATTTCTATTGCAAGCGTTATAAAACCTACCAAAGTCACTACTAAAATTATACCTTTCCTGTGCCCCATCTTGCCAAATCTGCCCTGCCTGACATCGCTTAGACCCTGGTAGCGTATCATTTCTATTGCAAGCCCTATAAAACCTAGCAAAGTCACTTCTAAAATTATACCTTTCCTGTGCCCCATCTTGCCAAATCTGCCCTGCCTGACATCGCTTAGACCCCGGCAGCGTATCATTTCTATTGCAAGCGTTATAAAACCTACCAAAGTCACTACTAAAATTATACCTTTCCTGTGCCCCATCTTGCCAAATCTGCCCTGCCTGACATCGCTTAGACCCCGGTAGTGTATCATTTCTATTGCAAGCCCTATAAAACATAGCAAAGTCACTACTAAAATTATACTTTTCCTGTGCCCCATCTTGCCAAAGCTGCCCTGCCTGACATCGCTTAGACCCTGGTAGCGTATCATTTCTATCGCAAGCGTTATTAAACCTACCGAAGTCACTTCCAAAATTGTACCTTTCCTGTCCCTCATCTTACCAAATCTACCCTGCCTGACATCGCTTAGACCCTGGTAGCGTATCATTTCTATTGCAAGCCCTATAAAACCTACCAAAGTCACTTCTAAAATTATACCTTTCCTGTCCCCCATCTTACCAAATCTGCCCTGCCTGACATCGCTTAGACCCCGGTAGCGTATCATTTCTATTGCAAGCTATAAAACCAAGCAGTCACTCTTAAAATTATACCTTTCCTGTACCCCATCTTACCAAATCTTTCCAAAATCGACGCCATCGACAGTGTTGTACTGCCAGTTGACTGTGATGACTGTGGAGAAAATTCTGTCCTTCATATCCGGCAGGGAACGAAACTCATCATCGACGAAATTCGTGAAAGCTGATTGGGTGGTTTTCAGAACTCTCATCCCAGTGAGGCCGGTTGTTAGTGTTGCTGTCTCTGAAATTGTTTCATATTATTATTATTAGCCAAGCTACAACCCTAGTTGGAAAAGCAGGATGCTAAAAGCCCAAGGGCTCCAACAGGAAAAAAATAGCCCTGTGGGGAAAGGAAATAAATAAACTACATGAGAAGTGATGAACAATTAAAATATTTCAAGAACAGTAACAACCATGAAATAAATCTTTCATATATAACCTATAAGAACTTCAAAAAGCAAGATGAAGAGAAATTAGATAGAATAGTGTGCCTGAGTGTACCCTCAAGCAAGAGACCTCTAGCCCAAAACAGTGGAAGACCATGGTACAGAGGCTATGGCACTAGCCAAGACTAGAGAACAATGGTTTGATTTTGGAGTGTCCTTCTAGTAAGAACTGCTTACCATAGCTAGAAAGTCTCTTCTACCCTTACCAAGAAGAAAGTAATCACTGAACAATTACAGTGCAGTAGTTAACCCCTTTTGAGTGAAGATGAATTGTTTGGTAATCTCAGTGTTGTCAGGTGTATGAGGACAGAGGAGAATCTGTAAAGAATAGGCCAGACTATTCGGTGTATGTGTAGGCAAAGAGAAAGTGAACCGTAACCAGAGAGAAGGATCCAATGAAGTACTGTCTGGCCAGTCAAAGGACCCCATAACTGGTGCCCTGGCCAACTTACTATCTGTTATTGTTAATATTGATAGCCTTGCTCTCACATTTTCATTGTCATCTGCACAACACCACGTTTTTGCCAATTCCAACCTTACGAACACTGCCTCATAACAAACCTGATATCGATAAAGAGTTCCGTGCATTTAATGAAGGACGAATGCACAATCACTTCAGCTCTGAGAATAAAGCAGTGTGTATCGTATACTATTACACAATACTACGAGACGATGGCTTGGATTGAGCAAGCTAATCTTTCTTTGAAGAAATGTGTTTTACGCCTACTCTGTTCAATGCTTTTCATGTTTAAGACATTTTGCTGCCAGATTATTCTCCATGACTGGTTCCACTTACATCTTGCTTTACTTTTACTTTATAGTGCTGCTTTTATGATCGTATACTGCATGGGAACGCTACTCTCTACAGGACCTTCATGGTCATTTTATGGTAAACATTCCAAGGCATTCCGCATTTTACACCACATATAGCTAGTCTATTATCTAATTCGCTTTATAGAAGCACTTAGAAAACAAGAAAGTCTCCTCAGACAGAGCTGCCAATCATTTGAGCCTTCTGGAAGCGTTTTAAATGTTGTAGAGGCTGTGCATTCAGTGCATATGGAGTTGAAGCCAGTGATTTTAAAACTTTTAGAAGCTTCCGTTTCCTCTGGAAAGCCTTAATGTCTTCAGTCTTTCAGATGTCTAATGAGTGCTTATTGTATAGAATTTTCCTTCTTAAATACAAGTCCAAAATTAGGTCTATCGTGTCAGACACAAACTCAAATGAGATAAAGAGTTTCTACCAGCAAACTTGTGCCAGACTTAAAAAAAAATTTAAAGTAGGATTGTGACCAGAAAGTTTTTCCTTTAAATTGGTTATGTTTCCTTTAAATTGTATATGCTGGATTAATAAACTGTTTATTCTTATCAACCATGCTGTGTGATGTATTATCTTAAAGCCTTCCTCCTGAGATTAAAAAATGTTGATCCTCTGACGTTGCATGACCCACTGATGGGGTCCTTTTGTGAAACTTTCGACCACCACTGGCATAATGCATTCTTTTATTTTCTCACTCAGTCTGAATAATGAATTTATTAGGAGTGGTTTATTTTCAAGCATATCATTAATTGAAATATAAGGAGATCATTTACCTTCTGTAATACATTGTTGTTTGCAGATTTTGATAAACATTGTAATTTGATTGTAAAGCAAATTCGTTATAACGATTTATAGAAAGACATTGGATTTTATCACTTGAGAATCATAAAATTTCAAATGCATCTAATCATATATATACACACACACATACACACGAGTTGACGAGCTAAGAAAATTTGCGGGTATAGACTGACATAGAAAAACCATAAACAGTCGTGCTTCAAAGAACATATCTAAGGCCTTTGTCCTGCAGTTGACCAGTTACTTCTGATGATAGAGAGTTATCCAATTGCATGTACATACCTCCTCTAATCTGGGAGGCTGTGCAAGTGTGCTGAATCTCTGGAGAGAAGAGGAAAGCGTGATTATGGGCCTTTCCTTCTGCAACAATACGACGCCAAGGGTATGCGTCGACATCAATCTTGGCCTTCTCCACGTACGGATATTTGTTCAGGAAATGCTTACATAGAAGCAGAGCGAAGTCTTCTGGGGATACTATCTGGAAGGAAAATTTAGATTTAGTAGATTTGAGAACAAATCCCATAGAAGGATATTGGGAGTTGAATGGCAGGACGGGATTAGAAATTAAACTAAGAGAGATTACTGGAGTGCCATATGTGGATGAGATCAGGATGAGGGGTAGATGGAGATGTTTTGGGCATGCTCTAAGCACTCCCCAAGAGATTAGTTCACCAAACTTTCAACTGGGCTCCACAAGGCACTAGAAGAGTTGGAAGACCCAAGCCTACATGGCGTAGGACTATGAAGCACAAGTAGGAGATGATGCATGGAGTAGTATTGAATTAAAAGCTCAAGATAGAGATGACTGGCGAAATCTGATCGAGGCCCTTTGCATTGGTAGATTTAGGAGATGATGATGATTATGTGTTCGTCTAATCCATTGCAAATAATGATAAAAGACTGGAATTGTAATATATTTAAAAGTATTAGACAAGTTTGAAATTGTAATATTTCTAGGAGCAATGGATATTCAAGTTTAAAAACTATTTCAGTTAGATTCCAGAATTTGTCTTAAACTAACAGGGTGAAAGGGTTTGCATATAGCTATGATCAGCAAAGCTGTACTAGTCAGGGCCACTTATACTATACTGGTTTGCTGTGAACGATCAGACTAGAAGTTTCTCCAGCGTGGTGGGGAAAATGGCCAAACCCCAGTCATGTCTAAGGACATGTCTGAAGCCTTTGTCCTAACAAAAAGGAAGCATAAATAAACTAAGAAAGAGACGACAGGGGGTGAATACGAGTACATAACCTTCTGTACTGTAGTTTTTGTGTAAAGTTAACACACACAAATAAATAAATTGATAAACACGACATGGGTGAAGACATACCCTTCGAAAAATCTTCGATTTTGACAAAGGCAATAATGAGCGTCATACTTCAAGTGCAAAGCCCTGTCCACACGATCGAGCATGCCCGACAGGCAAACAGTGATACCAGACCACGATAGTTAGTAAGAATGAGGGTTAATGACGTCTGAAGCGGAAAACCACAGACAGGGATATGGCATCATGCAGTGTTGCCAGATCCCTGCCTTTAGTTTTCCCCGCTTTGACGTCATTAACCCTCATTCTTACTAACTATTGTGGCCTGGTATCACTGTTTGCCCGTCGGGCATGCTCGATTGTGTGGACAGGGCTCAAGAAAAGATAAGACAACTTTCAAAAGAACTTACTCCGTGTTTCTTGGCCAAGATATAAACAAACTATTGTGGCCTGGTATCACTGTTTGCCCGTCGGGCATGCTCGATTGTGTGGACAGGGCTCAAGAAAAGATAAGACAACTTTCAAAAGAACTTACTCCGTGTTTCTTGGCCAAGATATAAACAAACTATTGTGGCCTGGTATCACTGTTTGCCCGTCGGGCATGCTCGATCGTGTGGACAGGGCTTAAGAAAAGATAAGACAACCCTCCAAAGAACTTACTCCGTGTTTCTTGGCCAAGATATAAACAGTGTTCTTCTGCGAGTCGGTAGCAATGATATCTGAATTGTCCCCGAATATGTAATCCTTGTCGTTATTGAGAGTGAGCTGCGTGTTGATCTCATACTCCTTGATGGAGTGGACCACTCCCTCCCTCCTCACGTGTAGGATCTTCACGTTGTTCTTGCCGTAGCCTCTGTCGATCCACTGGTAGTCTTCGTCCATGTTGCCTGTAAAGGGACATCTTGTGTTAGAATTAAGTCTTGATGGTAAGATGAGAAATAATAAATTAACAATAGGAAAAAAGACTCTCTGGACCATTTAGCTAAAGTCCAACAGCAATAGTTTAAACTGTTAGCTACTTTTCGTGTTGAAACTCTTGGTCTGCACATTCCTGTAGTTAAAGACCAACAGCATTAATTTACACTATTAGCTACTTTTCGTGTTAGAGCCCTTATTCTGTATATTACTGTAGTGAAAGACCAACAGCATCAATTTAAGCTATCAGCTACTTTTCCTGTTGAAGCCCTTTGTCTGTATATATATATATATATATATATATATATATATATATATATATATATATATATATATATATATATATATATATACTGTATATATACACATTATATATATATATTTATCTGTATATATATATATATATATATATATATATATATATATATATATATATATATATATATATATATATATATATATACTTTATATATACACTTTATATATATATATTTATCTGTGTATATATCTGTATATATATATATATATGTGTGTGTGTGTGTATATATGTATGTGTATGTATGTTTGTATATGTGTATGTGTATATATTTATTTATGTATTATATATATATATGTATGTATATATGTATATATATATATGTACGTGCATACATACATATATATATATATATATATATATATATATATATATATATATATATATATATATATATGTGTGTGTGTGTGTGTGTGTGTGTGTGTGTGTGTGTGTGTGTGTGTAATTATTATTATTATTATTATTATTATTATTATTATTATCAATAGATATAGCACAAAAAAAGCCAAATTTTGAGAGGTTTTGGTCCAAAATAAAGGCCAACCGGGCAACCCTGCTTAAACCATCCATACTCTGAC
>NC_090734.1:132364981-132369981 GCF_036898095.1 Palaemon carinicauda
TGCTTTGTTGCGTAATATAGTGTAGAGAGATATCTGTCTTGAAAGTAACACCATAATAATAATATTATTATTATTATTATTATTATTATTATTATTTATTATTATTATTATTGTTGTTGTTGTTGTTTACTAACCAATCCACAACTCCAATTGGTAAAGCAAGATGCTATAAGCCCAGGGGCTCCAACAGGGAAAATAGCCCAGTGAGGAAAGGAAATAAGGAAATAATTAAACGATATAAAAAGTAATGAACAATGAGAATTAAAATATTTTATAAACATTAACATTAAAACAGATATTTCATATATGGACTATAAAAAGACCAAAATAATCATACATTCATTAACTCTAGCATTTAATAATGTTTGTTTGAGAGTTTTTTATTTCACGGCAATTACATGAACCGCATATTTCAAACGGCTTGTTTAATATTAATTTCTGACCATTACTATTGCTACAATTCACGCAGTTTTCCCAACGTCCTATTAATAATCATATTATTTTGACTAGAAATGCATGTTTTCCTGCTAAGGAAATCCAAGCGGTTGGGAAAAGCGAATTCGATAAGATAGAACTGATAAGAGCTTATAAGGATAGATAGATAGATAGATAATGAACCCTTCGTCACGGGGAGTGGGTGATTGGAGAAGATGAGATATTGGGAAAGTTCCATGGCGGCCTCTCTCTCTCTCTCTCTCATCTCTCTCTCTCTCTCTCTCTCTCTCTCTCTCTCCTCTCTCTCTCTCTCTCTCTCTATGGTTTCACAAAACTCTCTTAATAAAATGACTTCACAAATCTCTCTCTCTCTCTCTCTCTCTCTCTCTCTCTCTCTCTCTCTCTCTCTCTCTCTCTCTCTCTCAGTAAAATGGTTTCACAGTTCTTAATAAAATGACTTCACTAATCTCTCTCTCTCTCTCTCTCTCTCTCTCTCTCTCTGATAATTGAAAACCCATTTTAAGCTTGCCATTGAAATAGATCATTCATATATAAACTAAAACTAATAAGAACAAGAGGAAGAGAAATAAGCAAGAGAACTACCTAGTTTTTATATAGTTCCTATTTTGTAGGAAATTTTCTATAACTAACATTGTATAGGCCAAGTGCATCTATTATGGCTGTTTTTTTTCCGGTCCTATACAGCAGGGGAACCCTACTCTCTACAGGACCTCCACTGTCGTTTTATCTCGTTCGTTCAGAGTATTCAACATTCCATATCACGTATTGCTCAGTGTTTCCTCACCGGGCTATTTTTCTCTGTTGGAGCCCTTGGGCTTATAGCATCTTGCTTTTCTAACTAGGGTTGTAGCTTGGCTAGTAATAATAATAATAATAATAATAATAAATCGTCACTGTCAAAGGACTCACAGAACAAGACTGTCTTCAGTTTCCTCTTGAAAGCCTTAATATCTTCAATCATTCAAATATCTACTTGGAGCTTATTGTATAGTCTCTGGGCCGCATATTTAAAGGCTCTAGAGCCTACAGTAGACATATATCTAGGCTCCAATAGTTTTGAAACCATCTGTAACTGTTTTCAAGTCAACACGATTTGTTGGCTGCGCAATATGTAGCAATTCTCTTAAGTATTTTGGACGACCGGTTCTGATAGCTTGGTGGGTTATTGTACATATTTTAAATTCAATTCTCGCTTTAATGGGCAGCCAGTGTAAATCAATTAGTATAGAGAAAAAAAGATACAAGTTATTTTGATACACTTAAGATGCCATGTTTGATGAGCTTTCAAAGATACTGCTTATTTAAATCAAGGAAATTTTGCGATAACCCGATTTTAAATTGTACTTTTTTTCTTTTTTAAACTCCGCCTTTCACGTAATCTTTCAAAATCTAGTATTGGCCTTTTCACGTTAAATCTGTTATCACTGGTATGCCTTTTCCTTATATATTACATTGATATACCCAATTGGGAATATTTCACTTTCTTTTCATGTGTCTTATTACATTGGCGTGAAAAACTCGTTATAACTGATAGGAGATTTCTATGTTTTTCGTGTGGTTTTAAACTGTCCAGGGACAATTTTTAAACTGTCATGTGTTTTTAAACTGTTCAGAGACAACTTTAACTGTCATGTGGTTTAAAGGGTTCAGATACAATTCTGTAAATGTCATGTGGTTTAAAGGGTTCAGAGACAATTCTGTAAATGTCATGGGGTTTAAAGGGTTCAGAGACAATTCTGTAAATGTCATGGGGTTTTAAACGGTTCAGAGACAATTCTGTAAATGCCATGTGGTTTTAAACGGTTCAGGGACAATTCTGTAAATGTCATGGGGTTTTAAACGGTTCAGGGACAATTCTGTAAATGTCATGTGGTTTAAAGGGTTCAGGGACAATTCTGTAAATGCCATGTGGTTTTAAACGGTTCAGGGACAATTCTGTAAATGTCATGGGGTTTAAAGGGTTCAGAGACAATTCTGTAAATGTCATGGGGTTTTAAACGGTTCAGGGACAATTCTGTAAATGTCATGGGGTTTAAAGGGTTCAGAGACAATTCTGTAAATGTCATGGGGTTTTAAACGGTTCAGGGACAATTCTGTAAATGTCATGTGGTTTAAAGGGTTCAGAGACAATTCTGTAAATGTCATGGGGTTTTAAACGGTTCAGGGACAATTCTGTAAATGTCATGTGGTTTAAAGGGTTCAGAGACAATTCTGTAAATGTCATGGGGTTTTAAACGGTTCAGGGACAATTCTGTAAATGTCATGTGGTTTAAAGGGTTCAGGGACAATTCTGTAAATGCCATGTGGTTTTAAACGGTTCAGGGACAATTCTGTAAATGTCATGGGGTTTAAAGGGTTCAGAGACAATTCTGTAAATGTCATGGGGTTTTAAACGGTTCAGGGACAATTCTGTAAATGTCATGGGGTTTAAAGGGTTCAGAGACAATTCTGTAAATGTCATGGGGTTTTAAACGGTTCAGGGACAATTCTGTAAATGTCATGTGGTTTAAAGGGTTCAGAGACAATTCTGTAAATGTCATGTGGTTTAAACGGTTCAGGGACAATTCTGTAAATGCCATGTGGTTTTAAACGGTTCAGGGACAATTCTGTAAATGTCATGGGGTTTAAAGGGTTCAGAGACAATTCTGTAAATGTCATGGGGTTTTAAACGGTTCAGGGACAATTCTGTAAATGTCATGTGGTTTAAAGGGTTCAGAGACAATTCTGTAAATGTCATGGGGTTTTAAACGGTTCAGGGACAATTCTGTAAATGTCATGTGGTTTAAAGGGTTCAGGGACAATTCTGTAAATGTCATGTGGTTTAAAGGGTTCAGATACAATTCTGTAAATGTCATGTGGTTTAAAGGGTTCAGGGACAATTCTGTAAATGTCATGTGGTTTAAAGGGTTCAGATACAATTCTGTAAATGTCATGGGGTTTTAAACGGTTCAGGGACAATTCTGTAAATGTCATGTGGTTTAAAGGGTTCAGGGACAATTCTGTAAATGCCATGTGGTTTTAAACGGTTCAGGGACAATTCTGTAAATGTCATGGGGTTTAAAGGGTTCAGAGACAATTCTGTAAATGTCATGTGGTTTAAAGGGTTCAGAGACAATTCTGTAAATGTCATGGGGTTTTAAACGGTTCAGGGACAATTCTGTAAATGTCATGTGGTTTAAAGGGTTCAGAGACAATTCTGTAAATGTCATGGGGTTTTAAACGGTTCAGGGACAATTCTGTAAATGTCATGTGGTTTAAAGGGTTCAGAGACAATTCTGTAAATGCCATGTGGTTTTAAACGGTTCAGGGACAATTCTGTAAATGTCATGGGGTTTAAAGGGTTCAGAGACAATTCTGTAAATGTCATGGGGTTTTAAACTGTTCAGGGACAATTCTGTAAATGTCATGGGGTTTTAAACGGTTCAGGGACAATTCTGTAAATGTCATGGGGTTTAAAGGGTTCAGAGACAATTCTGTAAATGTCATGGGGTTTTAAACGGTTCAGGGACAATTCTGTAAATGTCATGTGGTTTAAAGGGTTCAGAGACAATTCTGTAAATGTCATGGGGTTTTAAACTGTTCAGGGACAATTCTGTAAATGTCAAGTGGTTTTAAACTCTTCAGGGACAATTCTGTAATTGTCATGTGGTTTTAAATTGTTCAGGGACAATCCTGTAAATGTCAAGTGGTTTTAAACGGTTCAGGGACAATTCTGTAAATGTCAAGTGGTTTTAAACTGTTCAGGGACAATCCTGTAATTACCATGTGGTTTTAAACGGTTCAGGGACAATTCTGTAAATGTCATGTGGTTTTAAACTGTTCAGGGACAATCCTGTAAATGTCATGTGGTTTTAAACGGTTCAGGGACAATTCTGTAAATGTCATGTGGTTTTAAACGGTTCAGGGACAATTCTGTAAATGTCATGTGGTTTAAAGGGTTCAGATACAATTCTGTAAATGTCATGGGGTTTTAAACTGTTCAGGGACAATTCTGTAAATGTCATGTGGTTTTAAATTGTTCAGGGACAATCCTGTAAATGTCAAGTGGTTTTAAACGGTTCAGGGACAATTCTGTAAATGTCAAGTGGTTTTAAACTGTTCAGGGACAATCCTGTAATTACCATGTGGTTTTTAAACGGTTCAGGGACAATTCTGTAAATGTCATGTGGTTTTAAACTGTTCAGGGACAATCCTGTAAATGTCATGTGGTTTTAAACGGTTCAGGGACAATTCTGTAAATGTCATGGGGTTTTAAACGGTTCAGGGACAATTCTGTAAATGTCAAGTGGTTCTAAACTGTTCAGGGACAATTCTGTAATTGTCATGTGGTTTTAAATTGTTCAGGGACAATCCTGTAAATGTCAAGTGGTTTTAAACGGTTCAGGGACAATTCTGTAAATGTCAAGTGGTTTTAAACTGTTCAGGGACAATCCTGTAATTACCATGTGGTTTTAAACGGTTCAGGGACAATTCTGTAAATGTCATGTGGTTTTAAACTGTTCAGGGACAATCCTGTAAATGTCATGTGGTTTTAAACGGTTCAG
>NC_090734.1:132374981-132379981 GCF_036898095.1 Palaemon carinicauda
AAAATTACTGGTTACGATCGCTGTGAGGAATAAGAGTACGGTTATTTGTTTTACTTAAAGGGCTGTTTTTTTTTCTGGTTCTATACAACAGGAGAACCCTACACTATAAAAGACGTTGCCGAAAAAATGACATTAGTTGAAGTACACGCTATTCCTTATTATCTAAGTCTGACTTTGTTTTCTTCGGAGAAAGCACTTTTTGACCTTTTCTAAATATATTGGGAGCTTTTATCAGGCCTTGTAGGCACACGGTTTTCTAACAATAGGATTCACTCTTCCTGAATTTTGTCTAATAGGCCTCTCACTTCTTATATTTTGTGTAATAGGTTTCATTCTTCCCAAGTTTTGTCTAATAGGCCTTACACTTCTTGAATTTTCTCTTAATTGGTCTCACTCTCTAAATTTTGTCTAACAATAGGCATCACTCTTCCTGGATTTTGTCAAACATTAGGCTTCACTCTTCCTGAATTTTGTTTAACAATAGGCCTCTCTTTGTTTTAAATTTTGTTTAACAATAGGTCTCACACCTTAATTTTTTCTTAAAAATAGGACCCAAAATATTTCCAAATTTTGTCTAACAATAGGCTTCACTCTTCCTGGATTTTGTCTAACAATAGGCCTCACTCTTCCTGGATTTTGTCTAACAATAGGCTTCACTCTTCCTGGATTTGTCTAACAATAGGCTTCACTCTTCCTGGATTTTGTCTAACAATAGGCCTCACTCTTCCTGGATTTTGTCTAACAATAGGCTTCACTCTTCCTGGATTTTGTCTAACAATAGGCCTCACTCTTCCTGGATTTTGTCTAACAATAGGCTTCACTCTTCCTGGATTTTGTCTAACAATAGGCCTCTCTTTTATTTAATTTAGTTTAACAATAGGTCTCACTCCCAAATTTTTCTTAACAATAGGTCCCAATCTTTCTAAATTTTGTCTAACAATAGGCCTCACTCTTCCTGGATTTTGTCTAACAACAGGCTTCACTCTTCCTGGATTTTGTCTAACAATAGGCTTCACTCTTCCTGGATTTTGTCTAACAATAGGCTTCACTCTTCCTGGATTTTGTCTAACAATAGGCATCACTCTTCCTGGATTCTGTCTAACAAAATGCCTCTCTTTTATTGAATTTAGTTTAACAATAGGCCTCACTCCCAATTTTTTCTTAACAATAGGTCCCAATCTTTCTAAATTTTGTCTAACAATAGGCCTCACTCTTCCTGGATTTTGTTTAACAATAGGCCTCACTCTTCCTTGATTTTGTCTAACAATAGGCATCACTCCTCCTGAACATTGTCGAACGGTAGCCCTCTTCTTGAATTAACCTAAATTAAGGATAAACTGTCTCCTTGGCTTTTACTCCCAATGCCTGGCGGTTCATCTTACTAGAATTATTATGGATCGGCAGGGGTCACTTGCCTTAGTTAGATAGGCACTGCGCATCATAAGGAACTAGATATCCTTTGATGAATCTAGCCAGTGAATCCTCTTGCCCTTTGCGTCAGTATGCGTGAGAGGAGATGATATAACAGGCCTAAGCAGTCGGAGGGTTGTTAGGTATATAAATTATTTTCTATAAAGTATCACTGCAGATTAAACTGGCAGATAAAATTTCTACTGTCTACGCAACTTAAGACACGGGAGCTCTTGACTCCAAAAACTTACCTCAGTCAAGACGATACCGAACTCCAACAGGTTAAATATAGTTCTAGCTTTGCCTCTGACCGACACCGGTGTCTATCTGTTTTGTAACTGGTCAGTTTGGTGGGTGTGTGCTAAGGATCCAGACTTGCTCTCCCTCCCTCATACCCCCACCCTGAATCCTGCTGCTCTAGACTTGCTGTATCTTACGATGCCGCATCTCCCCCCCCCCCTTCCCCACAGTCCAGTCCTGCTTCCAGTAACATCCCAGAACCCGGATACATCCCCCAGGAGCCCATCCCCTTCTCCCCTCCAGAAGTCTTCAGAGTTCAGTCAGACGCCTTCGGGTACCGCAGCCAGATAGATGCCCTGTTTATACCCGGCTGTTTACGGCCTTGGCAATGTTGGATTAAGTGATGTATATGGTTTGTCTTGAACCCTTTTTTTGATAAAGGATAGGAACCCCATAGAACGAACCTGTTATTTGTCTCTTGGCAGTAACTTGTCTCTCATTATTATTATTATTATTATTATTAGTATTATTGTTATTATTGTTGTTGTTGTTGTTGTTGTTGTTGTTTGCTAAGCTACAACCCTAGTTGGAAAAGCAGGATGCTATAAGCCCAGGGACCCCAACAGGGAAAATATAAGCATATAAGTAATGCAGTAAAAACAGCTGTGTATCACCTTAGAAGCATTGATTTCATTAATAATATCTGGATTAATATTCTGTAAACAAAGTAGTGATAAACTGTTATTACCAGGATCGACTATTGTAACTCAATCTTTCACATTCTACCCAAAGTGCAACTTAGGAAATGACAAAACATAATAAGCTTACAAAAGGTGCCCCACCCCGAGAAAGTATTAGCTTACTCCTATAATAATTGAATTACGTTGGCTGACTATTAAAGATAGAATAGATTTTATAGGTGTAATAACTCTTCGAGAGTTAGACATGCTGATGACCCACATAGACTATTCGAAATTAGTGTGAATCATGCAATAGGAGGAAGAACGTTCAGTTATGCTGCACCGAGACTCTTAAACGACCTTCCACTCGATGTCAAGAATAGCAATAATGTGGCAGCTTTCAAGAAAAACCTGAAGACTTATCTTTTTAGAAAGTGTTATAATAGTGACCTGAAAACTATTAAGCCTGAATACAAATGCTAGCGAAATAACTGATAACGATACAGAGCAAAATATCAACTGGAAAGAAATTATTTTTTCACACACCAAGGCCCGCTTGAACAGACCTTTAGTGTTTGGTGGAGGGCGAGAAATAAACCCCTAAAAGTTAAAGTAAGTATCAGAATCGGATGTCCAAATTATCTAAGAGAATTGCTACATCGCGTAACCGTAATATAACTCCTTTACGTCAGTATATCCGTTTTTAAACGGTAAATGCCTGGCAACATTTATTCCAGGATTTTTACCGTTTTTCTGGGCAAATTTTTAACAGTGCTGGAAAACAGAACTTGAAAGTAAATTGAATAGATTTTATATATATGTATATATATATATATATATATATATATATATATATATATATATATATATATATATATATATATATATATATATATATATATATATTCTTTTAAATGCGAATTTTGGAGTATGTAAACTAGTATAGTAGTTGCATTTCAAAGCATGTTAAAAAAATAAAGATTTCAATAAACCACATATTAAAATATTTCAAGGATATATTTGGTGATTTAGCACTGTTATTTTATTCAAATAAGGAAGACTAATATTTCGTTGAATTTAATTTTCCGATATCTCGATATTTCGATGATTCCAAACTATTGGAGCAGAGATGCCACCTCGACTGTTAGTTCCAGAACTTACAAATATGTGGTGGTTGCCAGACTGGGGCTAGAGTCCTGCTCAAACTCGTTAGTTCATTTGGTCGCTGCAACATCACCGTCCTTGTAAGCTAAGGTTGGGGGTTTGGTGGAGCTTATAGGTCTATCTGCTGAGTCATCAGCAGCCATTGCCTGGCACTCCTTTAGGTCTATCTGCTGAATCATCAGCAGTCATTTGCCTGGCCTTCCTTGGTCCTAGCTTGGGAGGAGAGGGGGCTTGGGCGCTGATCTTATGTATATACAGTCAGTCTCTAGTGCATTGTCCTGCTTGATAGGACAATGTTACTGTCTTTTTCCTCTGCCATTTATGAGTGGCCTTTGAACTTGTAAACCAAGATTGTATAACAAGCTCCCACTAGACATCTGAAGGACTAAATACGTAAGAGCTTTCAATTTTTTAAAGTTGTATTATTATTATTATTATTATTATTATTATTATTATTATTATTATTATTATTATTATTATTAAATGCTAAGCTACAACCCTAGTTGGAAAAGCAGGATGCTATAAGCCCAGGGGTCCTAACAGGGAAAATGCCTAGTGAGGAAAGGAAACAAGGAAAAATAAAATATTTTAAGAACAGTAAAAACATTGAAATAAATTTGACAATTAACCCGGATTAAACTATATATGATTGTTTAGATATTCAATGGTTTTATACGACAAACTAATCTCGAAATTCGAATAACTCTCGAAGTAATTTTAAGTGTTAAAATCCTGCGCCAACAAAAGGTAGTTACCCGTGATACAATTTCTCTTGCCAAAGTGAGCAGTGTTTTTATAATACAGCTTCATGAATGACTAAGGGAAAAATTTAGAATATATCTTTGATGTAGTTATTCCCAGTGAATAGATAAATCGCATTGTTTATTGCTTAATAGTTAGTTAAAACTATATATGAAAAAAATCACTTTACAGTATATCTTTGCTTTAGTTACTTCTTGTGAATAAATGAATCGCATTGTTTATTGATTACTAATTAATTAGTTTAAATTTATATAAATATATGGGGGTCCAAAGAAGTAAATTTTCACTGCACAATATATCTTTGATATAGTTATTCCCAGTGAATAAATAAATAACATTGTTTATCTATAAATAATTCGTTTAAATTAAAGAAGAAAAACTTGCTGGTCCAAGCAAGTAAATTTTCACTTTACAATATATCTTTCATATAGTTATTCCCAGTGAATAAATAAATTGCATTGTTTATTAATTACTAATTAGTTTAAATTAAAAAAAAAAAAAACTTGTTGGTCCAAGCAAGTAAATTTTCACTTTACTATATATCTTTGATATAGTTATTCCCAGTGAATAAATAAATTGCGTTGTTTATTAATTACTAATTAGTTTAAATTTATATATATATATATATATATATATATATATATATATATATATATATATATATATATATATATATATATATATATATATATACACACACACACACACACACACACACACATATATATATATATATATATATAT
>NC_090734.1:132384981-132489981 GCF_036898095.1 Palaemon carinicauda
CTCATCATCTGTCTTTCTTCTATTTATCTTGATCTCCCTTTTTATAGTATCCCAAATATCATTTGGTATTAATGGCAATGTTATCTACTTGACTTTTGTAATTTCACATGGTGAAGACCATGTATATTTGTGGATGTCTTTGTGCTGGAAAAGAGTACCTCCAATAAAAAAAATTGTTTGTTGAACAAAAACTTATAACTTATAAAAGGGGCTCCATTTTCATTTGCAACTTCGCCAAGACCCTCAACACTCATCACATTCTCTATCCCTTGATAATTCCTTCCAACTTTAGCATTGAAGTCACCAATATCAATTTTCATATGTCTCTGGGATCTCGTCTGTTAAGCTCTGCAGTTCTTCATAGTAATCATCTCTCTTTTCTTCTGGGGAATCCTTTGTTGGTACATAGCAAACTACGATACTCATATTGCACTGCTTTGATTTAAACTTTGCAAGTAACAACATACTATTTACAGCTCTTCATTCCGTTAATGCCTTTTCTGCTCTAGGTGTCATCATCATTCTTACCCCTTTTCTTCAAACTCCATCTGTTCTTCCTGAATATATATATATATATATATATATATATATATATATATATATATATATATATATATATATATATATATATATATATATATATATATATATATATATATATACTTTTTGGGTGGTAATACTTTAGCATGGTTTGTGTATCGCCAAGATCAGCAAAGCTGCACAAGTCAGTGCCACCCATACTAGGTTGGTTTGCTGTAAGCAATTAAACAATTCTCACACCATCACCAGCCTGTACTGACCAGCGTGATGTTGAAAACGGGCCAAATTCCAGACATGAATAAAGACATGTCTGAGGCCTTTGTCCTGCAGTGGACTAGAATATGCTGCAATTGTTGTTGTATATGTAATGTAGGTAGCAAGGTATAGGTATGTGTGAGATTCTCTTGAAGTATTACATGAATCTAAAAAAATAGTAAAAAAAAAAAATAAAAGTAAAAATAACTGAAAATTAAGGAAACATTCTTCAAATCCAATGAATATCACTCCTGAGGCTCGATCTTCCCATATAGATCTCTCTCTCTCTCTCTCTCTCTCTCTCTCTCTCTCTCTCTCTCTCTCTCTCTCTCTCTCTCTCTCTATAGCAGTTTTAGCCAATAATACATTTTAAAAAGAAAAATCCAAGTTGGACACTAGCCATAAATAAACTGTTGCAAACTGATTTAGTTTATTTCATCATTCAAAATTTGTCTTTGAGATTCCCACATTGGTGTATTGTAACCCTATGAATTATAATTTACTTTTTGTTTCCAGATAGTTTCCTAGTGTGCCATGGGATACAGAGAAGATCTGGGACTTGAGCCATAATCATTAGTAAGATGATAAAAAATGCTCGCTATGAGACAATAAGGTCAGTCAAGTTTATCCTTTACTGTGTAATACCCAAACAACAAAATTACAAACTATTATGTAACTTTTAGCCTCTTGCATAGATGAATAACTGGGTTATACAAACAGGACTGTCTCTAGTTAGGTCACTTGAGCTGTGCAAGTATATGGAAAAATAAATTTGCCATTCATAAATTATTATCCTCTGTGGATCAACCATGATAATTTTTCAGTGGAACATCATTCACATGAGTTGCATTACTTTATAACGTAGGACTCTAGGTTGTAGAAATTAGTATTCCAATAAGTAATTTGTATTTAGTTTTAATGATAGTGTATTAAAATGTGTTTATACAAAAATCATACTCCATGCATAACTGGATATGTATGCCCACGAAACTTATATTTTCCCCAAGTTTTATATTTTTTTTAAAATTATAAATTAAATTTCATTTATTCAAATAGAGCTAGCCACCACCTATAATCAAATAGGTCATTTAGTTGTTTTTAGCCATTATTTCTTTGGCTCGATTTAAATTGTTGTACTTGAGGTCTATAGACCATGGCTTTACTAATAACAGGAGCCAAAGCCTAGAGACCTTGTCAACAGTAAACCATTTTATTATTACTTGCTAAACCACAACCTTGGTTGGAAAAGCAGGATGTTATAAGCCCAGGGGCTTCAACAGGGAAAATATTCCAGTGAGGAAAGGAAACAAGGAAAAATAGAATATTTTCAGAACAGGAGCAACATTAAAATAAATATTTCCTATATAAACTATACAAAACAAGAGTGTGTCGGAGTGTACCCTCAAGCAAGAATACTCTAATCCAAGACAGTGGAAGTTGTTATTGGTGGTCTTTCAGGACTGTAATGCTACCCAAAATTAGATGTAGGTAAACAATCCCATTAATCAAAATTTTTTTCATGTAACTGGGTTATAAAACAAACATGTTGTATGCTAAGAGGATTCTCAATTGCATGAATAAATTCTTGCATGTTGGTACTTCAATTTAAAACATGAGGTTTCAGCACCCATAACATTTCTAAGGATGAGGCAATTAAAACATGAGGTTTCAGCACCCATAACATTTCTAAGGATGAGGCAATTAAAACATGAGGTTTCAGCACCCATAACATTTCTAAGGATGAGGCAATTAAAACATGAGGTTTCAGCACCCATAACATTTCTAAGGATGAGGCAATTATTTGACTCGTCCAGTAAGATTTCTCTTGTTCCTACTTGCAGACGAGTGAACTCTTATGGTCTCATGTGAAGTGTGAACTATACTGTCTGTTTATAGATGGGCCTATTCATAGAAAAGTCACAGGGTCTATCAGATTGATGTACTTTTTGCTTAGCACTACTCTCCTGAAGGCAAACATGCCTCTTAGAGAAAGGGCACTTTTAGTTATACAAAATAGAGCTCCACCTTCCCTATCAAGAGCACCTGTGTACTATGCCTCATGCACAGTGATAAGAAAGCTAGAGGGGGAGGGGAAATCCCATGGTTGTTCTCTCGTTGCCTCTTATCTATCTTTATCTGATCCATCTTTGGCAGAATCTGATGAACCAAGTTAAGGGAACTCTTGGTCTTATCAGCATCTCCTACAATTGAATGCTCCTTTGGTAACTGTAGAGTTAACATCCTAATCATCTTGTTATCATTACTTTTTTCACCTCTTCCATTTTCATTCAAAATTCTAAAATGGCTGAAGAAGTTTTTTGACTTCAATGGGGCACCTAGTCTTCTCAAAACCTGTCTATCTCGCTGGATTTTACTATAGACAGGTTTGTTACCATTCATTTCATATTCAAGGAATCATCAATCAATGGTAATTATAATCGTGACTGAATGTATAGATATCTTTAATAAAAAGAAAGAGTAAAGGGGATAAGTAGTTAACAGGTGGGGAGATAAATAGTTCGCAGAATGTATGCTATTTACAAGATTTCTCTGTTACATAACCCCTGCAAATGGAAGGGCCAACTGTACACCATTATTGGTTTTTTATGGTTACCCCTTTATTTTCAGTGATCCAAAAGACATCTGCTCTTGGGGGATATTGACAAATAAAGGTTTTGATGAAGTTAAAACCGTTTTTTTGGAGATGCTGTGAGATCTTTGAGGACTTTCCTGTGAAAAGCTAGAAGAGGGAATCCAATAAGACATAAATGCCAAAGAAATATTCTGCCCTGCTCTAGGATCAGTGTCACTGTATAAGGTAGAACCTTAAGTTCAGGTGCTATTGAACTCTGCACACTAACAATGCTGAAATAATCTGGCTATCGATAATACATTATCATGGAGAACCATCACTGCCGTTGGAGACTATTATGTGTGCACTAACGTTTTCTTAGCTGCCATCGTTTGTACTCAAAGTGAGGATCAATTGTTCCATTCCCCTGCATAAGGTTAGGGACGAGTGAGTGGCTAGAAGACCACCCAGCACCTCCAAAAAGGGTTTTTCCTTTGTCAGAACCACACTCTTGAGTTAATGTTCAGAATAGTCTCCAAGATCTCATACCAGAGCAATAACTGAGTAGACACATGTATCATCAAGGACAATTCTACAACCAAAGGAACAACATAATCATGTGTGTTTAGATGAGAAGAAAAGCTAAGTCTGACACTTGCTGCTTAAGGGAAAAATTCCAGAGCAAGGCAAGATGCTTGTCACTGCTTCTGTTGAGAAGCCTGGATGATGTGGCCCTTCCTGGTTTCTCCTTGTCGGAGTCATGAACAAGCAGAGTACCACCCACGTACGTGACGGACATGCATGACAATCATCATTTTGAATGAGTTTCATCTGATGTGTTTGTTGAGAAGAGCTATGTCGAGGATCACTTTTCTCTGAATGGCCTGCAGTATAGAATTTCAACAGCCTGAATTTTTCAGACTCCTATTTTCTGTATCTTACTTATAAAAGGGATTTTGACGTAGGAAAAATCTATTTCTGGGCGAGGGACCTGTGCCGCCCAGTGAATAAGCTCCTATTAGCACTTATTCTTAGGTAATTTACTGCTAAATATACCAGAGAAAAAATGTAAAGGAGTGCTAGGTTAACTAGCTCGCTCACCTATTGGTGTCGGTATAGAATTGGGCGTATAATCCAGAGGTCCCGCACTATTTAGATTCATCCACGACAAAGACCCCAATAGAGGAGAGCCGTTCAACCTCACTCGGCACCACCAACTCTGCATCCGCTCAGAACCCAACTCCTTAGCACCCAAAGTTTGGGGACTCCAAGGGAGAGGAGCTGGGAGGGTTCACTGGGCGGCACAGGTCCCTCGCCCAGAAATAGATTTTTCCTACGTCAAAATCCCTTTTCTGGGCTTGAACCTGTGCCGGCCAGTGAATATATACAAGAGAAATGTCACCAAACTTGCAAAATAAAGGAAAAAACATAAACATAAGGGAAATACAAGTTACTTTAATCAGAGATGAGTGCCAAAAACAGCTATAAGGGTATCTTAAAAAGAACATAAATCCACTTGGTAGAACAATTGACAAAAAAGGTAAGGTATAATAATGCCGTGAGTGATGATATATACAGATACTCAGGAGTCAAAAATTTACAAATATAGTAATAGTAATCAGGTGCGAAACCAACGAATACAAATAGGGTATAAATGAGGCAGGTAAGGGGGAGAGATAAAATGACAAGGAATTAACATGTGAGTTACCTGGGGGTAACTACGCTCCCTGCAGCTACTGTAGGAAATTTAAGGGCTTCCAAATGTTTAAGATAGTGTTTCTTGAACACTGACGGTGACTTCCACCCTGTATACCTGGAAAGATCCGTAAAATTCATGTGGTGAAAAAAGTTCACCGAAGTAGCAACCGCTCTGATATCATGTGCAAGAGGAAAAGAGTCAGGGCTAGCTTGTTTAATAAAATACAAAATTTGTTGCCTGATCCCTTTAATGGTAATGGTACCGCCTTGTTCTCTAACGAATAGAGGCCCGGAGGAGTTAGAGGAGGTCCGGGATAAATAAGACTTAAGAGTAGTAACAGGGCACAGAGACGGATCTTGCGTGAGGGGAACAATTTTCCAGGAGGACCATCTGTTCTGAGGGTCTTCGTTCTTAGCTAAAAAGAATTTGTTAGGTGAAAGAAGGACCTCTCCCGAAGGAAGGAACTCAATATGACCCGGGTCTCTTGACAAAGCTGCCAGTTCAGAAATTCTTGCCCCGGAAGCCAAACTCACCAGGAAAAGTGTTTTCCTGAGAAGGGGAATGTAATCACAAGAACTGTTAATGGTATCAGAAGCCAATTTGAGTACATCATTAAGGAACCAGGTAACCGGGGTAGGACGAGTAACCGGTTTCAGTCCGGCACAGGCTTTCGGAATTGAAGCTAACAAAGAGTCGGTTAAGTCTATGTTAAAACCCACTAGGAAGATCTTTTTCAAGGCAGATTTAATAGTGGTGATAGTATTGGCTGCCAGACCTGATTCTATTAAAGTTCTAAATAAAGTGACTGTAAGGTTCAAGTTCATACAGTGTACGTCTGAGTCTATCAAAAATTTAGCCAACTTTTTAACCGCAGAATCATATTGGCGGATGGTGGAATCCCGTTTATCTGATTCTAGGAACAGGGTGTTTTGAGGATCGATATTGGCACCATGCATGGCCGCAAACTTCATGAAGTCCATAAAGTTAGGGCGCTCTGAATGTTTGAGAAAGCGTACACAACGCGTGTTTGTACTATCTGAGACAGAACCGGATTGGGTATCGGGTGAGGATGTAGTCTCAACTCTCGCAGGAGAGGGTACCAATTGCTCTTGGGCCAGTTGGGTGCGACCAAGGCTACTCGTCCCTTGAAGGATCTCAGTTTGTCTAGAACTTTGAGTAAAAGATTCACCGGGGGAAAGAGATAAATCCTTTCCCAGATGTCCCAATTCTGTGACATGGCGTCTGTGGCGTAGGCCTGAGGGTCTAGATTGGGAGCCACATATACTCTCAATTTGTGGTTGGACTCCGTGGCGAAGAGGTCCACTTGGAGACCCGGAACCCGAGAGAGAATCCACCGGAATGACTTTAGATCGAGTGACCATTCCGATTCTAGAGGGGAGGTCCGGGACAAGGCGTCTGCAACTATGTTCCGGACTCCCGCCAGGTGGACAGCTGAAAGATGCCAACGGTTCGAGGCTGCTAGGGAGAATATGGCTACTAGAACATGGTTCAGAGGCCCTGATTTTGATCCGCCTCTGTTGAGGCAGCGGACCACCACTTCGCTGTCGAGAACCAGACGAAGGTGTTGTCTCTTGGATGGAGCGAGACGTTTCAGGGTTAGAAGAACTGCCATGGCCTCCAGCACATTGATGTGAAATTGGCGGAATAAGGGAGACCAAAGACCTTGAACTTTCCTGAGCTGAGAATAGCCTCCCCAACCTGATAGGGATGCGTCCGTGTGAATGATTAACTTCGGAGGCGGAAATCGAAGGGGAACTGACTTTGACAGATTGTTGGCCCTTGTCCAAGGTAGAAGTCTTTCCCGGAGAATGGGAGGAAGGCGGACTTTCCTGTCCCGGAGCTTCCGGTTCGCCCTCGAACGCCAGACACGATTGATATCTTTCAATTTTGCTTTCAGAAGTAGATCCGTCACTGAAGCAAATTGAAGGGATCCTAGGATCCTCTCTTGGAGTCGTCTGGAACTTACTTTGTCTTTGAGAAAGCGTTTGGTGTTCATTGCAATCTCTAACCTCTTGGGTTTGGGAAGACACAGAGTGTGAGATATAAGATCCCATTGCAGGCCGAGCCATTGGAACTTTGATTTCGGAAGAAGACGAGACTTCTTGAAGTTGATCTGGAAGCCTAGAGATTGAAGGTATTGGATGACTCTGTGAGTGGCTTTTAGGCAATTTTGGGAGGTGTCTGACCAAATGAGCCAGTCGTCCAGATAGGCTACTACTTGAATCCCTTGATTTCTGAGTTCCTGAACAGCAACTTCTGCTAACTTTGTGAAGATCCTTGGGGCGATGTTGAGCCCGAAAGGCATCACCTTGAAGGAGTAATTTTTGTTTCCTAGGCGGAAGCCTAGATACGGACGGAAGTGTCTCGCTATCGGGACGTGATAATAGGCGTCTGTAAGATCGATAGAGGTGGTGACGGCCCCACGGGGAAGTAAGGTCCGCACCTGCGAGACGGTAAGCATTCGAAACTTGTCGCATTGAATGGACAAGTTGAGAAGGGATAGGTCTAGAATCACTCTTTCTTGTCCGAATCCTTCTTCGGGACACTGAACAGCCGACCCTGAAACTTCAGGTGTTTCGTTTCTTGTATGGCGTTCTTTTGTAACAGGTCCTGGACAAATTCGACTAGGTCCGGAGTGGAATGCTGATGAAATCTGTTCGGTGGAGGAGGTCCTTGAATCCAACTCCACCCCAGTCCCTTGGAGATGATACTGAAAGCCCAGGGACTGAACCTCCATTTGTTGCGGAAGGCATAAAGCCTCCCCCCTACCCGCTGCACCTCAGTATTGGCTTGAGGAGTTGCCTCCACGTCCGCCTCGGAAGTTCTTTCCCTTGCGAAAGAATCTACCTCTACCTCTGTTCTGGTATGAACCACGGTGGTAGCCTCTACCTCTGTTATAACCCTGGGAAGAGCCTTGAGCCTCATAAGATTGGTTAAAGGCTGGAGAGGTGGTGGAGGCACCGGGAAGCTGGCTCTTAGGGAGCAGAACGGTGACGTAGTCGTCCGAGGAAGGAGCCTGAGAGGTGGAAGGCTGTGCAGGAACAGCAGGAGATGGAGGAAGAGGCTGCCGGAAAACGGACGAGCTACTCTGCTGTTGCCGGAACTGAGTGGAGGTATACGGGCGGAGCTTCTTCCTACCCCGGGCTTGGTAACTTGCGGGATCATATTTCCGCTTAGGAGTCAAACCCCAACGGGCTTTAAGGCTCTGATTAACTCGAGTAGCCTCTGCCAAGACTTCCTCCACAAGATCCTCAGGGAAAAGATTTGGACCCCAACAAGAGGACCGGATAAGTTTATTCGGCTCGTGCCTAATAGTCGCCTCAGCCAGGACGTGTTTGCGGCACCTACGTTTAGCAAGAGCAAAGTCATATAAGTCAAAATATAACGACTGCAAAGTAGCCTTATTGAGAGACTTAAAAGATACTCTCAGTATCATAAGTTAAGGCTATCGACTCCGTAGACGTGGCCAAGTTCAAAGTTCGACCAACATGTAGGCGGGAATCATACTCCTGTTTAATAAGGGATTCCGGGAGACGGGGAAGCCGTTCAATAAACATTACTGACGCACAGTCCGCTGTTAGCTTGCCAGAAGTAAAGGTGGTATGGACATTGTCCCAACACTCATTACCTGAAGGAAGAAGGAGGGAGATCGGATCCACCTCTCGGATGGGAGGCAAGGGCTTCTCCTCCAGAGCATATTGAAAAGCAAGCTCTGCAATCTTATTGACGCATGGAGTCACGGTATTCTTGTCCATTAAGAACATTGTGAAAGAACTTTTATGAGGCGTCAACATGGTATTGGTGCAACCTATATCATTCAGAAACCTAGCCCAAACAGATTGGGCTTGTTCCTTTGGGAAAATGACGGTCTCTTTGGGGACCTTATCCAGCCGAACCAGAGCTTCCTCGGTAAGCCTGGCATAACCATGAAATGGAAATGCGAGACCAGGAGGAAAGAATTCAAAATCCTCTAGTGGACGAGTACCAAGACCTTCCAACGTTAACATCCCGTCTGAGAATGGGGAATGAAGAGCCATGCGCCAAGGGTTATTCTTGGTAAACGGCGGAAGCTTAGAGGCATCCGGGATGAGAGAGCTTTGAACTCGCTCCGGAGCACCATGCTCTAATGCCCCAAGTCTCTGACCAATGTTAGAGAACATCGTGTCCATCTTGGCCTGCATTTCCGACACAATCTTAGATTGCATCTCCGACACAATGCGAAGCATGGCTGATTCGGAAAGGCCCGGGTTAGGAGCAGAAGTGGCGGATTGTACTCCCGGGTCGTGAGACTTAGAGGAGGAGCCGGAAGCATTAGATGACGGGTTTGTATTTGATTTGGAACTATGGGAAGCCTTGTGGGGCTTACGAGCTTTTGGCAAAGTTCTAGATATAGACTTATCTTTGGGGGGAACCGGGTGTGATCGGTGAGACGAATCGCAGTCCCCAGAAAAACCATGGAAAGAAGAGAGATCAGATGAAGAAGAAAGAGCGGGGCTGAGGATAGGAATCTCAGCGCCGGTAACACCTGCCTCACTTACCACCCTACCTGCATCCGGATCATCCAACAACATAGGTTCCACATCCAAGTTCAAGGAGGCAACATTGTCTTCCAGATCTCTGGGGGCATCCAACGGATCTTGTTCCTGGTCGATGAATCCCGCAATAGTGGCATCAATGTCGGCAATGATGGGTGCCGCAACATGCCTAGCCACAGCGGCTGAAGACTTGGCATTAGGGTAGATCATAGCACAGTAGTCTTCAGATAGGACGTAAGGCTGTTTCGATTTCACGTTTCGGGCAAATCCCCCAACCCACACTTTCAGTGTGGCCCGAGCCGCAGTCTTCTGCTCCGGGGATGCCTGAAATAATAGTGGGAATTACAGAAAGGAAGATTCCCGGCGGTCCTTCGAGACCATAGAAATCTTACTAAATAGTGTATGTATACCAAATAAAGGTAAAATAATTAGAAAGACAACATAGCCAACGGGACTCACCGAATCAGATCCGAGGGTGGTGATGAGGTCAAAACAGACCATACAATTATCAGGGTGCCAGACTACGATGTCTTCCAGCTGAACTCCGCAGAGGGCGTGAGACCTACACACAGTATGGCCACAAGGCTGGTGAAGAACAGCCGCACAGGCCGTCGTCTGACAATGCACCATCTATAAAAAGAATAGTATATGAGAAACTGTAATTCTCTTAAGTAGGGGCGGGTCCGGAGGACCCGGGACTAAACATAAGTCTAACTTAAGACTAGAGCTTAACTGTAATACTCTTAAGTAGGGGCGGGTCCGGAGGACCCGGGCCTAAACATAAGTCTAACTTAAGACTAGAGTATAGCTATTCATTCCGGTCGAGCCAGGATCATAAAAAGGATGCAACAAAGAATTAAGACACATGGTGTCTGATTTCCCGGAGCGAGGTTAAGCCCCGGACCGGGAAATAAAAGTACATCCATAAACCAATACATATAGGAACTCCGGGATAGTGATCTGTCATATATAATCATAGGAACTGTTATAAATTAAGAGGGGGGCGGAACCGTAGATAAGAACCACCAACAGAACCCGGAGGGTTTCGTATAACATAATAAAAGTGTGATAGGTGAATATAAAATAGGGTGCACCGGGATCCTACTCTGTTGACCGGTGGCCAACCCGTCTAGACAGAGACGAAACCGCCGGGACACCCGGAGGACAAAGTCCATAAACACTGAACTACCCCCTCTAAAAGGAGGGAAGGCAACGGTCCCCTAGGGGAGGGGGGAGAGAAGCCTAGCCACCAACCTAGCGAGAGGGGGAGCTTGGGGGAGGATCACGTGATACGGAGCAGCAGGGCTACCAACTGACGATCCCCAAACACTACCAAAACAGATCATACGGAGTAATAAGCACAAATATTCATTATAAAAGTAATAGCGTTGAAAAATATATAAATATACACATAAAAAATTAGGGCAAGGCATGCGAAATAATGAATAAATCCCGAAGGACAACATCCTGATGGCTTAAATAATAAAATTTTGCCGCCCAGTAACGAAGGTCGGCAAGCCATCTACGATACGTAATCTGATATCGGCCCTAAATATAAACCACAAGGGTTCTAAACGCTAAATAATGAATATCCACAATAAAACATATAAAAATTTAAACTAATAATAAAAATAATACACTTAGTAACACCGCGAGTGAAACTAAAAGCTCTCAAAACAGGAGTACCAACCGTAAACGGAATCGAGCAAGACCGAGATGATCGAAGAGAATAAACTCCTATAATTTAAATATTAAACGGTCTAGATTGCTCAAAACACAGCAAAACATAGCTTGGTACTTAACTTAGACGGTGTCTCCTGGGAAACCGATGTAGAAGCCATAATCCACGAAAAATAAGGCAAAAACACGAGAGCACAAACAAGCGGGTTACCACACAGGCGTGCTAAAAAGGAGTTGGGTTCTGAGCGGATGCAGAGTTGGTGGTGCCGAGTGAGGTTGAACGGCTCTCCTCTATTGGGGTCTTTGTCGTGGATGAATCTAAATAGTGCGAGACCTCTGGATTATACGCCCAATTCTATACCGACACCAATAGGTGAGCGAGCTAGTTAACCTAGCACTCCTTTACATTTTTTCTCTGGTATATTTAGCAGTAAATTACCTAAGAATAAGTGCTAATAGGAGCTTATTCACTGGCCGGCACAGGTTCAAGCCCAGAAAGGAGTATTTTCTGTATCTTGCTTACAAAGGAGTAAAGTTCCATAGTTCTGTCAAAGAGGTGGTTTTGAAATCCACGATCAACCCAAATCTTTTTAAATTATGCTCTCACCACCGAGAAAAAGTTCACTGTTCTTGGAAATGATGGAGATAACCCCCAACCTAAGTCTTACATTGATGAGATAGTTTGCCTCTACAACACTGACCAGCTCCTCCGTTTCCCCTGCAGTGTTTCCAATTACCTCTTTATTTGTGAAAAAATCTTGAACCAGGGATTTTGGACTCCACCTGAGCAGGGTTACTTTGCTGCCTATGCTTATCTCAAGGAAACTTGGATGTAGGATGAGGTTTGTTATGTGTCCATCCGTGATGTACATCTTGCCCTCAATGCCATCCATGGGGTTCATCCTCCAAAACTGGACCCATGACCAGGAAGATTTGACACTTTCTTATCACTTTACCATGTCAGGTATTTCAGTTGTATGGGTAGAGGGGCTGGTCATCCATCACGAACACAGAGCTGTCTAAAATTGGTTAGCTATCCTGTGAAGGTTGTCATATGAAATATTTCAAGAACCAAGAGGGAAACACTTATATAATAGGGTCAACAGAAGTCCAGAGCTCTCAATTGGTTTTAGTAGTGGTATTTTACAATACAGTATATTGTCCAATATCTTTGAGGAAATATTTTTTTTTTTTTCAATTTACAATTACAATTGAAGGTTAAATAATGGCAAATACTTTTAGGGCCTGAATAACCTCAAATACATCTAACTAGCTCAGATGAAGAAAACCATCATGTCACTTTTCATTAAAGAATAGTTTAGGCTCACATCATAAAAATAAAACTACAATTATAAACAATATATTTACTATACTTTTCATAAAAATACCCACAGTGTTCACATAACTGCCCTATTAACAAAAAAAAAATTACTATTTTCTAAATTACAGGACACAAGACTTTTTTTTTAGTATCATTGTGCAATCTCAAAATGCACAAAGCCTAACAAATCCAATCTCCTACATGGCATGAATTCAAGCAACAGTAATACAACAGAAAGTGTCACCAACTTTAGTTTAACTTCTCAAGAAATTTGTTAATTCTCTTAATATATTAAGTGTACTTGTTAATGAAAAACCTCAAAATTTACATAAAACATTAAAAACTGTCAGGAAAATACAAGACTGGCTTTTTGTGGGCAAAAGATAATCAAATTAAATAAAAATGATACAGTACTATGAAACCAGTTCAATTTAGGGCACCAACACTACTAATAGCTATTTACACTTTTTGCCATCCAGCACACAAAGCAGTCTCAAAATTCCAAGGCAGATTATTGTACAACTGCTCTTTCTACCTTTCTCATTACATTCTGATCAAACCTTATTTCACTACATAACTATATGGTTCAATCATTTAAAATTTAATATTTTCCTACACTGTCAAATGACCTTAACAAAGAATTTATTCAAAAGATACAAAGTCTTTCAGTGTCCGAACAAATTAATCAGAGTAAACTGCCTTTGCATGAAATTTCAACGAAAACATCAGGAGGGCCATTCCTTTCGTAAAGTACTGTACAGCACAGGGTATATATACAGGGTACGTAGTTCCAAGACGCCTTGCGCTATCAACTACATAACAGCCTCTGTGTCAATGGCGTACAGACTTCCATTGGTGCATAAATATACAGTATACTGTATAAACATTTCCATTTTTATGACAATATTTAAGCTTCTGACAGGAAGACAAGAACTGTTTCAGAAAACTTGTGGAGCTCTTTTAATGAAAGACGTAATGCAAATATAACAGCATAAAAATGTTCAATTTCAGTATGGGTATCAGTTTAACAGCCATAAATGTAAGAGATTGATTATTCTGAAACTTGACCATAAAATAGGCTTAAAATAGACATCTCATTATTCACATTACACTTCTAAATCATATTTTTACTTGGTAGAAAGTCCTATGAATACTGTATATTTTATTGCTAATTAGTAATAGCGATTTCCAAATATTTTGTGAGTGGCTTAGTTTTCAATCTATGCTATAATAAAACTTTCTAATTAAATTCCACTTTACAAATAATAAATCTAAGGAAATATTTACCCATGCAACTGTCAAAATGTACAGCCCTTAAGGCTATCTGAACAGCACTATTATATGGATATGGCTAGCACTTGTATAAATGAGGGTTGTATAAAAAAGGGGTGTAAATATTAAACTGTAAATAAATGCTCACAATATGACACTTGAGAGCAAAATACTAGACAAAGTAAATAGTATTCAGTCTATTTAAGGCTCCTATTGTAATTCACTACATGAATAATTAAAGTGGGACAGTTTCATACCTTAGAGAGAATTATTACCAAGATACATGGTCACTTGGATATGAAATGGACAGAATATTGATATTGTATAAGCAGAATGTCATGGTATTTTATATTGATCACTTATTATTAACAAGCAGTTTTATATAAAAAAAAAATGCTACATAGTTTCAGCATGCTTCTCTTCCAGATTATCTTGCATTGAGTAACCATGATAGTATAAAATCCCATTTGTTGCAAAATCCAAGAATGTAACTTTGTGCTTATTGACTAGAACTAGTATTGAAATAGTTTATAGTATGGGAAGAAAATGCTATGGAAACATGATTTCTTATGTTGCAAGTTATGCTCATCTCATAAAATATAATCATAATGGTGGCTCCTGCATGTGTGTTCTAAGTACGTAAAATAAATTGCAAGCGCGCACACACACATACACACTTATTATCCATAATGTAGTGAATAAATGAGTATGGCCTGCAACGGGAAACTGATCTTTAAGCTTTGAAATTAATTTTGTTTGATAGCTTTAAATATGAATAAGGATGTCCCATATTGACTAGTGTAATGGCATATACCAAATTATGGTAGTTATATATAGTACAGTATACACAAAAATAATTAAGACAACTCTAAAAAATGTTGTAATAACCCTTATATAACTCTAACGTCTACCTGAATCCTGAGAATAAAAGTATAAAATCTGAATTTCTCAGAGGATGAATGAGACCTTTTCACGAACCATTTGCAGCGTGCAAGATTTATTTTATCTTTTAAGTAAAAGTTCCCTAAGAATATCTAAAACAAATATTCATTCAGCTTGGAAAAATGCCTGATTAGCTTTCAGGTATACATAAAAACTCGTACCATCATAACTGTCATTACCTTGTATAACTCTCCCTTTCCAGTCAGATTTAAGTAAAATCTTTAGTGTAGATTCAAATATTAAGAGCAATACTATAGAAAATATATCAATATACTTGAATATTCCCAATCCATTTTTGTTATTTTAATTTTATAATCAAGACCAAACATTTACATTAAAACCAAAGCCCTTAATATGTTCATCAACCATCAAACAACAAATATGTAGGTGCTTCAAAACTCAAAACCACATAACCTCAGAAGTCAATCATACCAGAGCTCAAAATAAGTTAAAATCTTGTGCTCAACATTAAAGAATATCAAAATCGTGATTAATGTGCATCAGTACAGCTTTCATTGCTTATAATGAAAATAATAAATATCATTCTTGGCTGTCATTGAATATGGTATTTCACTATGTACAAAAATGACAAGATATTTGAGCTGGATATCAAAATCCATAATGTTACACAACCTCCAGTACTAAATGATTAAGTATAATCGTACCACTGTAGAACATTAAAATTGAAATGGCCTTTTCAATTTGTTTGAGAAGTACTTAGCTGATGGCACTTTACAGTGTAAAAGCCTGACCTATGATACAGTACCGTGTAGGAGCCTGACTGTTGTACAAAGCTATGCTTTCATGAAAGGATTTATAATCAATCAAATAATTCGCTAAGTAAAATCGTGAGTTTATTTTATTCCAACACATAGTGGCAAATTTAACTTTGTCGGTGTAATTAACAATCATCTCGTTGGAACACATGAAGAAACTCCGTAGAATCTACGTTATAACATATGGCAATAAGATTTCTTTAACTATTAAAGAATTTTAACACAATTTACCTGCTACTTGCAACACTGCCATTTCCACTCTGGACTCCTAGTTCTTCCAACTGTTAAAAAGAAAAGAAAATTGCGTAAGATTCTATAAAAATAATTAGTATCAAATTTTTATTACAGTACTTAAGATTTGTCAAAACTATTAAACACATTAGCCTTAGAATTTTGGTACTTCCCTTTTTAAATTGATAAACAAACATGGAGGGGATAAGGGAAGCACAAAATCACAGAAAATACCATTCATTTTAAAAGCTTTAAATTAGGTTAATGTTTCAGTACAACACTTTGACACTATTGTATGTTAAGGGCAGTGATACATCATACAGTACAAGTACGTACTGTTTTTGTTAATCATAATTCTATGATGAAGCACCTCTGTATCTGTTTCCTTATCTAACTGGCCTATTTTTCCATGTTGGAGCCCTTGGGTTTCACATCCTGGTTTTCCAACTAAGGTTGTAGCTTAGCTAGTAATAATAATCATAGTGAAATATAAAGTTTTCACTTGGACAGACTTATCGACATGTTAATCAACTTTGATAATCATAAGTTTTGCCATTTTTATTCTTCATACTGAAAGTGATTTAAAAATATCAATAATTCCCCCCCATAAAGCTTTAGAGGTAAAGACCAAGTATCACACTATTTTGCTTTAGCAAATGCTAAAACATGTTTCCATTTGAGAGCAACTTAACCCTTTCTGGTATTGATCACATTTACATAGGGGAGATGTTAGATTGGTTATGGTTTTGAAGCCATTCATTTTACTGGTTGGTAGTATATAATGGCAATGGTCTTCCCCAGACCATGGCCATGGAAAAGTCACTTTCTTCAATTTTTCACAGAGCTTCTAGCATTTCCTACAATAATTAATCTCCATCTTCTTTCAAGACTAGCAAGTTTGTTCAAGTCCCTATTTTTCATCCAAATTTGTTATTTCTTTCAATGTACAATTTTTCCTGAAAGGATATTGCTTCGAGTTTTCTAAGCCAGGGAACAATTATTCAGGCTCCTCTAAATGTATAGCAAGTGACAATTTAATTCCTTCATAATTCAAATCTATATTCTTTTACCTATGTCAATGCCTCTTATTCGAGACAAAAATATGGCGGGCTTCTTCCTTTTTATAGTATAAAATTTCTTCAGCTAGTCAAACCAGTTCCTATACCACTATTTCCCATCTTAAAGGCAAGAAATATAGTGAATACTCAAATTCCTATTCCCGAACGATTACCAAGAAAAGAAATCGGTGAGCTAGTATCATAAGATTTATTGTTTTGAATTAGGGCTTTTCTTTGTGTTCAAGTTATTGTCTTTTAGGATGAGATAGATTTCACTATTCACAGTTTAGAAGTTGCCTTAAAATTACTGTATATTCTCTGAATCAACAGACTAATGACTGTACAGTATTTTATATGAATTGATATGGTGTTGATCTTGTCTGGGAAGGCTTGAAATTTTCATTCATTGCAGTCTGACTTCAATTCTGCTAGTTGTTTAAGTTAACTTCTTATGCTTTCATGGTAGCTCTGCAATTTTAGACAGTATATTTTTCTAACTAGATTGTGACAAATTGTATGCAAGGCTAGTGTTCAAATTCAGGTAGTATCCTACTCATCTTCTCTTGGCTGAACAGTTATTTGTTCCTACACTAATACAGTGCATCTGGAAATCTCAGCAGTTAAAACTTATAACAAAGTATTGGCAGTAGCCGGTACAGTAGTTACCAGCTGGTGGCGGGAAGCCACCTCCCCCCTGGCAAACTGAACAGTCACTTTGAAACCTGATACTTGTCATATTCAAGTCTCTTGCTCCTCAGAGCTGCAGGTCTTTCTAGTCTTGTTGCACTGACAGTTTACAACAGCATGACCCTTGTAAGGTGCTATAAATGACATCATCTTCATTAGATCCTCATCCTCAAATACATAGACGACCAAGAACCACTAAGATGCATTTCAGATGGTGACAACTATAGGCTGTTGCCAATCGCGTTTGTGTAGAGTCATTCTTTTAGAAATGCAGAATCATCTTGGGAGCATTCCTCTTCCAGACAACCACCTTCTGAACCAGAATCTCCTAAGGTGTTATTTGAGCAGGAGTGACAGAGAACCCTTGTTTACCTTTGTCTGGGGCCAAATCTACAGTTTTTAGTTCACCAGGCATCTAACCAGTGGGCCAACTGGATTCTGAAGAAGTGAGATGCTGTAGTGTCCATCCAGTTTCACGAAGCAAGTGGATCACACAGAGATGTTGAATCTTAGAAATTCTTCTCTTAAACAACCTTCCCCTTTCCCTTGGAGCTGGTAGAACGAAAAGTGGAAAAATCTAATCAAGATTCGCTTCTCCACAGAGTTACTGTATCTCACTTTTCTCCTCCTAAACACACTTCTAGACCAGCTCCAAGACTGGAATTGAATAGAAATGACTTAAAACTGCACCATTGATGTCTTGGAAGCCCAATGATTCTGGTTAGCCATTTTGTCCTACTTGTTCTTGTCAGCTGTTTTATCCTACTTATTCTGGTCAGCCATTTCGTCAGCAAATGGCACAGAACCAGAATCGAAGAGGGAAAGGTAAGCGAGGCCCTCATTCACACTAGGACCAGCACTTTGACAGGGCAGAGCAGTGGACAGCGGATGTTCTTCATTTCGGATACTGCCTCACTTTCACCAGCTTTCACCCTCTCATTCCAGCTTCATTGATGTGGTCCTTTTATCAACCAGGATCGAGATAAGACCTTGCTTTTCATTCAGATGGGCAGACTGTGTTGCTAAAGGGCACTCTAGAATAAGTTGAGGATGGGTCCCTGGGTTTCTTCAGCCGTATGTTTTTGGTCAAAAAAGGACTCTTGAGAATTTGAGACCCATCATAGACATCTCAGCCCTGAACAAATTCATCTTCCAGACTCTGTTCAGGATGGAGACACCCAGCATGGTCAGAAGGTAGTGAGGAAGAAAGACTTTATTCCATCATCCTCCTTATGAGGGGGAGGATGAATATTTAAAGGCAAACCCATCAATTTGTATATGCCTTACTTGACATACTCGCTAGTAAGAGTGTGTGATTTTCATTTGCAACATTCTATGTTCCCTGGGCAGTGGACCTGACAGTACTCTCGACCCTGGTTCATGAATTATTTAGGATGCTATTCTCAGCACCTTATCAGGTACGAGCATACCTATCCCAGGAATTTAGCCAGCCAGTTTGGTAATAGGGACGTCCCCCTATATAAGGATAAATCTGTTAAAGGATGAAGGTTTGTATTTGTGTAGGAAAAAATCACATTTTAAAAATAATTTTTATCATTCATACCTAGACAAACCCAAGTCCTTTAACTGAACTTCCTGCCTTCCCCTCCGCTAGATTCCAAATGCAGTCAAAGTTACTGTTCAAAGTATCGGAAGAGGCCACCAGCCATTAATTACTGGGTACTGCTGACATCTAATTATAAGTTTTAACTGCCAAAGTTCTCCAGCTGTGCTGAATCTTTTCCTATTAAAGGACTCAGATTGTATAGTTAGGAAAAATACAAATTATTGTAAAAATATGTGATGGTTGTGGTTTTCTTGTGAGCTGCTCCTTACTGTCTATGTTCACTACCTTCCCAGGAGTGTAAATGCTAGACCATTTTATATTATACTGTACCACGTTGATATTTGCAGTTTGGTCCTAACCACTCATGGTCTCCTTTCTTGGACATGTCAGGCACAAGATTGGTCTACAAATTCTAACTTTTTGATAGCCTATCCTGACCAGTCTCTTATCAGTCAATCTCCCCTTGACCAGTTACTATAAATTCACTGGTAATAATGTATTTTTCCCTGCACTGATACAAACATTTGTCCCTTCATAGGAGTATGATTTCAGCGAAGCTGCAAACTTGGCTATTAAAAATTATAATGAGGTATCTATAGTTGCTGGCAGATGGCAAGAAATCCCTCCTCCTCTACATGGGTAAGCCACTTTGACTTTAGCCGCTGAGCAGTACGAATGCACTCTGGGTCTCCCTAGCTTGGCTGATTTCATCTTTTTTTCTTTGCAGAGTGTGTTTGCTTATTGAGGAATGAAGAAACTGCCAAGTCCTAGTGAGGACTTACCGCAGTTTTTCCGTCAATGGAATGCCCTCCAAGCATAAAGAAGGTCACAGTATCTTTAGAGCCAACATCAGTCTCTTTATGTAGTGAAGGGCGAGGATCACCTGATTCACTGGGGTACCTCACTAAAAATCCCTCGCACTTCGCCGGTGGATACGGAAAATCTGGGTTGTTCTGTTTAAGGGGTAGAATACTAGTGGGTGAAAGAAGAGAACTAAAGGATTCCTTGGGTCTCGAGGAAGACCCCGTAAGTGAAGAGTCACGCTTCACCATCTTCTTTCTCCTCTTGCCGTATTCTATCCATTGCGGCGATGACCATTCATTAAACTCCTTACAGGGGGAATGCCACAAGCAGTCATGCCCTCTCCTTTTGCCCTGATCTGGGGATCATGGTAAACCTAGAGAAGTCTAACTTCATACCAAAGCAGAGGGTGTTGTACACGAGAATGCTGATAGATACTGTACCTTGGTGGCTAGAGTTTTTCCATCTGACAATTGCATCAGCAGACTGAGGAGGGTAGCACAACTTTTCAAGTCTCAACAAAAATTGCTGGCTCAGCAGTGGGCACCACTTCCTGGATACCTCTTGTCTTTGGAGAAGCTAGTAAAGTGCGTCTATACCAGAGGTCCCTACAATGATGTCTGAAGAGATGCTAGAGAGCAGCCACCATCCTGCCTCTTCATCTCTGAACTAAGATGTTCGGGACAATATAACCTGGTGGGTAAAGGGTAAGAACCTCATGAAGGGAATTCCATAAGTACTCTCCTCCAGAATTGTTACTCTTCAGAGATACATCAAAGGAGGGATGGGGAGCACACCCAAGGAATCAGATCACCTTAGGGTGCTAGTCCAAGGAAGAGGAAAGCCTGCACATCAACCTATTAAGAATTAAAGGCAGCACTCTTGCCATTGAAATCATTCCCACACTGTAGTGTTGATGAGTGACAACACTACTGTAGTGGCATAAGTCAACAAGCAAGGTTGCCTCACACCCCTACCAGCTCGTCACCTAATACATAGCCTGTATCTACGTACAGAACTGTACGGTATTTTGTATACACAGTAGGTTAGCAGTTTTTTTTATGAATGTCAATAAAGTCACTTACTGTAACATAAAAAGATAGATAAAACAGCACAGTTCCCGTACAACGGCTGTAATAAAAAGATATATAAAACAGCACAGTTCCCGTACAGCGGCTGTAATAAAAAGATAGATAAAACAGCACAGTTCCCGTACAGCGGCTGTAATTTAAAAAGATAGATAAAACAGCAGTTCCCATATAGCGGCTGTAATAAAAAAATAGATAAAACAGCACAGTTCCCGTACAGCGGCTGTTACCATTTACAAAGTTCTAGAAAGTTCTATCCAGCAAAATTTAGTGACTAATCATGTAATCTATTATATTAACGTTCAGTATTTAATAAAGTTCTATGAAGTTCTATGCAGCAAAATTTAGTGACTAATGATGGAATCTTTAATAGTAGCGTTCAGTATTTAACGAAGTTCTATGCAGCAAAATTTAGTGACTAACGATGCAATCTTTAATAGTAGTGTTCAGTATTTAACGAAGTTCTATGAAGTTCTATGCAGCGAAATTTAGTGCCTATTATGCAGCGAAATTTAGTGACTAATGATGCAATCTTTAATAGTAGCGTTCAGTATTTAACATGAAGTGTACATGTATACACACTCTCACATGCGCAGTACGTAACAAATCCTTTACGCAACTTGACATTAGTTGCTTGACAAACACTTGTGGGAGATGCCTTCAAGATGGACACTAGGAGAATGAGAAAGTTGGCCACAGAAGTGGTATTGCGCAGGGAGGAAAGCAGCACAAAGCCTGGGTTCTAAGAAGCATAGGTGGTTTGAAAATATGTCTATGCGCAACAGTCCTAACTAAAAGGTTCTGCTAAGAATGAAACCTCCAAGTCAAAATCCGCTGACTGTAGAGTCACTGTCGGATGAGTACCAGGATGGGATTATTGTGTTACTATCAAAATGTAATTTAGATGTGATTTAGAAATACAAAAGAAGAAATGAGAAATAAAAAAATCATATCCATCATATTATTTGTTTCTATATTTTAAATTCATTTGTGTAATATGTGCAATTTCCATGTTTCATTTCATAATAGATTTTCTGCATTTTCAGAGTGGAGATTGTCACCTGTCCCGGGCTGGATTGTCCTCTATATATCAGACAGTTAGAAGAATGAAGGTACTGTATGTGAGCACCTGCTCCTCTGGAAGCAAGGAGAATAGGAGGGTGGAATGTCCCAGGCCCCCCGGACAGTGGTTAGCAGAAGGAAGGTATGTGCGTACCTCCTCTGGAAACGAGAAGTATAAGAGAGTGGAATGTCCCAGGGCCCCTGAACAGAGGATCAATTATTTGTTATTCTATTATCATTATGTTTGACTCTCGTTTAGATCTGTAGAATGTGTCCCATTACAAGAGCAGGGGAACAAGTGATTGTATCATGGAATCTTCTCCACGGTTGGAAATTTCTACTACTGTACTGTATTTAGTAGATTCAGCATTAACGGGTAGGTCGAGCTACCCTTTGGCATTGAAGGTCGGTATATAATAAGCTGGCAACTAGATAACAGGAACCCTTTCTGAGGGATTCTGTGTGCATAAAGTGATATACTTAATAAAAAGAAAAGTATTAACCGAGTATAAATTAGTTCGATAGCATAGGACACCTGTATAGTACATGTTATGATTATCAGAGAAAATTACTTGCTAATAACATAGGATTAAATTTGCTGTCCAGTCGATCAAAACGTTCTTTAGTCCTTTGTAAAGAAGTTTTAAATTTTTATCAAGCAACAAAGTCCTTTTCATTAATCAATATACCAATTGAGAATTACAGTACAGTGACAGTTGTTCAAGAGAGCTAAAGCCAAGCTATAATGATCCTCATGCTCTGTGTCACGTGCCGGTTGAAAGGAATTGTTGTTTCAATAGCCATTGTGAATATTGTTGTTCACTTGCATTCCCCTTATTCTCAAGCTTTTCCCATCGAAACCCTTGATTTTCTGTGATCCAGTTGGCTCTATATGACCAGATTCAGAGATAGAACACCAAGCTAGTAGTCTAGATCCTAATATCCTTCTGGCTGAAGTAAGCACTTGTGACCAACCTTTTTAAGATATATTAACTATGTGCCTTATAGGAAGGTTCCTGTTGCACTTATTCAAATCTTTGAAATGTTTTGCTGAAGCCAAGAAGCGGTTGCACCATGTTTCGAGTGGCAGTGTGGATCAGGTGCATAATACTTCTCAAATTTTCATTAGCAGTGTTAATATGATTGCTAGTGCCTCTACTGTCAAAGCAAGTCCCTTGCCAGACACAAAGTGTGGTAAACAAATGGGAAGGCTTGATGACTCCAGTGTTGTTGATTCCACAGAACACAAACATGAAGGTGGGGATGAAGCAGAAGAGGCTGAATCAAGTGAGGTATCTTCAGTTTCAGTCTTTGAGAAAGCTTACTGCAGAACTGTATCTGAACAGAAAGGTCCAGGTAAGTGCTGATAGTCTTATTCTGTAATATCTTCCAATTCTCCTATTATACTTTGGAGGTGATATACTGTACTGCATATTGTACTCTGAAGTTTTCTCATTTTTGTCAATAGTTGTCCCAGGTGGCAAATAAGCCCCATAATTTTGTTTCCTGTATTTTGTTAACACCTCATCTCACTTAAAAGCATTCATTAATTTAAAAACCAAATAAAATGTCCATTCTTGTAGTTTCCCCTAAACAAACTAGTTTTTTGGGGTCAGGCCATGTCGTCCTGATGGAAGTTCCTTTAAAGTAGCTTCCTAGGGTATATTTGACTACAGTGATATTCCCAGAGAATTTAACCTTAAGGTATCCAGAATTCTAATTCCTGGCGTGAATATCCCTAACTTTTACCTTTAGGGATATCGCATAATATCAGAGGACGTATTCTTGACAGGCCACATAGCTATCTTCACCCCGAATAGCGTTTACGCTTCGAGAGGGAAAGTGACAAGAATAAAAGGGGAGCCATTATTAAGGCACCACTCCTTACTGTTTTGAGTACCTATATGACATCATATCCGACCGCCATCTTGTTATTTCTTCTTTCGTAGCGCCATAACTCGGTGATTTTCCTGTGTTCTCTCGCTATTTTGGAAGAATTTTGGATTTATCATGCTTTCTCCAACCTCACCTGCCTCTGGAAAGTTGAGTATTGATTTTTACATTGTATAAATGTAAGCTCTTGCCTTATTATTTACGAATTAAAGTTAAATTATCGTTGCAAGAGCTGTTGCCTAGCCGGAGGCGTCATGGACGCTGTTGTTCATAATGCACGAGTCATTTAGTTGGCCAGAACGACCTTCCCGGCCTTTATAGCTTAAATATCTTTAGCTATTTAGCCTTCATTGCTAGGAATGCTTTATATTATGCCGATAGTATTAATTTTAGCTTCAGCGATTAGGTAACCGAACCTATTGATGCTAGGCTTCCTAGCCAAGGCGTTCAGTTTTAGTACTAAATGCATGATATAATAGACTTTCCTAGTGTTATGATTTTAATGAAGCTTTAGGCAAATTTTATACAAGTAAGATATCTATATAAATGCATAATTTCCTCTCCCAAGATAGTATACGAGAGAGTTTCAGTGATTTAGGTGATCGATTCTCACTGCCTCTAGGCTATTAGCCTAGTGGCTTTAGTATACTGTATTTTCATACATGTCCCCGTTTGCTCTTATGTATCGTGTTATTTAAGTAGAGATAGATATCTTTTAGGCTTTTATAGGACGATACTAGTCTCCTTTGGAGATTTTAGAGCAATCTCTTTCCCTCTGAGTTAGCCTAGGCCTTACCCTAGTCAGTGATACCTTGAATTGCATTCAGGTAGAACTAGGCTAGGGTTTTCTGTCCTCCTCTGTAACTGCAGATGCAGGTTTTTGGGATTGGTCAGAAACTCAGAGTATTGGTCTGTGGTCAAAAGCTGTCTGGCAGGGTGAATGACATTCCCCTGTTGGGTTAGGCTACCGACATAGGAGGCTAGACCTCCCTAGGCTACACCTGAAGGTTTTGTATGACATACCTTCTCCCTGTGGTCTAGCAGACTAGTCCTGTGCCGGCGGACCCTAGGCTGAAGAATAGAATTCTTCACCTGCTTAGGAGACATCGGCACTAGAACTCTGTTCCCTCAGGTTTAGGGTGGAGGCGAGGGTGCTGCCTACCCCTTTACTATATGAAGTTAACCCTAGGCTACAGAATAGAATTCTCTAGCCACATGGGATAGCTCTATTACTGGAACAGAGTTTCGTTAGGTAAGGTAGGACAGGCGGTACTGCCGGCTCCTTCCACACCTTATAGGACCCTCACTCCTCCCCATTCTGTCATTTAGTGAAGGCCTAGCCTTCACAAACTCTTGGCCATCATCCTACAATCGACCCAGTTGCCTGCAGATTGTGGGACTGGCTCGGGTTTTCTGTCTGTAGCTCGGCTGTGCCGGCTGCCAGCAGAAGTCTCTGTTCTGTTGAGTATTCTTCAGCCCTCTCTTGGACTGCTATCCATAAACCTTGCCGGCAGGGACCGGCAATGTTATGGATGGGTGGAAGCTTGAATGTTACATTCTCCCCTTCCATTTGAACCCTCATTCTGGGTGGAAGGCAGTAAGGCAGAGCTCTTACACTACCCTTCGATCCATACTTTCTCTCTACCTCTACTGGCTGGTACCAATGGGTCCTAACCTGCCGGCTGCCGGATGGGCTGCCGACCGCCGGGAATAATAATTAATCGCCGGCTGGCATAACTGCCGCCAGCCGGCGACCCTCCAGCAAGCCGCTGGCCGGCGATCCGCCGAAGGCCTGCCGTCGGCCGGCAATCCTCCGGCGGACTGCCGCCCATTATACCAGATGATAAAATATCTTCTGAACTGTACCCAGGTTATATGCCGGCGGGTACTACAGTATATGGTTATATAGTAGCCAGTATAATTACAGTATAGATCATACTGCAAATAGAAAACTACAGTAAAGATTATACAGTAGCCTAAAGCTTCTTCCAACATACTCTGTGTTACCATGTGCAGCCTATTGTTGAGACCATATTATATAAAGAAAGTAAGTTCTTTCTTTAACGTAATTAGTGATCACTGATAACAATCCCCAATGTTAAAACGTCTGGAAGATGGTGTTAAGTTACACTTTCTTATTCTCATAGGATAGAAATCTTCCAGTGGTTCTCTTCATGGATTACCAATAGTTTTAATTTTGAGGGAGGTCACAACAATTGGCTGGACGGGAAGCACATGTATGTGTCTTTCCTCTTTCCTTTCTAGCTTATCTATCCTAAGCTATATACAATAAAAGATAATATAGTGTATACTTAATCTTGTGAGATTATTCACCGTATACTCATTGAATTTTCCTCTCTTTACAGGAGGACCATCCCAAGTGTGACAGCATGTTCTGCAATGTCCGCAGTAAGAACTTCTGCGGACATAGATTGTGCAGGACTCACGCTCGCTGCGCAACTACTCAGGGAACTCTGAAGTATTGGGACCCCAGGTATATGACATTTGTTCTAACTTGGTTACTGAGGCCTTTGACGACCAGAAGTCAACGGAGTCAAGGGATGCAGCAAAGGAAAGCTGCGAAGATGGGTCAGGGGTTTTCAGAAAAACACCACGGGGCCTTACAAGAAGATGCGGGCGTGTCTTTTCCCAAGGGCATCGGCAGATGCAGTTATCCCTCAGCCTCACCCAGAGATCCCCTGCGTCCAAATTCCAGTAGAGTCTGATGTCTCGGACGCAATGAAGGATATCCAGCTGGATGACCCGAAGTCAGAAGTGTCAGAAGGCACTGAACAGGACCTTCTTGCGGAAGGTCAGGAAGGAGGAGTCAACGGTGGCTCCTGAGACCGACGAGGAGGCCGAAGCAGTTTCGGTTTTCTCGGTTCCTGCCCCAGAACCTGTTCCCTCAACGTCATCTTCTCCCCCATCGGACGACATGGTGAAGACTTTGTCGTCAATACTAACGTTAGTGCAGCAGATTCAGAAGCAGACTGATGAAAAGCAAGATGCGTTAAGGTTGGAAATGCACCAACTTGCAGCATCCTGTACAGCTCCGAAGAAGCTGGACATAAAGGATATTCCCCCATTCTCGGATGTGAACCCGTAGAGGCATGCTGAGTACATGCCAATGTCGGCAGGTAAGATCTTTCTTTCAGAGAAGCTGGGTACACTTCCCGTTGAAGATGTAGAATTCTGGCTTAGCTTCGGGGCTTACCCAGACTGCTTTGTCCGTCTGAAGGCTGAGCCAGCTTCAAAGGAGGAGACAGAGCTGAAAGAGATCATAGTTTTTGACCATGCCAAAGCTCAGGCTTTGCTGACAAGTACCTTGAAGGAGAGGGCCTTCACTGACTCTAAGGTACCGGCTCTGAGTAAGAAGCATCCTTCCTTTGTTGCTTCCTCTGCCCGGGCCTTCCCCTTTATGGAAAAAGGTTACAAGGCTGCCCTGAAGGCAATTGAAGCGGGGAAACCGTGCCCTACGCTCGAAGAGTGTAAGCCGTTCTCCTTAGCTTTACCACTGGGCCAAAAAGACTGGAAGGATGTTCACTTTACCTTCTCAGTCGGGAAGTTGGAGGCTGACATTGCCGGACCTCCCCAAGTTGTCAGATTTCCTCCTGCGCAGGGAGCAGGAGACGAAAGAAAGACTTGCCGCCTCTATGTCTCTTCAAACTATGCTGGAGACAATGGCAAGCGAATCCCAGAATCCAGATATGTTCATGGTGATTGCCAAAGCACATTTGGCAACTGTGATGAAAGACATATATGGCTTTATCAAAGCCAGACGAGCTTGCAGAGAATTCGTGTTCGCCTCGGCTGCGGTGAGACACGACCCAAGGAAGCTAATATCGTCGAGTATCTGGGGAAAGGATCTCTTCCCAAGCGAAGTGGTCAAGGAAGTCGTTGACAAAGCTGCCACGGAGAATAGGAACCTTCTCCAAAAGTGGGGCTTGTCAAAGAAGAGGGCGTCTTCCCCGGATGAGGGTCCCTACCCTAAGAGGAAGACAAAGAAACCAAGGGCACCCTCTTGGCCCCCTAGACAACAACACCATCTTCCTGCGGCCGCGGTGCCCCAGGCGGTGGCACAACCACCTACCACATACCAATTGGTACCCCAGCAGTTGGCGACACAATCGCCAGCCTTTACACCGGCTTTCGAGAGGCAGTCGACGACCTTTTGGCCGAAGGCTAGAGGCTCATTTCGAGGTTCCTCTAGACGCCCCTCAAGAGGCAGAGGCAACAAAGGTGGATGCGGCCAAGGAGGCAAGTCCTCTAGTCAGCACTCAAAGTGAGATGCTTCCAGTAGGAGGGAGACTATTCTCTTTTCGGGATCGCTGGACCTTCGATCCCTGGGCCCACAGCCTAATCAAGAACAGACTGGGTTGGAGCTGGAATGTAACTCCACCATCTTTCCCTCAATTCTTCCAACACTCAACCCCCATTCTGGAAGAATATGTCCAAGAACTCTTGGACAAGAGAGTGATAAAGAGGGCAAAGTCCATCAAATTCAAAGGAAGGCTGTTTTGTGTTCCAAAGAAGGACTCGGACAAACTCAGAGTCATTCTGGACTTGTCGCTACTCAACAAGTTCATAGTAAACCACAAGTTCAGGATGCTAACCCTTCAACACATAAAGAGTCTGTTGTCCAAAAAGGCATACACAGTCTCCATAGACATGGCAGACGCATATTGGCATGTCCTAATGAATTGCCAAATTTCCTCCTACCTAGGATTCAAGCTACAGAAGAAACAATATGTCTTCAGTGCTATGCCCTTCAGACTAAACATAGCCCCAAGGATCTTCATGAAGCCTGCAAACGCAGTCGTTCATCAACTACGCCTAAAAGGAGTTCAGGTAGTGGCCTATCTGGACGATTGGCTGGTGTGGGCAGCATCCGAAGCGGAATGCATGCAAGCCTCCAAGACAGTGATCCAGTTCCTGGAACATCTGGGATTCAAGATCAATACCAAAAAGTCTCGACTATCTCCAGCTCAAAAGTTTCAATGGCTCGGAATTCATTGGAACTTGGTCACACCGCCTCTCCATTCCGTCAAAGAGGAGGAGAGAGATAGCAGGATCTGTCAAGAGACTTCTAAAATCTGATCGGATATCAAGACGCCAACAGGAGAGAGTGCTGGGCTCCCTCCAATTCGCATCAGTGACAGACCCAGTGCTAAGAGCACAATTAAAGGATGCAACAGAAGTCTGAAGAAGATATGCATCAAACGGTCGAAGAGATCTAACAAGACCAATACCGACTCGTCTGCGATCACTTCTCAAGCCGTGGTCGGAGGCCAAGCACCTAAGGAAATCGGTGCTTTTACAACTACCTCCCAGTCATCATTCATACGGATGCCTCAAAGGAAGGATGGGGAGGTCACTCTCACCAACGGAAAGTCCAAGGGACTTGGTCCTCCCTATTCAAGACCTTCCATATCAACATTCTGGAAGCCATGGCAGTTTTTCTAACTCTGAAGAAACTGAAGCCTCACTGCTCGATCCACATAAGACTGGTTCTAGACAGTGAAGTGATAATTTATGAGATGTCTGAATCGACAAGGCTCGAGATCGCCCCGAATCAACCAAGTGAAGTTGGCCATCTTCCGTTTGGCGGAAAAGAGATGGCACTTGTCAGCAATTCACCTACAAGGGTTTCGCAATGTGACGGCGAACGCTCTATCCAGGTTTACACCGATAGAGTCAGAATGGTCCATAGACGCAGGATCACTCTCCTTCATCTTACGTCAAGTCCCGGAACTGCAAATCAACCTCTTTGCGACGAGCGACAACAAAAAGCTGCCCCATACGAGGACCCTCTAGCAGAAGCAGTGGATGCGATGACCCTAGATTGGAAGATGGTCCAGGATTTACCTGTTCCCTCCACCTAATCTTCTGTTGAAAGTCCTCAACAAAATGAGATCCTTTCAGGGAACAGCAGCGACAGTGGCTCACAAGTGGCCGAACAGCATCTGGTTTCCTCTTATATTGGAACTGCGACTGAAGCTGGTCCCGTTGCCGGATCTAGTTCTGACACAACAAGTGAAGAAGTCGACTGTCTTCGCTTCATCACAGAAAACCCGGAACCTTCATCTCATGATTTTCTCTCCTTAGCAGTCAAGAAAAGGTTTGGGATTTCGAGAGACAGTATAAACTTCTTAGAAGAATATAAGTCTAAATCTATCAGAAGACAATATGAGTTCATCCTGGAAGAAATGGGTTGCCTTTGTCAAGGCAAAGAAGCCAAAAGAAATTTCAACGGATTTCTGTCTATCATTCTTTATTCATCTTCATGAACAAGGATTAGCAGCCAACACGATTTCTACGTGTAAATCTGCCTTGACTAGACCCTTGCTGTATGCCTTCCAGGTGGACTTCCCTAACGAAATCTTTAATAAGAGCCCTAAGGCCTACACTAGGCTTAGGCCTGCAGCACCTCCGAAGCCCATTTCATGGTCTTTAGATAAGGTTCTTCATTTGGCATCAACTCTGAACAATGAAGATTGCTCTCTGAAAGATTTGACCCTAAAAGTTATATTCCTATTTGCACTAGCCTCGGGAGCCAGAGTTAGCGAAATAGTGGCCCTTTCGAGGAATGAGGGCCATATTCAGTTCACGGAAAGTGAACTGAATCTTTTTCCTGACTCAACGTTTCTCGCTAAAATCGAGCTACCCACTAAAAGGTGGGGTCCCTGGAGAATCTGCCCTCTGAAGGAAGATGCATCTCTGTGTCCAGAAGAGTCCCTAAAGGTCTATCTTCGTAGAACTTCAGACTTTAGGGGAGGACCGCTCTTTAAGGAAGAAACTTCAGGTTCAAATTTGTCTCTGAAACAATTAAGGGTGAAGATCACCTACTTCATTCGCAGAGCGGATCCGGACAGTACACCCGCAGGTCATGATCCGAGAAAGATTGCCTCATCTCTGAATTTCTTCTAAAACATGGATTTTGAAAGTCTTCACTCGTATACTGGATGGAAGTCCTCCAGGGTATTCTTCAAACACTATGCGAAGCAAGTGCAGGAGATCAAGAGGTTCGTGGTGGCAGCAGGTAGTGTGCTAAAACCTACTGCTTAAAGACTGCGAGGAACAGTGAATTAATTGGGACTGTCAGTGAAGGGTGTACATGCTGCCATGCGTATTATTACTCAAGTGTGAACAGACTGTAATGACAGAAATTTTATTAAGAAAATTTACAATAATTTTCCCGTTTAAGTGGCTTAAGTGTTTCTTTTTAGATGACACAAATATTTCTGATGTTACCTCAAATAAATATTTATGCTTTTAAAAATTTATTTGATATTTTATACTATACAGTACTATAAAATACAGATTGATTCCATTTATTGTTTATCAATAAAACTAGAATTGAATTTTGCATCTTATTCGCCCCAAAAATTCAGATGAAATAAAAATAGGTATTGAGCTTTCATTGTCCATCCTTTTATTTGACATATATTTATGTGAACATCTATAAATATTTGTTCCTACACGTAAACAAACTTTCTCTATGTGTGTATACATCAGGATGCGTCAGTCTTTGGTTACGACTGACTTGGAATTCCATGATGGTAATGCTGACTTATACATGTAATTGTTCATAAGATATATGCAATCCTCGAGACTTTTTCCAGAGTCCAGCATGACTCTTCCCTGTAGGGGGCAGGAAGCTCTAACATAGTTCATGATTAGTTGAAATGATGTATAACAGTAACATCATATGTCTCTAAGTCTAAATGACTAAGGAAAGTCGGTCTTGAGGTTATGGCACTAATAGAAAATCCACAGATACATTAATGCTCTGGTAAACCTCCATCAGGACGACATGGCCTGAGCTCAAAAAACGGATTTTGAGCGAAGCGAAAAATCTATTTTTGGGTGAGATAGCCATGTCGTCCTGATGGACCCGCCCTCCTTTCTTACAAAAGGGCTGAAAGAATCCCTCCCAAAAGTACTGTATCTGTAGCACCTCGTTTAACGCTACAAGGAATAACAAGATGGCGGTCGGATATGACGTCATATAGGTACTCAAAACAGTAAGGAGTGGTGCCTTAATAACGGCTCCCCTCTTATACTTGCCACTTTCCCTCTTGAAGTGTAAACACTATTCGGGGTGAAGATAGCTATGTGGCATGTCAAGAATACGTCTTCTGATATCATGCGATATCCCTGAAGGTAAAAGTTAGGGATATTCGCGCCAGAAATTAGAATTCTGGATACCTTAAAGTTAAATTCTCTGGGAATATCACTGTAGTCAAATATACCCTAGGAAGCTACTTTAAAGGAACTTTAAGTTTATTGACTATAGAAATGTGTTTTCTTCCCAATAATATAGTAAGTTCACCCACCCAAAATAAACATACCATACAAAAAATCTGAAATGCATAAATAGCACCACTTGTATGTATAACCTCACTGCTAAAAATATTTCTACAATGTTAATAGTTTTATACCTCTAGAAAAAAAATAAATTCACTTTAGAAACACTTCAGTTTTAAGAAATTATGATAGTTAGGAAGTCTTAGAAAACATCTTTCATGCAAAATGTTATCACACACCCTCCCATGAAAGTCTGAAAATGATATTTTGATTATAAAATAAATTTTTTGAATATACTTACCCGGTGAATATATAATAGCTGACGTCTCCGACGGCTCGACAGATTCCAAAAACTCGCGAGCGATCGCCGTGAAGGTTGCGGGTGTGACCACCAGCGCCGACTATCGGCCAGATACCGCATATACTTGTCAACATCTCCAGTTCTTCTCAGTCCCCTAGGTCTCTATCGGGGAGGAAGGGAGGGCCTTTAATTTATATATTGACCGGGTAAGTATATTCAAAAATTTATTTTATAATCAAAATATCATTTTTAAATATTAAACTTAGCCGGTGAATATATAATAGCTGATTCACACCCATGGTGGTGGGTAGAGACCAGTATTAATACAATAAAGGCGTATATGCTCAAGAGTTTTTGACAACTATTCAAAAAACAGACTTAAGTATAGGTACCTGGTAAGGAAGCAGACTGATTATTACTCTGCCTCATTAGTCCGCTATCCTCACGAAGCCCAGCGATCCTCTTAGGATGCTGAAAAACTCCCAGGAGCTGCTATATCCAGGGTGAACACCCCTATAACAGGACCTCATCAATACCCTTAATCTGGGCGCTCTCAAGAAACAATATTTTGACCACCCGCCAAATCAAAAAGATTGCGAAAGACTTTTTAGTCTCCCGTACAACCCAAAATAAGATTAAAAATTTCAAGATTAGATTAAAAGGATATTGGAATTAAGGGAATGTAGTGGTAGAGCCTTCACCCACTACTGCACTCGCTGCTACGAATGGTCCCAGTGTGTAGCAGTCCTCATAAAGAGTCTGGACATCTTTCAAGTAATATGAAGCGAAAAACCGACTTGCTTCTCCAAAAGGTCGCGTCCATAATACTTTTAATGGGTCTATTTTGCTTAAACGCTACAGAAGTTGCTATCGCTCTAACTTCATGAGCCTTGACTTTAAGTAAATTATGATCCTTCTCACTTAATTGAGAGTGTGCCTCCCGAATCAAAAGTCTAATAAAATAAGACCACGCATTCTTAGACATGGGCAAAGAGGGCTTTTTAAACGGAGCACCATAAAGCCTCTGAACAATCTCGTCGCGGTTTAGTTCTGGATAAACAAAATTTAAGAGCTCTAATGGGGCACAGCACTCTTTCAACTTCATTCCCCACAATTTCAGAAAGACTGGGGATTTCAAATGATTTAGGCCAAGGACGAGACGGAAGTTCATTCTTGGCCAAAAAAAAAACCAAGTTGAAGAGCGCATACTGCTTTATTAGCGGAGAAGCCGATGTTCTTGCTAAAAGCATGTATCTCACTAACCCTTTTAGCCGAAGCCAAGCTCACCAAATAAAAGTGTCTTGAGGGTAAGATCCTTCAGGGAGGCTGAATTTAATGGTTCAAACCTGTCTGACATAAGGAACTGTAGGACCACGTCCAAGTTCCAAGCAGGAGTCGAAATATGACGCTCCTTGGAAGTCTCGAAAGACTTAAGCAGGTCTTGGAGATCTTTGTTATTAGAAAGATCCAAACCCTTATGCCTGAAAACAGAAGCTAACATGCTTCTGTAGCCTTTAATGGTGGATGCAGAGAGGGAGCGACCGTTTCTCAGATAAGGCAGAAAATCCGCAATCTGTGCTACAGAGGCACTTGGAAGAGGAAATAGAGGAGGACTTGCACCAGTCTCTAAATACCTCCCATTTCGACTGATAGATCCTGATGGTAGAGGATCTTCTAGCCCTCGCGATCGCTCTAGCTGCCTCCTTCGAAAACCCTCGAGCTCAAGAGAGTCTTTTGATAGTCTGAAGGCAGTTAGACAAAGCGTGGGGAGGCTTTGATGAAATCTCTTTACGTGAGGCTGTCGCAAGAGATCCATCCGTAACGGCAGACTTCTTGGAACGTCTACCAGCCATAGAAGTACCTCTGTGAACCACTCTCTCGCGGGCCAGAGTGGAGCAACCAATGTCAACCTGGTCCCTTCGTGAGAGGTGAACTTCTGCAGCACCTTGTTTAGGATCTTGAAAGGTGGAAAGGCATAAACGTCCAGGTGAGACCAGTCCAGCAGGAAAGCGTCTATTTGGGCTGCCTCTGGATCTGGAACTGGAAAGCAGTAAGTCGAGAGCCTCTTTGTCAGTGAAGTCGCAAAAAGATCTATGGTGGGTTGACCCCATGTCATCCATAGCTTCTCGCACACAGTCTTATGCAACGTCCACTCCATGGAGATGACTTGTCCTCTTCTGCTGAGGCAGTCCGCCAAGACATTCATTTTTCCTTGCACAAATCTCGCCAAAGGAGAGATGTTACTTGCCTTAAATGGAGTTCCTTCTGATCCGTGGATCAAAGACCCGAGCATTCCAGACTGTCCAGTGGAGCTCCCTAACCCAAATCCGATGCATCTGAATACAACACATGGTTTGGGTCCTGTATCGCAAGAGAAAGACCTTCTCGAAGACTGATGTTGCTGTCCCACCAAGTCAGACATGTCTAGACTGAGTTGGAGATTGGGAAAGAGATACTCTCTAAGCCCTTCTTGTTCCAATGGTTTGGGTGAAATTGGAGAGGGCATAGGTTGAGTCTCCCCAGAGAGATAAATTACTCCAGCGATGAAAGAGTTCCCACGAGGCTAGTTCAAACTCTTACAGAGCAACTGTTTTTCTCTTGCAAGTGAAGGCCTTTTAACAGAGCTTGTTCCATTCTTGTGGGAGACGAAAAGGCCCGAAAAATCAGACACTGTATCTCCATTCCCAAATAAAGAATAGTCTGGGATGGGGTACTGTAAGTTACGATTTCTCTACGTTCATTATGAGACCTAGCTCCTTGGTTAGGTCTAATGTCCATTAGAGGCTCTCCAGACAGCGATATAATGACCACGCCCTGATTAGCCAGTCGTCAAAATAAAGGGAGGCTCTGAATCCTCAAAAAATGTAGAAAGCTTGCTACATTTTGCAAGGGCCTTGTAAAAACAAGAGGAGCAGGAATGAGGCCGAAGTACGGTGCTCGAAATTGGTACATTACTTTCCCGTCCACAAACCTCAGATGTTGTTGAAAGTTTGGATGAGTCGGGATGTGGAAGTATGCATCCTGAAGGTCGAGAGAGACCATCCAGTCGCCTTCCCTTACTGCTGCCAAGACAGATTTGGTAGTCTTCATCGTGAAGTTTGTCTTGACAATGAACACATTGAGCGCACTTACATCTTAAGTACTCCTGCAGTGAACGTGGCTGCCAGATCATTGGAGCCATCCCTGATAGCCTTGTTCCTGCAGTGAACGTGGCTGTCAGATCATTGGAGCCATCCCTGATAGCCTTGTTCATGCATGACATAATTGTACAGCAATACATTGACAGCTGAAGAGACCTTCTTACTTAAGGCTCCCAGGGACCAATCCAACAAATAAAAACTTCAAACGCTCGAAAAAAAAACTCCAAACAGGAGATGGTCTAGCTCTGTAGCCGACCATAAAATCTTGGAGCGTCTCATGGCTAGACGACGAGGAGAGTCCACAAGGCTTAAGAAGTCTCCCTGGGCAGAGGCAGGTACTCCCAAGCCGAGAACTTCTCCTCGAGCTTCCCCTGTGTCACACCAGATGCCCGAGCGAGAAGCTAATTAAGGAGGAAAAGCAAAAGCAGACTTTCCTAAACTTCTCCTGGATTCCAACCAGTCTCCCAGTAAGAGCATGGCCCTCTTGGAAGAACAAGAGAGAACTGACTTCGTAAAAGTAGGCGTCAAAGAAAGTCTAGGACAAAATTTCACTAAAGAAATTCATAATTAAAATACAAGGGATTGCTGGACCACCCTAGGTTACTCCTCTTCTGAATGACTCCCCAAAGGTACATTAGTTGAAAGGGGGTCATCAACTTCTTCAGAAGGCACATCATCTGATAATTCTAAAGTCTTGCGAGAAGGAGATTTATATTCAGAATGACGTGAAGGAAAAGCCTGACAGGCTACATCCACTTGTATATGAACAGAAGTTAAAGTTGGAGGGTCGATGTCACGTTGTGACTGCAGAGAATGTTATTCTACTACACGTCGTGACAGAAGTAACTGACGTTCAAACGTCCCGTAGTAACAGCAGTGACTGCTGTTCGATGCTATATCGTGACTACGATGACTGACCCTCGACGTCACGTCATGTCTACGGTGTCCACCGCTCAACGTCACGTTCTGCATCTCAACGTCACGCTGTGACTGCGGTGGCTGACGTTCAAAGCGATCAAAGTTACATCGAGATTTATGCTCCGCATCTCGCTTAACAGCAAAGCTGTCACTAGAGATAACGTCAGCGTGGCGTAACAAAGCTCGTCTAGAAGGTTGAAGACCCGAATCACCTATCCCAGAACCGTGACGTACAAAAAGCAAAGGATCCTTTCGCACAGGAACAGGATCGAAAGCTTCTATTGAAGAAGAAAGCTTTAACAGCATATCTAACTTCGGATCAACCGGTGACTGCAGTGGTAGACGTTCAAACGTCACGTAGTAAACAGCAGTGACTGCTGATCGATGCTATATCAAGACTACGGTGACTGACACTCGACGTCACGTTGTGTCCACGGCGTCCACCGCTCAACGTCACGTCGAGTCTGTGGCAGAACGTCATCGCTATGAACGGGACTCTTATTATGACTACAGCTAGGACGTTGAACTTGTTCTGAAGGAACTAATAAACGTTTCAACCGTCTCGAAACTATACGCCCAGGCTTTTAAAGAGACGAACCATCGGAAGACGAGGAGAAACTTCGTCTCTCCTGTCTTATGGCAAGGACGTGCTTGCCGAGCAACGTCTGATACCTTTGAGGGAACGTCTGTTCGTTGGTTTACACTCCTCACTCCCTTAGGTCCTATGACATTCCTTCTCCCTGGTGCAGGGGAGCCTGAAAGAGGTCTTGGACTAGGCAAGTGACAAGCACGAACAAACGAACCCTCCGCAACACAGAACATGTTTTTTGCACTTACTTCACTGATATCGTATTTTTCAATAATTTCACATTAGACATGAATAAAACTGATTTCTACCTGAAGCACGCAATTCTCCCTTACATCAAAAGGTTAGAATTGCGAAATGAGTCGTATAATGTAAGCACATTAGTACAAAATGAAACACACATGCAAAAATCAATAAACATATACATATATATCGAATAAAACGGAAATATATAAAGTTAAAAAGATCAGTGACTGGGGAGGAGACTAAACACTAGTTCACTAAGGACTACGTTTTCAATCTCTCACCGTACAGTGCCTTGGGACGAGAATAAAAACTAAAACGTTTTATCCTCTCTCCCCGTACAGAGACTTGGGACGAGAGTAAAAAACTGAACCGAGAACAACGTTACTCGCTCTCAAACTCCTTGTACAGAGACTTGGGACGAGAATAAAGATCGGATCGTTCTCCCTTTCTCTCTCTCTCTCTCTCTTGTCACACACAAGAGAATGGCCCACTCACCCTTCGTCAATAACAGGTTATTTGACCAAAGGAAAAAACTGAAAGGACTAAGAAATTGAAAATTAACAAGTTCCTTTAAATTAGTATCTAAAACACTTCAGTTTGAAAGAAAATATCTAAAACACTTCAGTTTGAAAGAAGAAAGAACAAAACGTCAAAATCGATTTACTCTTTCTGCAAAGTGAAACCGTGATTCTCTCTTTCTCTATCGTAACGATAGAGCGCAAACTGCGTAGCATAAATAAACCAAACGTTAGTTCATCTTTGAAAAAACAGCACGAAGACTATTCAAAGAATATATTTCTTAAAATATTTTCTAAAAAATATTCATCTCATAACTCTTACAGAGCAACTGATTTAAACTTAACAAAAATAAAAGTTGAATGGGCTCAACGTTGTTTAACTTCGTTTTCCAAGTTAGGACCGCCTACAAGGAATAGGTAAAGGCCGCATATAAACAAAACATAAAATTTATCTTGATGTTTAGTATAAATGGAAAGCTAATCGAAGAGGACTAATAAAGGCGGGTGAGATATAAAATATATAGAGGTAAATCTATAAATATCAACAATAATTTATAAAGTGATAAAATAAATACTAATACAGTAGCCTTAAACACACTTCCGTACACTGAGGGAAGGGTCGGCCATCTTTTCTCTATGGAAAAACCAGAGATTAAAAAAAAAGCAAGGACAAAACACTTTTCCTCTCCTTTCAAAAGCATTTCTTTGGAAGATATTATTGAATAATCCAACATGGCGAAAGCAATAAAACCAAAACCAAGTACTTCACCAATTCGGTAGAAAACTCGAGGTCATAAAGCGAGCGGAACCAACTTGTCGACAAGACCTACAGAGAAGAACTGGAGATGTTGACAAGTATATGCGGTATCTGGCCGATAGTCGGCGCTGGTGGTCACACCCGCAACCTTCACGGCGATCGCTCGCGAGTTTTTGGAATCTGTCGAGCCGTCGGAGACGTCAGCTATTATATATTCACCGGCTAAGTTTAATATTTAAAAATAAAAGTTCTTGTTGACGTGATTTTCTCAAGATCACATAATTTTTCCCATGTAGTGTTTTAAAATAAAAAATTAAAATTAAAATAAAAAAGTGAACAGAAAGAGACTACAGATGAAATTAAAATACTAATACTGCTCTTGGTCAGTGTGAATGAGTTCTACATCAAAAGTTAGCTTTCATTTTCTATACTATCTAAAAGGGTTTGTCATCAGAGGGTTGTCACACAGTATGCAATTAGGTAAATCTGTTTTGTCATTTTCAATTTATTACTGTGAAACATCTAAGGCCACCTCAGTAGTGCTTGGAGTAGTTTGATTAAGTCGACCAGCTCGAAGGCCAGCACCCAGCACTACCAGCTACAACAGAGCAAAAGAAAATAAAATGAATGAAGGTAAACAGTATTTTGATACCTAAATCAGTCAAAGACTAGCTGTAGAATAAACAAAAATAAATATTGTACTATAATGTTCTTTCAACTTAGGAAATACCCATACAATACTCCGTCTAAAAAAAAAATGCCAAAGATTACTTTTCAATTCGAAATCCACTTAGAAATTTTGCGCAACAGAAAAACTTCCAAATATATATGATCATTATGATTGCTCAAAACTATTTTTATAAGGCATCCTCTCTACATGAAATAAAATCACTAAGTTTCTATAATATACAGTACAATATTTGTATAAAGTAAGGAGTCTATAAACATTGTAATTCCTCAAGAAACTTGCGCTACCTTTAGTCCTTCTTTGAAGTACAGTATGTGACAAGAGTTTACTAAAAGCTGTATACAGTACTATACAATAAAAGTTTACTGAATGAAGAAAAGAGATAGTGAATATTTTTTCCACATACCATTTGTACATGCTTGGTTTCCACCAATAAAGTGTGCCAAAGTTACAGCTAGCAATCAAGAAAGATACAGTACAGTTCTTGTTAAATATACTACTATATCAAACACTTAAAAGACTGTACAGTATCTAAAAGCAAAGCAAAGGTCTATCCATGCAACTAAATATAGAAGTTACATAAATATAAACCACTGTGAATTTGTCCTATACTGTATATATTTTTCACCTATGATAGTACCCCATCTTAAATTCAGTATCTAGTAATCGGACCCTTACCTCTGCTTCACTGTCAACACTATCTTCGTCGGATCCGTGCTCAGATGGTGCAGGTGTAGTCGCTCTAGAAGATGAGGGTGATGGAGGTTCAGACAGAGGTCGGGGATAACTAAGCCTTCCTGCACCACCTGCCTCTTCACTTAATTCTAAGTCTGGATAAACCACTCGGAATGCATGTTGCCGAGCTTGACAATAATACTGAAATGAAAAAAAATAAATGTTGAAATATCACAGCTTAATTGAATCATTTTTCGCCAGAATAATTTTTCTGCAAATATATTATGCCAAATACTAATACTGTTACTACGGAGATATATCTAGAACATTATCTTAAATTGGATTTAGAATGTGAATAATTTATTTTAGCCTTATGTGCAGTGTAAAGTACAGTGTACTATATAATTTAATGTGTACATATACTGCACATAATTATGATTTCCTTGTCAAAAGTTTTGTTTAAACCATCAACTTAGACCAGCTTTTTAATTCCAAATACTGTTAACTCATTTACATCTAATTTTACGAGGCAGACGATGAACCAAATAATCTTTCTGCTCTTATTCAGTCTTTTTAAGTACATAGAAGATCTGATTAATATCAACATATATTTCAACAAATTAAAAATGGGGCCTCTTTGTACAAGAACCATCTATATACTGCACTTTGAAACTGTAGTTACTCTAAAATTTTCTAAAGAACAAAGAATGAGTGATTTTCATCGCTAAAAAAATTTATGACAGAAGCATTTTCAAAGTACTGTAAAGTAAAATATAAAAATACAGACTAATGTTAAGCAATCAACCCTTTTACCTCCAATGCTATTTGGAACTTTCCAACCCTTAACCCCCAGGCGTTTTTATTTTTCAAGCACGTTTTGCAATTTTTTTTTTTTTAGATTGTGCTGACAGCCTTAAATTTCGTCATAGAGAGGTCAGGTTGGTCTCATTATTTTGGAAAATGCCTGAAGTTTCTCATAAAGTTATCAAAAATATGCAAAAAATAAGTGCAAATAGCAGTTTTTGCAAGGACGTACCGGTACGTCCATGGGGGTTAAGGGATGAGTTTTGTGAAACGTACCAGTATGTCCATTGGGGGTAGAAGGGTTAAGCAAAGAGAATAATTACAAATATTTTCTTCAACTTACTGTTCCTAATATTCTCCAATCTAAAAGTTCCGACAAGCGTTCCGTACGGTTCCTTTGAATGATGCGCTGACGTCTATTCAATTGCACAAACTCGTACAAAAATTGAGCAAGCTGTCTTACAGATTCTTCCAAGCCTATATATCTTCGGTCAACAATATATATACCATAGCTCATAGGATCTGCGATATGTTCTGCCATAAAACAACCAAATCCTGAAAAGAAAAATAAATTAATTTATTCTAATTTTTATACTGTACAGTCAGGCTTCTGTGTTTGCGGCTTTAATAATCCACATTTATATATGTGAAATATTTTAAATAAAAGTTTTGTAGTAATAGGGGATTCAGCGTTGTGAAGCTTCATCTGTGGTGGATAACGGGGGAGGGTGGGCTGTGGCACCCTAGCAGTGCCAGCCGAACTCGGTTGAGTCACTTGTCAGGCTGGGAGGAACGTAGAGAGGAGAGGTCCCCTTTTTTTTGTTTCATTTGTTTGATGTCGGCTAACCCCCAAAATTGGGGGAAGTGCCTTGGTATACGTATGTATTCTCCTGTACTGTATGTTGCTATTGCAATAACATGATCTATCCAGTAGGTTAATAAATAATAATATTTATAAAATTAAAAAGAGTAGGAAAAACAAAACAAATAAAGGTCTCCAACTTACAAACATTCAAAGATACCAACACAAATCTAACTGAAAATAACAAAGATAAAGAAATGCTTTAATAAAACAATATATCATTTAATACAGTAAGCAAAACAACATTTGACCTGATATCTATTTCATGAGAAAACCCGACTATTTGTTAACTTTTGTAGCTGGAAATCATAAGGATGGGATTCAGGCTTAACCTAGGCCAAAATTTAACATGATTTAACTTACAAACAGCTTCTTGAAACCTATTAAGTTAGTAAGTTAAGGACCTTGTGCATAGAGAAAAAAAAGACAACTTTACCCCTAATATATGCTAGGGTCAATCAAGCATGAAATGGTTTAGGGAATAATTATAGATAGGGAAAGAAATGTACAGTTTTATGTAATAAATTTATTAATGTCAAATCTGCGTTAAACAAAATAAGTACACTTCTAGTGAGAAAAAAAAAAAGAAAAATTAGGATAATAAGGAACAAGAAAGGAATAAGGATAATATGGAATAAGAAATTGAATAAGGGTAAGGCACAAACATATACTGAGATGATGATAAATGAAAAGGATATAGAAAAAGAAGGAAGAATGGAAGATTGAAAGTTAAACTATATATTCTGCCGCATATGGACAAAAGTCTGGTCTTTCCATTCTCGCTATTTAAACTACAATGGGAAAGTTAAGTTCTTGTAATTTATAGTACATGAAGGAATCAAATCCTAATTAAGTGAAAGGAAGAAAAATAAACTGAAGGGATGTATTAAAATTAAATGTAATAAGAGAATATAGGGAAACCATATTAAATAAAACGTTCAATACACAGTGGACTATATGAAAAAAATTAATGCATTATTTAGGGTGTTAGTCGACTATTCATAAGCAGTCATCAGTTAAGATAGCTACGAGCTGAATGACCTTAGGGCACCAGCATTAAGCAGTTTTTCAATCTTCATGATGGTCTCTGAATTTGTTAAGAATTAGCTCAGGACCGAGATTAGTGGTTGAGGCTTGAAGTTTAACTTTTAAAGGACTTGGGTTTGAATAGCGAAGATCAAGGACTGGCTGTATACAAATATCAAAAAGTGCAATGCCTTGTATTGATAACATCTCAACTGTTCCAATGGTACCACTAACCTGATAGATTGGTTGTGACTGAAGGGATACCCATAACTGTACATTCTGCAGGTGTGTAACCCCATGGCTCATAATATGATGGAAAGACGCCCAAGTGACAACCTCGCACAAATTCCTCATAATCCATACCAAAGAGAGGATTAGTTGCTGATAGGAACTCGGGATGGAAGATAACCTGGAATATGATAAAAAAAAATATTAATTTAATAGTTTTTTGGGTCACGATCAGGATCAATTTTGTGGGGGAAGGGAATCCTCCACTTGTATGCTTAATACTGTAAATTCAAAGAATTTACTTGTGAACACAAAATATGTCTTACAGGAAGACTGTAGCTTCTCTTATCAGACACATTAGGGGTCTAGCCTTATAATAAAGGGCAAAGTCTAGATGGCAAAGGCCCTATATTAAAGCCTACATTTATATATTTTCAAGATATCCCACACCTAACAGTAATTTCATGTGGCGTCTAGTATAACACTGTACTACACGTATTAAGAAATGCATCGCGTTTGAAAATGTTGTTTAGCAAGAAATAACTATGAGTTAGCTGATAAGTACAGTAGAGAAGCATGATAAGTTGAGGTCCTTGACACTGTCCTAGTGAGAGAGTTCGGGTAGTTGTACATGTATCTACTGGTTTTACAAGACTATTGAATCTAACAATTTTCAAAATTTGTAAATTTTCTATCCATACCTACCCGAGTCCTTTAAGATAGGGAATATCTTCAGTGGAGCTGGAACTGCCACTGAATTTGTTAACAGGGTAGTTACCCTCAGCTTATGAGCGCAAGCAAGTAGCCCTGTCCACTCTCATGTCAAAGAAACTTCACTTTTGACCTTCACCTCAAGTGGCTTAGGTTTGATATTCAACTTTTAAAGGACTCGCATTTGAATTGCTAAGAAAAATACACATGACTTTTAAAATTTATTTGATCTTTTTCCAATACAAACCTTTTGTCCTTTAAAATAGGGACACTCGCTTATTGGTAGAAGGGAGTACCCCTAAAATCAAATAGGTGTCTTTTTTTTCTTCCCTGAAATATGCTAGTCTTCTATTACCCCACACTGGAGCGGAAGATGTCTCCAGCAGTCTCCTCTCACCATCCATTAGAGAGATGATTAGGCTAATAGGGACTTGCCCTGCATGGTATGTATCTAGTACTGGGTAAATGAAAGACTTATCTTCTCTGACTCCCTATTATCTGATACAGCTCCAAAGAGGCTGTGACTTCGATCTCAGACGCTAAAGGTAGGGAAACCATGGACTGTTTGGTCACAGTGGAACTACAAGCACAGCTGTCCAGGTGAATTCCAATAAACTCTTCAACTTGTAGGAAACAGATAGATCGAATATCATCTGTTCCTGTCTAGCTTCAAACCATCTCTTTCTAGTACACTTGGTGATCTGGATTATTCCTAAGGATCTTGTGGAAAAAGATTCCCCCTACCAAAATTTCTTGGTTGGGACCATCATTGAGTTATCTTATAAGATCAACAAGTCATCTTGGAACTCCTGAAGCCCCTGCTGTTAGTCCAAAATCTCAAAAGCTAATCGTTGCTCTGAATATTCTCCTTTGAACAGAAATAGTAGTAGTCCTGAGGAGGAGGAGGGACTGAACAATAGGAGAAAAAACAGGTCTCTGTGAGATCGACCACAAAGCATCCTTTTGCGTTCTACTAATCACTTGTTCCAGAACACAACTGATCCTACATAAATCCAAATTGAAAACCAAACAAGAAAATTAATCAGTGTGCACTTTTACACAAATAACTCTGTCCCAACCATAGAGTAACACAGTTGCTCCATACACATAATAAAGTTAATAAACATTGTAGTACCTCCTAGGGTATCATTGAAAACCATTCTAACCAAATCTGGCTAAAAAATCCAATGTAAGATTAAGATCTGTGTGTCTCAACTAAACCCTTCATAAAATCACCCATACCCAACATCTTTTAAGTTAGCCAATTTTAAAATCTTAAATTTATCTGCTTCCTCTTGTTGACACTTGCCCAAGAGACCAGTAAATTAGCTTGGTCTGGGGAAGGTTAGGTAACTACTGCCTGTTTTATGAATTAAATAATGCTTTTGTTAATACTTTTCGAGGGAGATAAGGATTCAATAACAGATGAGAGGTAGTATTAGACTTCCCTGCCACGTGACACGTCAATTATTCCACTTTGCCTGTAAAAGTATGGGAAAATTGTGGAGTATAAGATGTCTTAGCAGCAGTATTAGTCGACATCAAAGAGAATGCATCATCGGAACTTACCTGAATTAACTTCAGGTACATTTCTGCTGCTTCCTCCGGTGCCTTAGATGACCGCGGAGGTAGCAGCAGTAGGGGATTCAGCGTTATGAAGCTTCATTTGTGGTGGATAATGTGGGAGGGTGGGCTGTGGCACCCTAGCAGTACCAGCCGAACTCGGTTGAGTCCCTTGTCAGGCTGGGAGAAACAGAGAGAGGAGAGGTCCCCTTTTTTGTTTCATTTGTTTGATGTCGGCTACCCCCAAAATTGGGGGAAGTGCCTTGGTATATGTATGCATGTACATTTCTGCAAATGCTTCTGTAAAGTCCGAAACAGGGATTCATCATCCATGTCGTCTTCTTTCAAATCAACATCTACCTCAGCTTCTGGATCCTGTTCTTGTGAAGCACCTACTCATGAAAACTTGATATTTCACTTTTGTTTACTACGGGGTAATCCCTAAACCTGCAGTAGGCAAAGGAGTTTCACTAGTAATTTCTCTTTTAGATGTATAAGCCCCTAATGGCCAAGCCTACGCTAGGCCACATTAAAGGAAACAGGAAATTTTAAATTTTAGGATACACATTGGCTTTTAGCTATCTTCAAGAAAGATGCTAGATAACTTCAGGTGAGATTCATAGAAATAACATACTGTACCCTAGAGTAATTACAAAATCAGAGGTGTCATTTCATGATCATCAATAATAAAAAACTGATGATGTCAAATGTTTAATACCAAATGTGAGCATATCAAAATCAAATATTTTACTGAAACATGAAAAATTTGTAAGTAATTTGAATTTTTCCTAACATCAAACCTGGAGCTATTTATAGCTTTGCAGAAAGGTAATCCCCTATAAATAGAGGAGGGTTTGTATTTGTGAAGGAATAACTTGAATTTAGCAGTTGAGGTATAGTAAAAGCAAGCGCTTATGGTCAATCATGAAACCAAATTGCTCTTGGTTAAAATTTATATAAACTCCTAACTCACTACTCTCCATTTAAATATTTACTCTAAAACAACTGATCTTTTACATAAACCTGGTACAATTCAAACCAGTTAAAACATAAAATTTCACTTCTTACCTTAACTCTGTCATGTGTGTCATTGAACAAATGACATCTTCGCAGGGCATTAAGAACTGGGTCAAGATTATCGTCTTGAACATTGTGGGTAGTTATTGGGGGCAGTGATTTTCTTTGAGCAGCATAAATACAACGTTTTAACCTCACAGTTTCTTCTTTTAATAACAATTCAGAGCTTTCTGGTAGTCGCCCCCTGTTGCAACAAACATACTGAATTAGCTAATACTATATATGAAAGATCTATTTTAATGTTGTTATTATTCTTAAAATATTTTACTCTAATTGTTCATTACCTCTCTTATTTCTTTTCCTCACTGGGCTATTTTTTCCTGTTGGAGCTCTAGAGTATATACAGTAGTACTGTATCATACTTTTTCAAATAGGGTTGTTGCTTAGCTAGTAATAATAACGATAATGGTAATAATAATATCTAAAAACTGTATCAATGTTATTTTTCTGGTTTGAAAAATTTTAACAGATGAATGAAAAACTCAAAAATTTTATCAATACTTACGTTAAACAAATATCGTACATTCTCTTCCCAACCTTAGCTTGAATATCATGAATCGTATCACGAAGGGATTTTGTAATTGCTTGTCCTCTTAAAGATTCAATATTAAAATTATTTGTTTTGGCAGGGAAAATAATGAAGGCTATCACTGTCTTGTCTGTCCCACTTGCCTGGAAAATAAATGTAAATAAGTTAAAAGAATTATTCAACTAGTACAACAGTTTTAAATCAAGGTACCGTATATAGCTAAGAAACTTACAAGGTTAATTCACATTTTATTTTCATCTCGTATGAAAACGGCTAGACATGTCACTTTAACGCTTTAGTGCTTAAATAAGGAACAGATGCTTTACCATTACTGTACATGAGATCTATATTACTTTGCTGAAAACCAATTGTACTTGTATAGTACCGACTATTGTTTTTTCTAGACAATATGAGAGTTCATTAAGACTCCACCATTAAAAGCAACTTACTCTTCCAGGGGGTAGGAGATGCATCTTAGGTGAAGTATACTTAGAATCACTCGACCTCCTATTCAATATAAATCTTTATATGGTGACTCATATGTGTAACACTACTGTACTTTTAGGAGGACACAACATAATAAGTAAATGAATATCTCTGCACTCCCAACACAATTGCACAAAGAATTTCCATCCTGGGAAACACCTTTTCCAACAACCTTGCATTAAAATGCTCCACTGAAATATTAAGTCTTGAATCTATCCCATATCATGGCAGACAGCTCTATCAACCAATCTTAATCAAAATTAGCAATGAATAAATCACAACCTCGATTCAGATTAATCCTACGAGTAAAGCATACTATACAGCAAGGCTGATTTAGTTACACTGCTGTTTCTAATATTGCCATCCAAATAGGAAACCTACATTTTATGTTTTTTTTTTATTTATGAAGATTTGGTCTAATGTCCTGGCTTTGGAATTGTTAGGTAATTAAGTATTTAATTTATTTTGATTGCCTCTCTACAAAATACAAACCACTGATTGCCAAGAGGCTAGTACCCACTTAGGTGGGGAATTATTCAATTTACTTTGATTGCCTCAAAGAAATTATGTATTGAAAATACCAACCACCACCTTACATAAAGCTTTCATCGCCATCTCTCCAATTAGGTTCAAGTGCATTCATTAGTGTGAAGCTTTCATTTGAGGATTTATTATGGAAAATGAGATGGCAAAATTGTTATAGTGATGACTTATCTTTTAAAATAAACCAAATAATATAATCTTTGGCTACTACAACTTAGCTGATAAAAGGGATTTTGACGAAGGAAAAATCTATTTCTGGGGAGAGACCTGTGGCGCCCGGTGAAAAGAGTCCTTCTTATATACCTTTTCTGATAAAACCTTCCAATTATACCAGAGAAAGATAAAAGCATGGAATGCTGAGGTTACAACCCTCGCGCGAGCACCTTTTGGGTGTCGTGTATAAAGCAAAGGCGCGTGAAATCCACTATTCACAGGTTGTCTTCCATTTAGTTAATTCCTTCGTCAAAGGGATGGGCCGATACAAAGGCCCTAGCCAACCACCAGTGCCACACCACCCACGCCACGACGCGAGCGCCATCTGAACAACATCCTTCTTTTAACTTGTATCAATATTTCCAATCTACAAGTTTTCATAATAAAGATTTTTAAAAATTTGAAAAAAGAAAAATTATTCTATTCGATTACAACCTATTTAGTACAAAACTAAAAACCATTCCTTACCTTCATGTAATGGTTTAATCTTGCTAAGGCTTCGATATAGAGGTCAGCACCCTTATTACCAAATTCATATCGTCCAGCAATAAAGAAATACAAAGTTTTATCTAAATCAAAGTCCATGTACCTGCAATATCAAATAGAACTTGATTAGAAAATGTATTAAGCACAGTAATGTATAACAAGTACATAGTTAGATGAGTAACCCTAGACTATACGGTATACAGTATTGATAAGAAAATGCTTCTCTCCTTTTCCTTAGGTGTTTTAAGTCATCCTAACAAAATAATAACACAAAAGTGTAGATCCTCAAATGACAACTCCACATAGATCAAGGGAAAAATGTTATTTTTATAATAAAATAAATTTTTGAATATACTTACCCGGTGATTATATAAGCTGCAACTCTGTTGCTCGACAGAAAACTCTACGTTAAAAATCCGCCAGCGATCGCTATGCAGGTAGGGGGTGTACTTCAACAGCGCCATCTGTCGTGCAGGTACTCAGTACTCAATGTAAACAAAGAACTCAATTTTCTCCTCGGTCCACTGCGTCTCTATTGGGGAGGAAGTGAGGGTCCTTTAATATATAATCACCGGGTAAGTATATTCAAAAATTTATTTTATTATAAAAATAACATTTTTCAATATTTAACTTAGCCGGTGATTATATAAGCTGATTCACACCCAGGGGGGTGGGTAGAGACCAGCAATAAATGTTTACATTATTATGAGCTAAGGATTTTTTATTTCATTTTAGCAGTTATCAAAATAACAAACTTAAAATAAATAAGTACCTGGTAAGGAAGTCGACTTGAACAATTACTCTGCCTTTTTAAGTACGTCTTCCTTACGGAGCCTCGCGATCCTCTTAGGATGCTGAGCGACCCCTAGGAGCTGAAGTATCAAGGGTTGCAACCCATACAACAGGACCTCATCAAAACCTCTAATCTAGGCGCTTCTCAAGAAATGACTTTGACCACCCGCCAAATCAAGTAGGATGCGAAAGGCTTCTTAGCCTTCCGGACAACCCAAAAACAATAATAAAACATTTCAAGAGAAAGATTAAAAAGGTTATGGAATTAGGGAATTGTAGTGGTTGAGCCCTCACCCACTACTGCACTCGTTGCTACGAATGGTCCCAGAGTGTAGCAGTTCTCGTAAAGAGACTGGACATTCTTAAGATAAAAAGACGCGAACACTGACTTGCTTTTCCAATAGGTTGCGTCGATTATACTTTGCAGAGATCTATTTTGTTTAAAGGCCACGGAAGTTGCGACAGCTCTAACTTCGTGTGTCCTTACCTTCAGCAAAGCTTGGTCTTCCTCATTCAGATGGGAATGAGCTTCTCGTATTAACAGTCTGATAAAATAGGATAAAGCATTCTTTGACATAGGCAAAGATGGTTTCTTAACTGAACACCATAAAGCTTCAGACGGGCCTCGTAAAGGTTTAGTTCGTTTTAAATAGAACTTAAGAGCTCTTACAGGGCATAAGACTCTTTCTAGTTCATTTCCAACCATACGATAAGTTTGGAATATCGAACGATATTGGCCAAGGCCGAGAAGGCAGCTCGTTTTTGGCTAGAAAACCAAGTTGTAGAACATGTAGCCGTTTCGGATGAGAATCCGATGTTCTTGCTGAAGGCATGAATCTCACTGACTCTTTTAGCTGTGGCTAAGCATACCAGGAAAAGAGTCTTTAAGGTGAGATCTTTCAGGGAGGCTGATTGTAGCAGTTCGAACCTGTCTGACATAAGGAATCTTAGTACCACGTCTAAATTCCAACCAGGTGTAACCAAACGACGCTCCTTCGTGGTCTCAAAAGACTTAAGGAGGTCCTGTAGATCTTTATTGTTGGAAAGATCTAAGCCTCTGTGACGGAAGACTGATGCCAACATGCTTCTGTAACCCTTGATAGTGGGAGCTGAAAGAGATCGTTCTTTCCTCAGATATAAGAGGAAGTCAGCTATTTGAGTTACAGAGGTACTGGTCGAGGATACGGATACTGACTTGCACCAGTTTCGGAAGATTTCCCACTTCGATTGGTAGACTCTAAGGGTGGATGTTCTCCTTGCTCTAGCAATCGCTCTGGTTGCCTCCTTCGAAAAGCCTCTAGCTCTCGAGAGTCTTTCGATAGTCTGAAGGCAGTCAGACAAAGAGCGTGGAGGCCTTGGTGTACCTTCTTTACGTGTGGCTGACGTAGAAGGTCCACCCTTAGGGGAAGTGTTCTGGGAACGTCTACTAGCCATCGAAGTACCTCGGTAAACCATTCTCTCGCGGGCCAGAGGGAAGCAACTAGCGTCAACCTTGTCCCTTCGTGAGAGGCGAACTTCTGCAGTACCTTGTTGACAATCTTGAACGGAGGGAATGCATATAGATCTAGATGTGACCAATCTAGGAGAAAGGCATCTATATGAACTGCTGCTGGGTCCGGGATTGGTGAGCAAAATATTGGGAGCCTCTTGGTCATCGAGGTTGCGAAGAGATCTATGGTTGGCTGGCCCCAGGTGGCCCAAAGTCTCTTGCATACATCCTTGTGGAGGGTCCATTCTGTTGGAATTATTTGTCCCTTCCGACTGAGACAATCTGCCATGACATTCAAGTTGCCTTGGATGAACCTCGTTACTAGTGATATGTCTAGACCTTTTGACCAGGTGAGGAGGTCCCTTGCGATCTCGTACAATGTCAGAGAGTAGGTCCCTCCTTGCTTGGAGATGTACGCCAAAGCCGTGGTGTTGTCCGAGTTCACCTCCACCACTTTGCCTTGAAGGAGAGACCTGAAGCTTTTCCAGGCCAGACGTACTGCCAGTAGCCTTTGCAGTTGAAATGCATTGTCCTTTGACTCGAGTTCCATATTCCCGAGCATTCCCGACCGTCTAATGTCGCACCCCAGCCTACGTCCGATGCGTCCGAGAAGAGAACGTGGTTGGGAGTCTGAACAGTCAGGGGAAGACCCTCTCTTAGGTTGATATAGTCCTTTCACCAAGTCAGACAAGACTTTATCTTTTCGGAAACCGGGATCGAGACCGCTTCTAGCGTCTTGTCCTTTTTCCAGTGAAAAGCTAGATGGTATAGAAGAGGACGGAGGTGTAGTCTTCCTAGTGACACAAATTGATCCACGGATGACAGCGTCCCTACCAGACTCATCCACAGCCTGACTGAGCAGCGTTCCTTCTTCAGCATCTTCTGGATGGATAGCAGGGCTGGGGGCTGATCGTCTTGTTCAGCAACGTCCTCATCAGAGGGTTCCTCATCCGAAACTGATGAGGAAACGGCAACGGAGTGGGCAACGTCTGACTCGCTGAATCCGGTCGCACTGGTGGATGCGTGACGGAGCCGGACGCAATATCATGGAACTGCTGCACAGTCTGTGAACTGTCAACAACCATGGGTGCGCGAGGAAGCACAGCGTCAACCCGAAACTGTCTAGACCGTCTGGGTTGTGCAGTCAACACCCTACCGGGTTGCTGAGGTTGACGCACTGCGTCACAACAAGTCACCTCTGCTGGTTGTTGAACGTCCTGAACGTCAACAACCACCTCCGAGCGTCGCTTAACGTCAACGTGCGGCTGGCAACCCACACTGGGTCGCATCGGTGGTGGAACCACCTCAACTGGCAGACGCGAGTAGGTTACCTCAGCGTCAACAGGGCGCACAACCGACCGGTTGGAAGGTTGTTGGCCAGAAGGTTCTTCTCCGCATTTAAGTCCTCTATCAAGGACGCAAGCTTGGACTGCATGTCTTGCAGCAAAGCCCATTTAGGGTCTACGGGAGCAGGTGTGGCAACAGACGGGGTTAGCGACTGAGGCGGAACCGTTTACCATCCCTGAAAGCCTTGTTATGCGTGACATAATAGTACAGCAAAACTTCAAAGGCTCGACAACAGCTGAGAAGTTGACCTGTAAACAACTTGGAGCGTCTCCTGGCTAGGCGCCAGGGAGAGTCTACCAGAATTGAGAAGTCTATCTGGGCAGAGGCATGAACTCCCAAGCCGAGAACTTCTCTCGTGTCATATCAGACTTTCGCTCTATAAACCAGTTTAAAAGAAGGGAAAGCAAAGGCTGTATCCCCCAAACTCCTCCTGGTGAAAAACCAGTCGCCTAGCCAACGTAACGCTCTCTAGGAGAGCGAGAGAGCACTAGCTTAAAAACAACGGCTTCGAAGTAGCTAGGCCTAGTGTAAGCTCTGACGTTTAGGCGAACGAGGAGCAGCAGTTACAAGATCCGGACGAAGATCCTTAAAAAAATCATCATGATTTAATTAAAGTCCATAGGAGGCTAAGCAGCTTAAGGCTCCTCTCCATCTGACAGAGTCCTCAAGGAAATATCAGTAGGAGGGAGAACAGCAACTTCCTCATCTACAGGAACCTTGTCCGATAAAAGCTGAGTCTCTCACTGGTGCATTAGTAGCGGACCAGAACGCAACGTCATGTAACTGCTTGACAGTCTGTGAACTGTCAACAACTGAACTGTCAACCACAACAGGTGCGTGAGGACGTACAGCGTCCACTCGAGACTGCTTTGACTGCCTAGACTGAGCAGTCAAAACAACTCTAGAATGCGGAGGTTGACGCTCAGCGTCAAAACAAGTCAACTCCGATTGTTAGTGAACGTCTAGAATGTCAACAGGAGCATCAGCCAGTGGCCTAACGTCCAAATGAGGCTGAAAAACCACACGAGACCGCATCGAGTGTGGTTCTAAACAACCTGACTGACGTGACTAAGCTACGCCAACGTCAACAGTAAGCACAAAGGAACGTTAGGTTGGCTGAAAGCCAGGATATCGATGAGATAAACGGCTAGACTCAACGGACTAATCGGCAGAATAGTCTTCCATAAGGGAGGCAAGCATATACTGCATGTTTTGCCATACAACCCCTTAAGGATCAACGGAAATGGTTGTGGTAATAGACGAGGGTAACGTCTGTGACCGCAACACTTTGCCTACAAAAAAAGACTTTCGGAGTCTGTGTTACGCTTTTGTTAGGCGGCGAGCAGTTATCCGATGACTGCATAGGGTCAGAGCTGTCCTAATGGCTGTAACCAGGACGCTGGACCTGTCCTGAAAGGACTGACTTTCGCTTAAGGGCTTCGAAACCTTGTGACAGGTTTCTTATGCGAAAAGCCTACGGATGGCGAGGAGAAACAACGTCTCTCTCGTCTTATGGTAGGGGAGATCTTAGTAAGAAACGCCCGATACCATAGAGGGAAAACGTCTGTTCGTTGGTCAAGGCCTCTCGAACCCATAAGTCTTTTGACATTACTTCTCCCCTGGGCTTGGGAGCTTGCAAGAGGTCCCGGACTAGGTGAACGACAGGCACGAACAGACGAACCCTCGGACGCAACACTGTAACACTTTGCGCCTCGGACGCAACACTGTAACACTTTGCGCATATCACTTTATCACTTCGATTTTCTGTTTTGCACTTATTTCTACCTGAAACACACAATTCTACCCTTCATTAAAAGGTAGTAATTGCGAAATTAGTCGTATAATGCAAGCTCATAATACCAGCAAAAAACAGAAAACATATTTTAAGATAAAATGAAAAATCAGTGGCTGGGAAAGAGACTAAACACTAGTTCATATAACTACGTTTTCAATCTCTCACCGCACATAGCCTGGGGACGAGAATAAAAACCTAAAAACGTTTTATCCTTCCTCCCCGTACAGAGACTAGGGACGAGAGTAACACGAGAACAACGTTACCCGCTTGAACGGAACGTTTTCTCTCCTCTCTCTCCCTCTGTCTCTATCTCTCTCTCTCTTTCTCTCTTGATTTCGCACCTAAGAGAAGAGCCCAATTATATATCGTCAAAAAAACATGTTATTTGACTAAAGGAAAAAACTGAAAGGTTTTTCAAATAAAAAGTTCCTTTAAATTAGAATTTAAAACATTTAAGCTAAGAAAGAATGAACAAAACGTCAGAATCGATTTACTCTTACTGCAAAGTGAAACCGTGATACACTCTCTCTCTATCGTAACGATAGAGCGCATGTTGAACGTCCTGAACGTCAACAACTGCGTAGCATAAAAAACTAAACGTTAGTTCATCTTTGAAAACAGTACGAAGACTATCAAAGAAATTCTTTCATAAAATATTACATTTAAAAAGTTTTAAATCCTTTAAAAGCTAAAGACGATATAAAGGGCTCAATGTTGATTAACTTCGGTTTCCAAGTTAGGACCGCCTACTCTCAGGAAAGGTCTATATAAACAAAGCATTAAAATTTATTTTATATGTTTATAAAAAAATGGAAAGTTAATCGAAGAGGCCTAATAAAAGCGGAGAGATATAAAATATATAGAGGAAAATCTATAACGTGATAAGATAATTACTAAAAGCCTAAACACACTTCCGTCTAAGGGAAGGGTCGGCCATTTAAAAGTGAAAGAAAGTCCATACTCTCTTTGTCACCATAATTAAATCTATCCAAAACGAGTTCAAGTTTTGAGATGAAGATAAAACACCTGCATAGCGAAAGCTCAAAACTAGAATACTGTAGTGTACTTCACCAATAGTTGTGAAAACAAATCCAGTTAGCAACAGCGAATTAGTAGGTCTTGCCGGTAGCCCGACAGAGAGAAAATTGAGTTCTTTGTTTACATTGAGTACTGAGTACCTGCACGACAGATGGCGCTGTTGAAGTACACCCCCTACCTGCATAGCGATCGCTGGCGGATTTTTAACGTAGAGTTTTCTGTCGAGCAACAGAGTTGCAGCTTATATAATCACCGGCTAAGTTAAATATTGAAAATGACAATTTCTGACCTGCAAATGATAAAAAAAAATGTTCATAATGATATCCTACATGAGTTGCAATAGCTCAACAAAAGGTAGTGTAAACAGATTTTTTTAATTAATAAAGTTTTTTTTTTTTTTTTTGATGAGCGTGATTAGAATTTAACTATTTGTGGAAGTTGAAGCAAGTGATAAATATATTGTATACTGTATGTGCCAATTTCCAATTTTTATTCATCTCTAATGGTTCTATTGTGTTGCCAATATAATATTTTATTTTGATAAAAGTTGAATTTAATCTACGTCCTATAATTAGAGATAAGAAAGAATAACAAAAGGGGTTTAGACTAGATCTTTATAACTCTTAACTCTCCAGTATTTTCACTACAAATGACAGTTAAAAAATTATTATATTTTAATGATGGTAATATTTATAAAATTTTTAAGGCCTTAGAATCATAAGCAAAAATCAATGAAGTCTATCTATATACCAAGGCACTTCCCCCAATTTTGGGGGGTAGCCGACACCAACAATGAAACAAAACAAAAAGGGGACCTCTACTCTCTATGTTCCTTCAGCCTAATCAGGGACTCAACCGAGTTCAGCTGGTACTGCTAGGGTGCCACAGCCCAACCTCCCACATTTCCACCACAGATGAAGCTTCATAATGCTGACTCCCCTACTGCTGCTACCTCCGCGGTCATCTAAGGCCCCGGAGGAAGCAGCAGGGCCTACTGGAACTGCGTCGCAATCGCTCGCCATTCATTCCTATTTCTAGCACGCTCTCTTGCCTCTCTCACATCTATCCTCCTATCACCCAGAGCTTTCTTCACACCATCCATCCACCCAAAGTAGAAAAGCAAAAAAAAAATCTGCTCAGAAATTCACATTTGCCCCAAACCAAAAACATGTATAATAAAAGTGTGAAATGTAAAAACTTATTCTATATAATGGAGTACATAAAGAAATTTTTACTGACCCATAGAAATGTCCTCTTATGAAGTCATTTATTTTCTCCTTAGAAAGAGCATGAAGGTTTTGGAATTCATGAAGTGCAGCAAATTTCTTGACGTTCAGACCATTTGGCGTAATTACGTCTGGTTTTCGTTTCAGTAAATTTTCAGCCTCTACACCGGTGATTTCAGAAACCGTGGTAAAAGTGTGCGCGAGATGGACAGCACACCTTTCCATACAATAACGATGATATATGCCTCTCTTCCCCGCTTCTTCATCTATGTTGAACTAGAATAAATTACAATTGAAACTTATTAATGATTTTTTAAAGAAACCTTTTATACATACAGTAAACAATACGATAAAATAATGCATGATGTTCAAGAGGTACACTTTATCATCTAAAAATAACCTTAAATGTTTCCATATGATTGAATGTATTTCTTATACTATTTTTAACAGAATAAAACAAAAGACGCAATTAAAAGTAAATTTTCGAATGTATATAAGACAACATATGTAAATTCACTGCCATTTTAGATATCGACAAAGTATCCAACCACATGCAGATATATTTGGATAAAAATGCAAATATATCAAGTGAACAATATTCAATACAACACAGTAACACCTTTTTCCCCAAATTGTAATATATATACGATTATGCAGTACAATAATCCAATGAAATCAACACAACAGAAAATTCTTTTTGTATATACAGTACAACTCTGGATCAAAATACTACAAAAATAAAGAGTACAGTACACAACGTTATAATTATAATAGTTTTTATGAGGATTATTAACCATTACTTTTTATAAGGATTATTAACATTTTTAGAAGACATTTCATAACTGGGGGTTTATAAAAAGGTAAGATTGAGAAAGACCAATACAATTATGCTATTCTCCATTTGACCATATACTGTAGTGTATCTATTCGAATAGTGCATGAACTATTTCAAAAGACTATCTTGCTATTTGTCCACAGTCATCTTTTAAGATATCTACATTACACATTATTTTACAATAGGATTTGAAATGGCATTGAGATTTGGTGACCTCAGACACGAGGGTTTTTTTTTTATTTTATGTTATTGCTAGGAAAATATTTATAAAATTAATTTTAAGGGAATATCAACTTAAATATGAAGCTCTGGTAATTAAAATTCATAAATACTGAATCCTCCGTCAAATTATTCAAGTTAAGTTCTATAAAATTATACTGTGATGTATTTTTTCTGTACCGAAGAATATAATGTACTGTACACAAGTGTAAAAGACAGAAGCAGTCCAGGTAGGTAAAGTGGGGAATTGTATTAGTTTGTAGTAAAGTTCATGGTTAGCAATGAAGAGTAAAAGCTGCCAAAAGAAACAGAACATTGTTTCCTTAACTAACACAACAAATAAAGAACTTAAATTCTAAATACTGTACTGTAAAAACTTGAAATGTGTAAGGTGATCATTTTAGGTCACAAAAATAATAGATATTAAAGAACTGCTGTATACACAGTCAATCCCAACATGTGTATTGATGAATGAATGCTCTTATGCCAATAGAAAAAAGAAATTGGATAAAAAAGGGATTTTGACGAAGGAAAAATCTATTTCTGGGGAGAGACCTGTGGCGGCCGGTGAAAAGGGGTCCTTCTAATACACTTTTCTGATAAAATCCTTCTTTTTGGAAGATTTTATCAGAAAAGTGTATTAGAAGGACCCCTTTTCACCGGCCGCCACAGGTCGACCCAGAAATATTCCACGAAACACCTGATTTTTGGCAAAAAAATAGAAGCCCTCTTTCAGGAGGGGCTATTGAAAGCACCTAGAATGATATGAGACTTGCAATCAAAAGCCAAGCAATAGGACCCATAATATTATTCAGTGCTATCATTCAAAGAAAAGTTTTATGAAAAGAAATTGTAGAAATTCAAGATTAAATACTGGAACATTAAAAAATGTTATTTTCCTTAGTAAAATAAATTTTTGAATATACTTACCCGATGATCATATAGCTGCATCCCTGCTGCCCGACAGAAAAAACCTACGGGAGGAATACGCCAGCGATCGCTATACAGGTGGGGGTGTACATCAACAGCGCCATCTGTCAAGTAGGTACTCAAGTACTCGATGTCAACAACGAACCAATTTTCTCCTCTGTCCCACTGGTTCTCTATTGGGGAGGAAGGGTGGGTCCTTTAATTTATGATCATTGGGTAAGTATATTCAAAAATTTATTTTACTAAGGAAAATAACATTTTTCAATATCAAACTTACCCGATGATCATATAGCTGATTCACACCCAGGGGGGTGGGGAGAGACCAGCATAACAAGTTGACATTATGAGCTAAGTATTCCGTATTTCATTTTAGCAGTTATTCAAAATAACAAGCATAAAATAAATAAGTACCTGGTAAGGAAGACGACTTGAACAATTACTCTGCCTTTTTAAGTACGTCTTCCTTACTGAGCCTCGCGATCCTCATAGGATGCTGAGCGACTCCTAGGAGCTGAAGTATGAAGGGTTGCAACCCATACTAAAGGTCCTCATCAAAACCTTTAATCTAGGCGCTTCTCAAGAAATGATTTTGACCACCCGCCAAATCAAGTAGGATGCGAAAGGCTTCTTAGCCTTCCGGACAACCCAAAAATATTTCAAGAGAAAGATTAAAAAGGTTCTGGAATTAGGGAATTGTAGTGGTGGAGCCCCCACCACTACTGCACTCGTTGCTACGAATGGTCCCAGAGTGTAGCAGTTCTCGTAAAGAGACTGGACATTCTCAAGATAAAAGACGCGAACACTGATTTGCTTTTCCAATAGGTTGCGTCGAATATATTTTGCAGAGATCTATTTTGTTTAAAGGCCACGGAAGTTGTGACAGCTCTAACTTCGTGTGTCCTTACCTTCAGCCAAGCTTGGTCTTCCTCATTCAGAAGGGAATGAGCTTCTCGTATTAACAGTCTGATAAAAATAGGATAAAGAATTCTCTGACATAGGCAAAGATGAATTCTTAACTGAACACCATAAAGCTTCAGACGGGCCTCGTAAAGGTTTTAAAATAGAACTTAAGAGCTCTTACAGGACGCTTCTAGCGTCTTGTCCTTTTACAATGAAGAGCTAGATGAAACCGAAGAGGACGGAGGTGTAGTCTTCCAAGTGACACCAATTGAACCACGGATGACAGTGTCTTAACCAGACTCATCCACAGCCTGACAGGGCCGTGTTCCTTCTTCAGCATCTTCTGGATGGATAGCAGGGCTGGGGGTTGATCGTCTTGTTCAGCCATGTCCTCATCAGAGGGTTCCTCATCCGAAACTGATGAGGAAACGGCAACGGAGTGGGCAACGTCTGACTCGCTGAATCCGGTCGCACTGGTGGATGCGTGACGGAGCCGGACACAAGATCATGGTACTGCTGCACAGTCTGTGAACTGTCAACTATGGGGAAGCGAGGAAGTACAGCGACAACCCGAAACTGTCTAGACTGTCTGGGTTGTGCAGACAACCCCTGATCGGGTTGCTGAGGTTGCCGCACTGCGTCACAACAAGTCACCTCTGCTGGTTGTTGAACGTCTTCCTAGTGACACACTGAACGTCCACAATCACCTCCGAGAGTCGCTTAACGTCAACGTGCGACTGGCAACCCACACTGGGTCGCACCGGAGGAGGAACCATCTCAACTGGCGGACGTGAGTAGGATATCTCAGCGTCAACAGGGCGTACAACCAACCGGTAGGAAGGTTGTTGGCAAGAAGGTTCTTCTCCGTAAAAAATCCTCTATCAAGGACTAAGCTTGGACTGCATGTCTTGCAACAAAGCCCAAGGTCTATGGGAGCAGGTGTGGCAACAGACGGGGTTAGCGACTGAAGCGGAACCATTTACCCTCCCTGGAAGCATGTTATGCTTTAATTAAAGTCCATAGGAGGCTAAGCAGCTTAAGGCTCCTCTCCAAATGACAGAGTCCTCAAGGGAATATCAGGAGGAGGGAGAACAGCACTTTCTCATCTACAGGAACCATGTCTGAGAAAAGCTAGGTTATCTCAGTGAGGGTTTCACTGGTGCATAAGCAGCAGACCAGAAGGCAACGTTATGAAACTGCTTGACAGTCTGTGAACTGTCAAAAACTGAACTGTCAACCACAACAGGTGCGTGAGGACATACAGCACTGGTGTATTAGTAGCAGACCAGAAGGCAACGTCATGTAACTGTTTGACAGTCTGTGAGTTGGCAACAACCAAAGCTGTGTGGGGAAGCCTCAACTCCTGACTGACTAGTTTGCTGTGGGCAAGTGGCGGTAACCACAGTGTGTTGCGGAGGCTGACACACCGTGTCAAAACACGGCAGCTTGTGGTAGCTCACGCACGGCAACGGAGTGCTCCGTGTGTCTGTGGGAGTCAGCATACGTCTGGCAGGGTCGACTGCGCATGGGTGGAGGAGCTCTCACAACAAGAGTGTGGGAGCAGGCAGCCATGCCGGGCGCACAACCGTGGTAGGCTGTAGGCCAACGGGTGCATCGTCAACCTTCTCCGCAGTCGGAGTGTGGGAGCTGGCAACAACAAAAGCGGAGTGCTGGTGCGTGGGAGGGACTGCCGTGGGTTGCGGAGCATGCCGCATTGCGTCTAAACACGGCAGCTTGACAGCACCTTCCCACTGCTGATGCGGTAGCTCACGCATGTCAACAGAGGGTGCAGCATGAACATGCGTCTGGCAGGGTCGACTGCGCATCGGTTTGTAGGTTAACAGGTGCAGTGTCAACCTTCTCAGCACGATACTCCTGCATGAAGGAAGCAAGCTGAGACTGCATAGTCTGCAGCATGGACCACTAGGGTCTACCAAAGACGGCAACAAACGGAGCTACTGTCCGTTGTGACTGAGGGTCTAAAACAGCTGGTGCGGCAACAGACGGAGTTACTGCCTGTTGCGGTACCACCTTGCCTCTCTTGGGAGGTGTGCAGTCGTCGGATGACTGCAGCGAGTCCGAACTGACCCAGTGGCTACACCTAGGCCGTTGGACTTGCGCGGAAGGGACCGACTTGCACTTAAAGCTGCAAGATTTGGTCCATGGTTTCTGCGAGAAACCTCTTCCGCAGACGAGGAATAAATGGGCTCTCTCGTCTTTATGTGGGTGGGGCGATCACGTCGGCAACGTGTGTAGATACACCCGAAACCACCGAGGGAAACGTCTGTTCGTCGATCAAGGCCTGTGGAACCCATAAGTCCTTCGACATTACTTCTCCCCTGGGCTTGGGAGCTTGTAAGAGGTATCGGACTAGGTGAACAACTGGCACGAACAGACGAACCCTCAAACGCAACACTGTAACACTTTGCGCATATCACTTTATCACTTTTGATTTTCTGTTTGCACTTATTTCACTGAAATCGAAACTTTAAGTGATTTGTACCTGAAACACGCAATCCTATCCTTCATTAAAAGGTAGTAATTGCGAAAACAGTTTTACAATGCCATAATGAAAGATAAAGAATTCAGTGGCTGGAAAGAGACTAAACACTAGATCAAATAAACTACGTTTAAAATCTCTCACCGCATAAAGCCTGGGAACAAGAATAAAACTCTAGAAACGTTTTACCTTCTTCCCCTACAGCGACTAGGGAGAAGAGTAAAAAACGAGAACAACGTTACCCGCTTGAACGAAACGTTTATTCTCCTCTCTCTCCCTCCGTCTCTATCTCTCTCTCTCTTCTCTCTTGACTTAGAACCTGAGAGAAGAGCCCAATTATATATCGTTAAAACATATTATTTGCTAAAGGAAAAAACTGAAAGGTTTCCCAAATAAAAAGTTCCTTTATTAGAATTAAAACCATTTAAGCTAAGAAAGAATGAACGAAACGCTAGAATCGGTTTACTCTTACTGCAACGTGAAACCGTGAAATACTCTCTCTCTATCGTAACGATAGAGCGCATGTTGAACGTTCTGAACGTCAACAACTGCGGAGACTAAACTAAACGTTAGTTCATCTTTGAAAACAGTACGAGACTATCAAAGAAATTCTTTCAAAAACATTAAAATTAAAAAAGGGATTTTGACGAAGGAAAAATCTATTTCTGGGTCGAACCTGTGACGGCCGGCGAAAAAGTCCTTCTTTGTACTTTTTCTGATATAAATCTTCCAAATATACCAGAGAAAATTAAAAGCATGGAATGCAGAGGTTACAACCCTCGCGCGAGCACCTTGTTGGTGTCGTATATCTAACAAGGGCGTTTGTAAAACACTATTCACAGGCTGTCTTCCATTTAGATAATCCCTTCATCAAAGGGGGAGGGCCGTGACAGGCCCTAGAGAATACAGTTGGGTTACCCTACCGACACCCACCACTCGCGCTCACTAGGTCATCCTTCTGCAAGAACATATGGCTTGGCAAGGAAAGGGTGGGTCCGTACAAAAATAATCGGGAAGGGTTTCGCCGGGCGTCACAGGTCTCTCCCCAGAAATAGATTTTTCCTTCGTCAAAATCCCTTTTCTGGGTCGAACCTGTGACGGCCGGCGAAAAAGTACCAGAGAATGCCTTCCAAGCCCAATAAATTAATAACATAATGAGGAGAATACAATCACCATGTACGACAATACTATGATATAATAAAGTAACCGTCCAATTACCAACCAGCCAAATGACATAGGGAACGTAAGGTTAAATAATAATGACGACAAGGAACCAACTGAGTGTCGAATCGCAAAAGGCATCAAACCTTACATGTCTAAGTATATCTAAACATTAAAGGAACGGTAACTACAATAACAGTTAAACCATAGGAATTAAACATGGCAAATATCATAGGGCTAACGAACTACCAAGGAGAGCGGCGACGTGGTGTGAGTGGCGGGTAGGAGGGAGAAGAGAAGAGATGGAAGAAAGGAAGAAGAGGAGATTAATGGGGAGAGATAAGGCTCCCCTCTGCCATCGTTGGGTATTTAAGGGCCTGTAAGATCTTTAGATATTGGCGTTTGACAACCATAGGGGATTTCCAACCCGTATATTTTTTAAAATCATCAAAGTCCCTGTTCTGGAAATCATTGTTGGAGGCATCTACTGTCCGTATATCATGAGCCTGGGGAAATGATTCCGGATTAGTATGTTTAATGAAGTAGAGGATTTGTTGCCTGATACCGTGAATGGAAATAGTACCTCCTTGTTCCCTGATAACCAAGGAGCCAGACGAGCGGGTGGCAGTTCTAGCTAAAAAGGGGCTTGAGAGTGTGACTGTACACGGAGAAAAATCCTGGGGATGAAGAATAATCTTCCGAGAGGAGCACCTATTTTGCGGATCCTCATTTTTTAGCTAGGGAAGCTTTGTCTGGAAAGGAGTACTTCGGCTGAAGGGAGGAAATCTATGTTTTCCGGGTTTCGTGAGAGCTGCTAGTTCTGATGTTCCATCACCTGAGGCCATAGCCGTTAGAAATAAAGTCTTCCTAAGAAGAGTGATATAAGAGCAGGATTCATTGTCCGTGTCCATCGCAAGTTTGAGAACATCGTTCATAGACCAAGAGTCCTTTTGTGGCCGAACCGAAGGTCGAAGCCTAGCACATGTTTTTGGGGTTGATGAGAAATAGGAATCAGCTAGGTTAATGTTGAACCCAACAAGGCAGATCTTCTTCAAAGCTGACTTGATGGTGGTTAAAGTGCTAACTGTTAGGCCTTTGTCAAATAGGAACCTCAAGAAAGAGATGGCTAAATGCGGGGACATACGAGTATGGTCTGCACTCTTAGGGGACCTACTAGTTGTTAACGGCCGAATCATATTGGCGAATTGTCGAGTCCCTTTTTTGTCCCATTCGATGAAGAGATCGTTTCCGGTTCAATGTTCACATCTCTACGAGCTGCCAACTTCCTGTAGTCCACAAAGTTAGAGTTTTGGCTATCCTTGAGTAATCTGACACAGTGAGTTTGGATACTCGGGTCAGTTTGAGGAACGGGATCCGGATGGGACTGAGTTTCAACTCGAGGAGGAGAGGAAACCAACTGTTCTTGGCCAGTGAGGTGGTACTAAAGCTACTGCGCCCGGGAAGGAGCGTAGTTTGTGTAAAAGTTTTTAGAAGATTCCCTGGGGGAGATAGGGAAATCTTCTTCTAATGGTTCCAATCTCGGGGTAATGCGTCCATGGCATAAGCCCGAGGGTCCAGGGTTGGGGTCACATAACAAGGAAGTTAGTGATTCATCTGAGTTGCGAATAGATCTACCTGGAGGCCTGGAACGAGCCTGAGTATCCACCGGAATGAAATTATGTCTAGAGACCATTCTGACTCCAGTGGATCCGTCCTGGATAGTGAGTCCGCTCTCACATTCTGGCCTCCCGCTAGGTGAGGTGCTGACAGGAACCAGTTCTCTTCTGTTGCCCAGGCGAAGATAGTGACCAGGATCTGATTCAGGTTGGGTGACTTGGATCCTCCCCTGTTGACGTAGTGTACTGCGTCTGTGCTGTCTGACACTACTCTGATGTGGGTCGACCTCGGAGGAGTCTCTCTCTTCAGGGTCAAGAACACTGCCATGGCTTTGAGAACAATGATATGGGACTGTTTCATGGAGAGTGACCAAGAACCTGAAACATCTGATGTTCGGAGTAATTCCCCCCATCCACTTAGAGACGCGGCTGTATGGAATGTCACTTGTGGAGGTGGGAATTGTAGAGGAACCGATTTGGAGAGGTCCTTCGGTTCGGACCATGGGCGTAGTCTCATTTTCAAGACAGAGGGGATCTTCGAGACCATGTCTCTTATAGGTACTGTAGCTCTCTTTCTCCAAACTCGATTGATGTCTTTGAGTTTGGCTTTTATTAGATCTGTTACTGAAGTGAATTGGAAAAGTCCGAGGATACTTTCTAAGGCTCTTCGGACACCTGTTTGTGTTTGAGAAAATTTTTTGATCTTTGAAACTATTCCTCTTACCTTTTGGAAGGGAGAGACAACGTGTGCTTCGAAAGGTCCCACTGAATGGCTAACCATTCTAAGCGGACTGATGGTTGCAGGCGAGATTTTTTGGAGATTGACCCGAAATCACAGGTTGTCGAGAAATTGGAATAATTCCTTCGTAGCTCTGTTGCCTTCTATGACCGGCCAGGCCCAAATGAGCCAACCGGCCAGATAAGCAATGATCTGTATCTCTTGGTTCCTGAGTTGTTCTAACACTCTCTCTCCTAGTTTTGTGAATATCCTGGGATCAATGTTGAGGCCAAAGGGCATGTCTTGAACCCAAAGGCTTTCCTGCTTAGGCGGAAACCCAGATAAGAAGAGAAGTTTCGAGCTAAAGGCGCAAGATAATAGTCGTCGGTAAGATCGACAGAGGTGGTGACGGTCCTACGGGGAAGTAAGGTCCGTACCTGAGAGATAGTCAACATCCGGAACTTGTCGCAGAGAATGTAAGAGTTTAGCTTGACAAGTCCAGGTCCACTCTCAATGCCGCCAAGCCTTTCTTCGGAATTGTGAACAGGTGGCTTTGGAACTTCAGTGATCGATCCCGTTTGATTGCTTCTTCTTGAGTAACCCTGTGGTGTACTCTTCCAGGATGGGAGTGGATTCCTGGGAGAAGGTCACTGGTGGAGGAGGAGGACCTTGTGGCCATTTTCACCTCAAACCTTTAGAGATTATGCTATGAGCCCACAGACCGAAGGTCCAATGGTCTCGAAAGTGGTAAAGTCTACCCCCTACCGGGACCACCGCGTTGTGAGGGGGTGAATCTAGGTACTTTCCTTCTCCGAGGCCCCTTTTTTCTAGGTCCGTCTCGATGGCGAGACTGTCTTCTACTCCTGTAGCTTCCTCTCTGGTGTCCACGAGAGGAGCCTGAGGGTTCGGATCTAGGGCTGTATGCAGGTAAAACATCCCAACGGGGTTGGGCTGTGTACCTGGGGAATCAGTGAGGTAGACCACCTGATGAGGGGGATTTGGATGCATAGACGTCGAATCGGAGGGAGGCTGTGATGACGAGTGGGTAACCGACTATCGATTCCTGTCTGATAGAGGCCTCAGACAGAACGTATTTCCCACAACTAACCCGATCAGACCATCAAACGTGTAGGTCGAATTGGAAGGGCAGATCTTGGAATTATCGTAACCCCCAGACTGACAACATCCTGGTCCAGACAGATCGGGCCTGCCCTTTAGGAAATAATACTGTTACCTTCGGTACCTTGTCTAACCTAACCAAGGCAATCTCTTTCAATCGAATGAATCCGTTGAACGGGAATTCTAGTACCTGGGAGTAAATTCTAGGTCCCCCAGAGGGAGGATGTCTATGCCATCCAGATTTATGGTACCATCTATATATGGAACATGAAAGGCAAATCTCTATGCGTTGTTTTTATCGAAGGAGGTTACTTCGATATGCCTGGGGCTGTAGGGGGAAACTTCTGAGTTCCTGAACGGATCTGACTCACTACCATACTTTTGAGCTCCGTCATAGCCCCTTGGTTTTCCCTAGAATGTGTTGCTTTTAGCAGTCACGGTTTATGCAGGGTAACATGAACATCAGGATCCATTAAGGGTCCTAGGTCGGTGACGTAGGTAATTGCAAAGCTGAAGGCTCAAAATTCATCCCCACCTACCTGCCCGTCCATGGGGTCGTCGTCCAACCTTAGAGAGGACACTCTGAGGAGATAGGGACCTCTAGATGGAGCATTTCTTCCCAACTTTGATAACCAAGGGCGGAGAGCCTCTCTTGCAGGCCAGAGAGATTCATCATCATCTTGACGGGAACCATGTAGGCGAACCTTCTGTAAAAGAAAGGGGACATAAGTCTGGATGTTCCTTGAACTTTGGTTAATGATCCTATTCACAGGCTGGGATCAGCTGTATAACTCATAAAAATCAATTTTAAAGAAAAATCATTTAATGTACTATCTTTTGGGGTATAGTTCGACACTTGTATTCATGAAATGTGACACTGTTGGCGCATCCGCCACAGGTTGGCCACCCCTGACTCAGACGTTCAGAACCGGGTCTAACATTATTTACTGGCTATTAGTATTCTATTGATTCATCTGTTTCAAGGAACAGTAGATAGCCTCTCATGGCATGGTTAGTCTCGACCCGGCCCTTCATTAGAAGGGGCCAACGTTTGGTTCCCAGTACTGAGTGGAAACTTATTTCTATTTGAACACTATGTTGTATGGATATTTATTCATATTTAGGCATAGTTAGAATTGAAAATGCATAAATATAGGCATAATCAATTTATTTCTATTTGAAAACGATGTTGTATGAATATTTATTCATATTTAGGTATAGTTAGAATTGAATATGCACAAATATAGGCACAATCAATTTATTTCTATTTGAACACTATGTTGTATGGATATTTATTCATATTTAGGCATAGTTAGAATTGAATATGTATAAATATAGGCATAATCAATTTATTTCTATTTGAAAACGATGTTGTATGAATATTTATTCATATTTAGGTATAGTTAGAATTGAATATGCACAAATATAGGCACAATCAATTTATTTCTATTTGAACACTATGTTGTATGGATATTTATTCATATTTAGGCATAGTTAGAATTGAAAATGCATAAATATAGGCATAATCAATTTATTTCTATTTGAACACGATGTTGTATGGATATTTATCCATATTTATACATAGTTAGAATTAAATATATGCATAAATATAGGCATAGTTATGTTCATATATTTTTATTTGTACTTTCAAGAATAACTAATGAATATTACCAACGCAAATTCAAAGTGTCATTAAAGTAAATACAGTTTACTTTGTATTCATGTTAAATCCTTTCCTTTACAGCAAAACAAGAGATTGGCCCCCGTGGTCTGAGTGAGCTCTGTCTGTACCGGAGCTCCGGTAACAATCCCCGGTACCAAGGTCCGTCATAGTGACAACGTGAACACCAGAGGAAAACTAATATTAACCTCAATGCTGATCGCCTGTACGATATCCGGTTAAGCCGGAGATTCGATGAAAAGGATCGTAATAACGATATTGTGATTATTTATGAAAAAAAAAGGGGTTCATACCCTGATTCTGATCGTCTGATTGATCTCTGTTTGTAACGGAGAACTAGTGACAAAGGTCCGTCATCGTGAAAACGTGATCCTCAGCGGTACGATAACATTCTGAATGTTTGTGTTATCTCCAGTGAAGCCGGAGATTCGATGAAAAAGGGACCGTAATAATCGGTATCACATTGTTAACTCCGGTTCTGGCCGTCTGCTTGATCTCTGTTTGTACCGGAGATCCGGTAGCAAAGGCCCGTCACCGTGATATCGTGACCGTTCCCGGTACGATAACATTAACCTCAATGAATGATTGTGTTATCTCCCGTGAAGCCGGCCGTAACGGTGTAATTATGATCAAACATGAAAAAGGTTCGTGTGTAAAAGGCTTCAGCCGGAGTCCGAGTGCCGGATTTCACCGTTGCACTCCAAAAATCTGCTCCTGAACGTTAACTAGTTCTCACCCAATGAGTATCCATATAGCGGAGCATAACTCAAGGCGGAGCTAAGCATAACTCACGGAGCTAAGGGTGTCGGTATTAAACGACCCCAATTAATGACTCATACACTAACGTACCTATTAATAGTGTTAGCTATATTAACAGTAACCACATCAATAAAAACGTTTATAATATTAAACGTACTATCATCAACTCTGATACTAAGAGGAGGCTTGAATAACTCGTGATCGTATAAAAACGGAGAACGGGAAATTCACCTCTCTTACTCGAGCTAACAAAGAAAACGAGAGAAGGATAACTCATATCTGAAGAACAGGGAACGAGCAGTCTCTGTTTTCGCTCTCAAGGTTACATAATAAAAAACTAACATCACACAATAAAACAAGAACATTAATAAAATTGATTGCTTTTCTTAGTAATAACCAAGAACGAAGAATAACGTAACAAAAAACAAGGATATAGTCTAAAACGAAGCCTCTGAGGCGAGAACAAACTAACAGACTAAATCGCTAAACTTTAATTCGCTATTCTTTAAATCGCTATTCTTCGTAGGTCCAAATTGGACTTGCAAGCAAATAAATACCATAGTAAAAATTAATGATAACACTAAAAGGCCATAAAACCTAAGTGATATAATCAAGATGACAGAGTACCAGATGGGCAAAATTAACTAGAATATTTACCGAAGCGAACATAACCCAAAATGGCTGCCGATACCTCGGCAAGACAATCGCTTCCAGAACTAAAAACCACCATATTGGAAACAGAACAAATGCCCGGTACTGTCAAAAGCTGCCAAAACAAACTATGGTACTTAACATTGGTAAGGGTGAAGTATCAACGTCAGTCATGTTGAATTAACGACAATCACTTCGAAAAACACTGGGCAAAACACTTATCAACTTTGCTGGTAAGTCCAAAACAGAAGGATGACCTAGTGAGCGCGAGTGGTGGGTGTCGGTAGGGTAACCCAACTGTATTCTCTAGGGCCTGTCACGGCCCTCCCCCTTTGATGAAGGGATTATCTAAATGGAAGACAGCCTGTGAATAGTGTTTTACAAACGCCCTTGTTAGATATACGACACCAACAAGGTGCTCGCGCGAGGGTTGTAACCTCTGCATTCCATGCTTTTAATTTTCTCTGGTATATTTGGAAGATTTATATCAGAAAAAGTACAAAGAAGGACTTTTTCGCCGGCCGTCACAGGTTCGACCCAGAAAAGTATAAATTCTTAAAAGGAAAATACGACATGACGGGCTCAATATTAATTAACTTTGGTTCCAAGTAAGGACCGCCTACTATTAGGAAAGGTCGCATATAAACAAACATAAAAATTAATTTTTATAAGTTTATAATAAATGGAAAGTTAATCGAAGAGGCCTATAAAGGCGGAGAGATATAAAATAAATAGATCTATAACTTGTTAAGCAAAATTACCAAAAACCTAAACACACTTCCGTATAAGGGAAGGGTCGGCCATTTAAAAGTGAAAGAGAGTCCATACTCTCTTCGTCACCAACACTTCCGTCTAAGGGAAGGGTCGGCCATTTAAAAGTGAAAGAGAGTCCATACTCTCTTCGTCACCATAATTAAATCTATCCAAAACGAGTTCAAGTTTTGAAATGAAGATAAAACCCCTGCATAGCGAAAGCTCAAAACTGGAATAGTGTACTTCACCAAATCGTTGTGAAAACAAATCCAGTTAGGGACGGCGTATTTAGTAGGTCTTGCCTGTGGCACGACAGAGGGAAAATTGGTTCGTTGTTGACATCGAGTACTTGAGTACCTACTTGACAGATGGCGCTGTTGATGTACACCCCCACCTGTATAGCGATCGCTGGCGTATTCCTCCCGTAGGTTTTTTCTGTCGGGCAGCAGGGATGCAGCTATATGATCATCGGGTAAGTTTGATATTGAAAATATCCATTTTACCAAAGGGAATGAACATTATCATTATCATAATTATTTTTAAGTCAACTCTTCCCTTTAAAGTGTTACATCATCATCTATTTAATCTGTCTTCCTAAACTCTTACCAGGGCTAGGTCTTTGTCCATATTTCCCCCAAATTTCTTTGACCTTTCAGGTTTTAGTACTGCCACTTCCATATTTTTTTTCCAAGTAATTGTTTCTTATTTCTTCTTATCACATGTCCAAACTATTTCAATCAACAACAGCTTGTACTTCCTTTTTGATGAATTTTGGAAAAGTGAATCAAAATATGATAAATGAATAAAACAAAAATTAAAGCAACAAAGATTTAGCACTCATACAAATCTGCCTTTTACCTATAATGAATAACTGGTCAGGTGGAACAGAAGAATCTCTGGTTCTAACCTACCATTATTTGGACCTTTGGAAATCTGCATTGAGATATCTTTGACCTCCAGACATGAATTAAAAACAGTCTCCAGTCCCACCGCAAGAATCCAACTTATACAGTACTGTACTTAAAAGTCAAAATCCACAACTGTTACGGACAAAAAGCTTCTACATGGATGTTATATGAAAAAAAAGTCAAGAAGTTGTTACATTTCATGAATATTCACTTTGAAAATTAATCTTTAAAAATTCTATATCCAGATTATTGTAATCAAGAAAAGGGAGCTGGTATTTTTATATAAAAGAACATTGAGAAAATTAGCCATATTTGAACAATCACAGAATACATAAAACCGTAAATTACACAGACGCAAGTATAACAACCAAGCAAGACACATCACAATGGGAAAATATTCAGTACAGTATATTATTACAAACAATACCCCTACAGATGTCCCTCTGTTTATACTGTATACAGAGGCATAATACACTGTACCATAGGATTATTTGAAAATGTAAACGTAATATTTACAGATATTTCTTTATTATATATACTGCAATAACTAAATGTAAATGGCTGCTGTACTAAAAAAAAATGCTATAAAGGGATTTTGACGAAGGAAAAATCTATTTCTGGGCGAGGGACCTGTGTCGCCCAGTGAAATGCTCCTCTAGCACCATTTCTAAGGCATAGTTATTGCTGAATATACCAGAGAAAAAAAAAGATGCATGGAATGCCAGGAATAAACCTAGCTCGCTCACTCCTTGAGTGTCAGTATAGAAAACTGGGGCGTGATTGAGCCACGACCATAGATCCCTCACCAATTAGACCTCTCCTTCATCAACATCCTCCCTCTCTACAAAAAAAAAAAATCTGTTCACGTTCAGCACTGATGCAATGCTACAGCCTTAAACTTTTAAAACAACACAACCACCTAATATTTTCATTCATTGTAGATTTACAAAATCATCAATTTATTTACAGAATGTAAACCAAAAAAAAAATTAAATACTGTAAAAAGAATTAAACGAGTAAATCTTTAAATCCTTTCACAAGCTAATTTAATTTTGTGTGATTCATATAAAAGTACAGCAAATTTATTCTTGTTTTGTCAGAAACTCATCATTATAACAAGACTATTTGGGCTCAGGTTGATTAAAGTAAAATGCATAGTAGCTTGCGACTCTGATAGTTAACTGAATCATAATTAAGAACTGTGAAATAAAGAGTAGAGCTTTTAGATTAAGGTCCAGTAATGGGTTTGATTAAAGTACAGCACAATAATGGGTTCATATTGAAAATAAAATCAATTTATAAAATCCCTACCTCCCTCCCTATATATGTACCCATACATAAGCCACAACACCAATTACCAATCTTAGGCCACAATGAACACTGATAACAATCAGACATCATGGATAGAAATACAGAGGATTGTATCAGGGATGAGTTTTGTCCCCAGATCAATTTTAAATATACGAGGAAATTACTTATGGAAGGGATTAGTATTGGAGTCAATGTAAAAGAAAAAAAAATATGTAGATGACACAGTAATAATTATTGACACTACCAAAATTACGAAGACTTCTGGATACACTGAACACAGAGCGTGAATTAATGGGACTTGGAATAAATGTAAGAAAACCTTAAGTGATAGTGGTATCAAATACCTCAGAACCACTAAAGGGATTTTGACGAAGGAAAAATTTATTTCTGGGCTCGACCTGTGTCGCCCAGTGAAATGCTCCTCTAGCACCATTTCTAAGGAATAGTTATTGCTGAATATACCAGAGAAAAAAAGAGATGCATGGAATGCCAGGAATAAACCTAGCTCGCTCACTCTTTGAGCGTCGGTATAGAAAACTGGGGCGTGAATGAACCACGACCATAGATCCCTCACCAATTAGACCTCTCCTTCATCAACATCCCCCCTCTCTACAATGAAAGAATAAAGCAATCAAACAACTCAGGATGGTAGAGCAAAACACGAAATATTGAGAATCTTGACAGCTAAAACATTCCTTTAAGAAAATGAAAATTATACTGACGAAAAAAATTGGTTCACAAATAAGAATAAGAGCTTTAAGAACATGTGTGTGGTCCACCTTTACGTATGGGTCAGAGAGCTAGACAATAACAAGTGACCTAAGAAACAAGCTGAATGGAGAAGAGATGTGGTTTTACAGGAAGCTGCTCAGAATATCTTGGAAGGACAAAGTAACTAATGACGAGGTAATGGCAAGACTTGGAGTGCAAAGACCAATGGTAAAGGAAATAAGAGAGATAACAAAGTCTTCTTGGGCAAGTCATAAGAGAAAAAAATAGTGCACTTATGTCTCCCTGGGAGGATAGAGGGCAGGAGATTGAAGGGGAGGCAGAGGAAAAAGTACATGAACAGTATTGTGGTGGGCTTGGAGGATCATTATGCACCAAATCAAGTGATACAAATAGCTAGAGACAGGGAGAGGTGGAGGCGACTGACCGACAACGTCCAGGACACAACACTTCAGTAAGAGAAGCAATTAAATATTGCCCTCTTCATTTTTCATATTAACAAAATATAAAACTACGTCCTTTTAAATACTGACAAACACAGCATCAGTCAAAATTAGTGGCTACAAATCAAATCTCAGCAAGTTAATGGTTAAACATTAAGCAGCAAATAGGAATTATGGAAGACATAAACAAATTAATGTCTCAAATCTAATGTCCTCACCAGAAATAAATCTTCCATAAGAAATGTTTTTTCAAAGAATATTATTAGCAACAAAAGCAAACTAAGCAGCCTTAGCAGTGAGCTGATATCAGGGTTTAAGGCACACCAATAGGAGTTTCAAAAATTTATCTTTATTCAAACTGATGTCTTTTAATGGATCTTTAGGTGGCGCAACCTTGGATTTAGTTGAGAGGCTTGCATCTTGCAGTCCGTTAACTCCAGCAATATTTTGCTTTGGGATGCTGGAATACTGTAAAATAAATTCATGAACTATGAGTAAAAACCACCAAGATTATAGCCCTTGGTTACTTTGAAAACTGCATCACTTCTACCATGCAGACACTGGAAAACATTAATACATTGTAAAAAAAATCTAAGGTTTTCCAGACTGGAATTTCCAAGATTCCCTATCGTATTATTTTTTCGCCCTGTAAGACATAATGACTATTCATTGCCTTTTGTTCTCAGAAATGTTAAGACCAGCTTGCATAAGCTTCATTAGTAATTACAGTAAACAAACAACTTCAGCACAAAAAAAATTTCTAATTCAGTTTCATCTTTTAAAGGTGTATGTACTACAGAACGTATAGAAGAAAATTACTCCCCGTAATAAATTCTAATATTGTATATAACACTGCGAAATACTAAAGATTAAATCATTCAAGAAAGCATAAGTGTCAAAACTATACATATGATCTATCATTTAAATGATTTACATGTGATGTTCTTGCACATTATCAGTTTTTTCTACCCTTGAAAAGTTATTCTTGAGTGTAACATTTTCATTGCATTTCTTTAAATTGCGAGAATCCCAAATATCAAATTACCCGTAGTAGCTCTATCTACACAGCTTTGACTTGATAATCTATTTAAAATATCTATAATAACAATAGCAGACTGTTGATACTGTATTACTGTATACAGTATCAAGATGTCCCTACCACACAGTAAAATCTGAAAATGACCTTGCTCATTTTATTTGGACAGATTTTCTGTATTTCACTCAGTAAAATCTCAAGTTCCTTCACTGAGCAATGAGAAGGAACATCATATCTCATGTTCACCTTTTTTTATCCTGTCTAATAGATTTTATACTGTAATGGTGATAAAAAAAAGATAAGTAAAGTAGTATGAAATGGGGAAAAAGTCATGTCTTGAACATGTTAATTACAACAGAAATTTGATCATTCCAGACAATAGTTTGAAAATTGGATATAATCACCTTTATTTTGGGGACTATTTCAAAGAAAAAGGTCACATAACATCAAGAATAGAAAAGAAAGACCACAAAACATGAAGGAAAACATCATCATCAAATTCATTAAGTATGAACTCAGAAATGAATTATCTCAACAGGATTAAAGCAGTAAATTCTACAACAGAAAATCATTTTAAACCAAAGGCAAAAACTGTGGAACAAAGTCCTAAGTATTCCTGTAATGGTTAAATCATGTTGCATAGGATCTGGTATACTGTACAGTATATGCATTTTGGTTATGTACTATGATAAAGATGGATACAAACTTATAATTCTGTATCGACAAAAGAGATGTTACAGTACAGTATATACAACCTCTTTGGTATAATAAAGTGACAAGCTCTAACTGGGAATGGTAGCAAATGATTTGTTTTGAAAATTTATATTAAAATTTTATGCACCAAATGGATGGAAGTGGTCTATTATTCAAAAGTTCTACAGTAGTCCACATTCCATGTCCATCATGAATTGCATTCCATGTCTGAATGAATAGTTTTCATGCTGACCCATTTATTCGACTTACTAAAAATTCTTATGACTGAATATCATGATTCACATACAGTATCTGGCAGCAATCATCTATTTTTGGTATGAACTTATCTTTATACAATAGGAACACAGTTGTAGAGAAAGATATACATTTAAGAGGACAGAGGTGAAGGGAAATTTAGGTTTGAAAAAATTTCTAGAGCATAACGATTTCACACAAAAAATCACAATTTTTTTTAAGGCAATTTAGATTTTTTCTAGCTACAAACTTGAATTGTTTAACTGGAGTATAATTTCAGCGAACTGGAAACTTGGCTGCTAAATATTTATAATAAGGTGTAGGTAGTTATTGGCGGGTAGCGAGCCAGTTCACTGAGTAGCCACTTTAACCTTAACCTAGGACTTGCGGGGTGGATGAGGTAGGAAGTGTAACCTAAAGGATTCAGGTTTGTATTGTTTATTAAAAATGATATTTTAATTATAAAATAAATTTTTGAATATACTTACCCGGTGAATATATAATAGCTGAATATATAATAGCTGCAACTCTGTTGCTCGACAGACAAAAAACAGTAAAAACTCGCCAGCGATCGCTATACAGGTTGCGGGTGTGCCCACCAGCGCCAACTGTCGGCCAGATACCACTCTCGATGTAAACAAAGACTCAATTTCTTCTCATCCCACTGCGTCTCTATTGGGGAGGAAGGGAGGGTCGTTTAATTTATATATTCACCGGGTAAGTATATTCAAAAATTTATTTTATAATTAAAATATCATTTTTAAATATTTAACTTAGCCGGTGAATATATAATAGCTGATTCACACCCAAGGAGGTGGGTAGAGACCAGTTAAATATGTTTACATCGTATAAGCTAAGAGTTTTTATTTCATTTTGGAAGTTATCAATATAACAAAAACAAAATAAATAGGTACCTGGTAAGGAAGTCGACTTAGACGATTACTCTGCCTTGTAAGTACGTCTTCCTTACGGAGCCTCGCGATCCTCTTAGGATGCTGACAGACCCCTAGGAGCTGAAGTATCAAGGGCTGCAACCCATACAACAGGACCTCATCAAACCCCTAATCTGGGCGCTCTCAAGAAATGACTTTGACCACCCGCCAAATCAACCAGGATGCGAAAGGCTTCTTAGCCTTCCGGACAAGCCATAAAAAACAACATTAAAAACATTTCAAGAGACAGATTAAAAGGATATGGAATTAGGGAATTGTAGTGGTTGAGCCCTCACCCACTACTGCACTCGCTGCTACGAATGGTCCCAGTGTGTAGCAGTTCTCGTAAAGAGACTGGACATCTTTCAAGTAAAATGACGCGAACACTGACTTGCTTCTCCAATAGGTTGCGTCCATTATACTTTGCAGAGATCTATTTTGCTTAAAGGCCACGGAAGTTGCTACAGCTCTAACCTCGTGCGTCTTAACCTTAAGCAAAGATCGGTCTTCCTCACTCAGATGTGAATGAGCTTCTCGTATTAACAATCTGATAAAGTATGACAAAGCATTCTTTGACATAGGCAAGGATGGTTTCTTAACTGAACACCATAAAGCTTCAGATTGGCCTCGTAAAGGTTTAGTACGATCTAAGTAGAACTTAAGAGCTCTAACAGGGCATAAGACTCTTTCTAGTTCATTGCCTACGATCTCCGATAAGCTGGGAATATCGAAAGATTTAGGCCAAGGACGAGAAGGTAGCTCATTTTTGGCTAGAAAACCAAGTTGCAGCGAACAAGTAGCTTTTTCCGACGAAAATCCGATGTTCTTGCTGAAGGCATGAATCTCACTGACTCTTTTAGCCGAGGCTAAGCATACCAGGAAAAGAGTCTTAAGAGTGAGATCTTTCAGGGAGGCTGACTGTAAAGGCTCAAACCTGTCTGACATGAGGAATCTTAGGACCACGTCTAAATTCCACCCAGGAGTAGCCAAACGACGCTCCTTAGTGGTCTCGAAAGACTTAAGGAGGTCTTGCAGATCTTTATTGTTGGAAAGATCTAAGCCTCTATGCCGGAAGACCGATGCCAACATGCTTCTGTAGCCCTTGATAGTGGGAGCTGAAAGGGATCGTCCTTTTCTCAGGTATAAGAGAAAATCAGCTATTTGGGCTACAGAGGTACTGGTCGAGGATACAGAAACTGACTTGCACCAGTCTCGGAAGACTTCCCACTTCGATTGGTAGACTCTAATGGTAGACGCTCTCCTTGCTCTAGCAATCGCACTGGCTGCCTCCTTCGAAAAGCCTCTAGCTCTCGAGAGTCTTTCGATAGTCTGAAGGCAGTCAGACGAAGAGCGTGGAGGCTTTGGTGTACCTTCTTTACGTGTGGCTGACGTAGAAGGTCTACTCTTAGAGGAAGACTTCTGGGAACGTCTACTAACCATCGAAGTACCTCGGTGAACCATTCTCTCGCGGGCCAGAGGGGAGCAACTAACGTCAACCTTGTCCCTTCGTGAGAGGCGAACTTCTGCAGTACCTTGTTGACAATCTTGAATGGTGGGAATGCGTAAAGATCCAGATGTGACCAATCTAGGAGGAAGGCATCTATATGTATTGCTGCTGGGTCCGGGACTGGAGAGCAATAGATTGGAAGCCTCTTGGTCAGCGAGGTTGCAAAGAGATCTATGGTGGGTTGACCCCAAGTGGCCCAAAGTCTCTTGCACACATCCTTGTGGAGGGTCCATTCGGTTAGAATTACTTGACCTTTCTGACTGAGACAATCTGCTAGGACGTTCAAGTCGCCCTGGATGAACCTCGTTACTAGGGAGATGCCTCGACCTTTTGACCAGATGAGCAGGTCCCTTGCGATCTCGTACAACGTCAGTGAGTGGGTACCTCCCTGTTTGGAGATGTACGCCAAGGCCGTGGTGTTGTCCGAGTTTACTTCCACCACTTTGCCTCGAAGGAGATACTCGAAGCTTTTCAAGGCCAGATGAACTGCCAACAGCTCCTTGCAGTTGATATGCATGCTCCTCTGACTCGAGTTCCACAGACCTGAGCATTCCCGACCGTCCAGCGTCGTGCCCCAGCCCAAGTCCGATGCGTCCGAGAAGAGAACGTGGTTGGGTATCTGAACTGCCAGGGGAAGACCCTCTCTTAGGTTGATATTGTCCTTCCACCAAGTCAGACAAGACTTTATCTTTCCGGAAATCGGGATCGAGACCGCCTCTAGCGTCTTGTCCTTTTTCCAGTGAAAAGCCAGATGGAATTGAAGAGGACGGAGGTGTAGTCTTCCTAGTGATACAAATTGCTCCAGGGATGACAGCGTCCCTACCAGACTCATCCACAGCCTGACTGAGCAGCTTTCTTTCTTCAGCATCTTCTGGATGGAGAGCAGGGCTTGATCTATTCTGGGGGCCGACGGAAAAGCCCGAAAAGCTTGACTGTGAATCTCCATCCCTAAATACAGAATAGTTTGGGATGGGACCAGCTGCGACTTTTCCAAATTGACTAGGAGTCCCAATTCCTTGGTCAGATCTAGAGTCCACTTGAGATCCTTCAGACAGCGACGACTGGAAGAGGCTCTGAGAAGCCAGTCGTCCAAATAAAGGGAGGCTCGGATGTCCGATAAGTGGAGGAATTTCGCCACATTCCTCATCAGCCTCGTAAATACGAGAGGAGCTGTGCTTAGGCCAAAGCACAGGGCCCGAAACTGGTAAACCACATCTTCGAAGACGAATCTCAGAAAAGGTTGGGAGTCTGAGTGAATGGGGATGTGGAAGTAGGCGTCCCTTAGGTCTAGCGAGACCATCCAGTCTTCCTTTCTGACCGCTGCTAAGACTGACTTTGTGGTCTCCATGGAAAACTTCGTCTTTGTGACAAAGACATTCAGAGCACTGACGTCTAGCACCGGTCTCCAACCTCCTGTCTTCTTTGATACTAGGAAGAGACGGTTGTAAAACCCCGGTGATTGAAGGTCCGAGACTTTGACCACCGCTCCCTTCTCTAGTAAAAGACACACTTCCAGTTTCAGGGCTTGTCTCTTTTCTTCCTCTCTGTACCTGGGAGAGAGATCGATGGGGGACGTCGCTAGAGGGGGTTTGCGTACAAAAGGGATTTTGTACCCCTCTCTGAGTAACCTCACAGATTGTTGATCTGCGCCTCTCCTCTCCCAGGCTTGCCAGAAGTTCTTGAGTCTGGCTCCTACTGCTGTCTGAAGTTGCGGGCAGTCAGACTCTGCTTTTAGAGGACTTGGATCCTTTCCTCTTCCCTCATTTCCCTTCGGCACGAGCACCTCCCCTGCTGGAGGCTCTGCCACGAAAGGGCGGAATAAAACGAGACGCTGGAGTGTCTATCCTCGGTCTAGCAGACAATGTAGGCAAAGGGGGAGCTTTGCGAGCTGAGGACGCAACTAGATCGTGGGTGTCCTTCTGAACTAAAGACAAGGCAATTTCCTTAACCAAGACTTCAGGAAACAGGCACTTGGAAAGGGGAGCAAAGAGTAGCTCAGATCTTTGGCATGGCGTCACTCCAGCAGACAGGAAAGAACATAGAGACTCTCGCTTCTTCAGGACTCCGGACGTGAATGAGGCGGCAAGTTCGTTGGACCCATCACGGACGGCCTTGTCCATGCAGGACATAATGAGCAAGGAAACATCCTTATCTGCAGAAGAGATTTTCCTACTCAGGGCTCCTAGACACCAGTCTAAGAAGTTAAGGACTTCGAAAGCCGTAAATATACCTTTAAGAAGGTGGTTCAGGTACGATGGTGACCAACAAATCTTCGAGCGTCTCATGGCAAGGCGGCGGGGAGAGTCTACAAGACTTGAGAAGTCGCCCTGGGCAGAGGCAGGAACTCCCAAGCCGAGAACTTCTCCCGTGGCATACCAGACGCTCGATCTAGACGAGAGTTTAGATGGGGGAAAGGCAAATGCTGTCTTTCCTAAACTCTTCTTGGTCTCTAACCAATCTCCCAACAGCCGCAAAGCTCTCTTGGATGAGCAAGAGAGAACGAGTTTAGTAAAGGCAGGTACGGTAGCAGGCACGCCTAACACAAACTCCGACGGCGGCGAACGAGGAGCCACAGAAACAAAGTGGTCAGGGAACAACTCCTTAAATACAGCCATGACTTTTCTAAAGTCCAAGGATGGTTGAGTTGCCTTAGGCTCATCAAGTTCTGAAGGTTGATCCTCTTGTGGTTCAGCAACGTCCTCATCTGATAGTTCCTCATCCGATAACTGATGAGGAAACGGCAAAGGAGTGGGCAACGTTTGACTCGCCGAGTCCGGTCGCACTGGTGCATGCGTGACGGAGCCGGACGCAGCGTCATGGAACTGCTGCACAGTCTGGGAACTGTCAACAACCATGGGTGCGCGAGGACGCACAGCGTCCACCCGAGACTGCTTAGACCGTCTGGGTTGTGCAGTCAACACCATACCGGGTTGCGGAGGTTGACGCACCGCGTCAAAACAAGTCACCTCTGATAATTGATGAACGTCCTGAACGTCAACAACCACCTCCGTGCGTCGCCTAACGTCAACGTGCGGCTGGCAACCCACACTGGTTCGCATCGGTGGAGGTACTACCCCAACTGGTAGACGCGAGAAAGCTACCTCAGCGTCAACAGGACGCACAACAGACCGCTTGGATGGTTGTTGGCCAGAAGGTTCAGCAGCAACCTTCTCCGCATTGAAGTCCTCCATCAAGGATGCAAGCTTGGACTGCATGTCCTGCAGCAACACCCATTTAGGGTCTACGGCAGCAGGTGCGGCAACAGACGGGGTGAGCGACTGAGGCGGCACAGCTTTGCCTCTCTTAGGCGGCGAGCAGTCATCAGATGATGGCAACGAGTCCGAACTGACCCAGTGGCTACAACCGGGACGTTGGACTTGTCCTGAAGGGACCGACTTACGCTTCAAAGGTCGGGAGACCTTGGTCCAAGGTTTCTTACGAGAAACACCTTCGGACGACGAGGTAAAAATGGGCTCTCTCGTCTTATGTTGGTAGGGGCGATCTTGGGGAGATACGCCTGATACCATAGAGGGAACGTCTGTTCGCTGATCAAGGCCTCTCGAACCCATGAGTCGTACGACATTGCTTCTCCCCTGGGCTTGGGAGCTTGCAAGAGGTCCCGGACTAGGAGGACGACAGGCACGAACAGACGAACCCTCAAGCGCAACACTGTTCACAACACTTTGAGAAACACTAGGCACTTTAACACTTTCCGCCGCGGCACTTTGGCACTTTAGTTCCTTTACGTCCGCCATGAGTTGATTGCGGTCACTTGCAAGGGCCTCAACTCTCTCCCCCAAGGCATGGATAGCACGCATCATGTCTTGCATCGACGGTTCCTGAGTGCTAGGAGGGGGGTTAGGAACAACCACTACAGGGGAAGGATTAGGTTCAGGGGCATGTGGAGAGGAAAAATCTACCGACCTAGAAGAACTTCTCCTTACCCTATCTCTCTCTAGTCTGCGTGTATACTTCTCAAATTCGAGAAAATCGAATTCCGAAAGGCCCACGCACTCCTCACACCGATCTTCCAATTGACAGGTTTTACCCCGACAATTGGAACAAACAGTGTGAGGGTCGAGAGAAGCCTTTGGAAGATGCCTATGACAGTCCCTAGCATTACATTTTCTGAACTTGGGAACTTGTGAAAGGTCAGCCATTTTGAATTAGTCAAGGGAAAATTCCAAAAAACGATCTAAGTCATCAACAATTAATCCAATCCAATAAAGAGTTCAAGGATTTATTTGAAGAAAAACACCTGTACTGCGAAAGCTCAAACCAAATTAAAGTACTTCACCAAATAGGATGTGAAAAAACTCCAGGTTTAACAGCGAGTCAAGTACGTATTGTCGACACGTCGACAGAGAAGAAATTGAGTCTTTGTTTACATCGAGAGTGGTATCTGGCCGACAGTTGGCGCTGGTGGGCACACCCACAACCTGTATAGCGATCGCTGGCGAGTTTTTACTGTTTTTTGTCTGTCGAGCAACAGAGTTGCAGCTATTATATATTCAGCTATTATATATTCACCGGCTAAGTTAAATATTTAAAAATAAAAATTACATAAAAAATAATTGTGATATGTTCCTACAATAATATAATCCCACATCCTTTGATAGGAGACTTATCCTTAGGTGGGGGGAAGCCACTTTAATCAAACTGGCTGGTGTAAAATACAAGGACGTCAGAACACTCAGACCTTAGGCAGAGCAAGAGTGCCGACAATCTATTTCCTATGACCTAAAATTTTTGGGTGATAAGCTAGGCTTCAGTCATTTAGACACACAGTCACAGATGAACCTATATCCCTATGAGGTATGAAGTCTGCTTTGTAGTGCTAAAGTAAATTGATGGGTTTTACATAACTATCGATCCTCTCCCTCATCAGGAGGATAAGGAAACACACTTAGAGTAGTTACTCGGTATGGTAGCTTACTTGCAGCAAGGTCCGCTCTAGTGATAAAACTACTCAACTGCTGCACCTCGATGAAGGAGAAGAAATTGAAGAAAAAAGGGCGGACATTCTTACTTTTGAACCGGTTAAACCCCTCCCCCACCCAGGATGAAACTGAGGAACTGAAGACCTATGGACTTGAATTTGGAAGTAACGGTATGTCTCAAGTCCAGAGAGATCATAAACTAGTTCCTCCTGATGGCAGCACATACAGAGCTCTCCATTTTCACCTTGATCGGATTTTGTAGGATAAACTCGTACAAGGCGGAGAAACTCGAATTGACTTCTCCACGAGAAATAGACGACTGTAAAAGCCTGGAGATTCGTCCCATTCTACCTGCAGTGCACCTAGTCCAATATTATCTTTATCTCTGAATGAAGGATGGGGTCTTTCTCTGCATTGGGGTAGTGAGATCATAATATCATCAAGAGTGAGGGAAGGAAAAGGACCAGTGAATGAAAGAGGGTATCAATGTTGGAGGACATCTCCAGTCTATTCCTCAACTCTATGAGACTGCCATCTTATTCAATAGCTTTACAGACATCCCCACACTCGTGGCAGTTGCAGGAGGGGACTGCCCTCTCTAATAAATTCTTGCTCCTCTTGCCCCTTCCCTATTCTTGCTCCTCTTGCCCCTTCCTTATTCTTGCTCCTCTTGCCCCTTCCTTTTTAGGGCTGACCAAAATAGGGGCAACAGGGTTTAGCAGAATCCGTTGATCTTCTTGCAGAAGACTCTGTTGGTGTAGTGGAACTGAATCTGGAGATTGCAGATGACCCAGGCTTCTTAAAGGTGACTACTCAGTGGGAAAGGGAATCCTGGGTGGACTTCCTCCATATTTCTTCTACCTCATGGGGAAAGAGCTTTGAACTTGGCTAATTGAGGCATTCCTTAATGCCAGGGTGTCTCGTTGCCTGATGTTTAGCAGGTTTGCCAGCTACTGCATCCCAGTTGGTCCACCTGTTAAGACGGGCTAGCTAGGAAGGTGACCACCTTTGTCCATGACAGAACTAGGTCTTTAAATTTCATCTTGCTCTTCGGATCTGACAAATCCTGAGAAGAGGCAAGGAAGGCCAGTGACTACCTGCGCCTTGTTATAAATTATTAAAAAAAAAAAAAGAGTTTTTAGCTTCGCTGAAATCATACTCCTATTAAAGAACGAGCGTTTGCATTAGTGTATGAAAAAATTTTCTGCATACTTGAACCATGTAAAGAAAGTCATTATCCTTTCATTGCTGACATCACTACTTCTACAACAGGTATGGGTGGTAGCTTACAGCCAGTTGAATGGCTTTAGGTTCTAAGGCAATAATCAACACAAAAGAAAGCAAGATGTTCAAAGGTCTGGCAACAATCGGGTATTTAGTAGAAGGATAGTTATGGGTAGTAAAGCCAGTTCAAAGACTTTGGGTTCTAAGATAACCAACACAAAAGAAAGCACCATGTTCAAAGGTCTGACAACAACCAGGTATTTCGTAGAGGGATAGTTAAGGGCAGCTGATGTAGGAAGAAGTTGTAGCGAGGGACTTATAAAATCAAAGAGGGTCCATCAATGTAAGATTACATTAAAGGCTAATTATGTACATGTAATGTTTTGCCTTTTGTAATGCAATTTTCAAAACCTGGAATAATTTTCTTTTTAAAGACTTGCTTAGCTACTTTTTTTACCATAGGTTTTATATTCAATAAGTTGATTAAATCACCTATTCTTCACCACAACTAATCATGGCCATCAACAATTCATTTATTATACTTTAAATAGCCATAATTCATAAGATAACATAATAATCATCTGCCCCGAGTAGACCCTGACATTATATTCACTAATATAATCAAAATAAACAGCTATACTTACAATACATGAACCAATTATCTTCGCCTTGTTCCATTCGGCTCAACAAGGCCCCATACACAGTTCACAATATGCACTACCATGTACAGTAACTACATCAGTGTACATCTGGAAGTTCAAACTCACCTTATCTAAGTTGTTGTAAAAATCAACAGCTCCAGCGCATAGAAATCTTCCAAGAAGAGTAGCATGAGTGGTGAAAATTGTGGCAACGTCAATGTTACGAACCCTCAACATGATTAGACCAACACCTGCAAGCCATTCGTGGAAATGAGCAGCAATACGGACTTTGCAATCACTAAAATCGGCTGCCTGCTCATGAAACTGAAAAAGAAAAAAGGAGTGAAAGTTTACGACAGAATGGTAAACCTCTTGAGTGCGATGAAAATTAATAAAAAGTTGTCATGTGAGTTTGATTTTGGGAGATCAAAATACTGTACTTCTGAACCCTTTCTTTACATCAATAGGAATTGCTACACTTTATCATAGTCTATTTCATGAGATGAACCTTATACAGCATTGCAAAGAAACATTACTCTAGTATATCACTTATGAGTTTCTTTTGCGACAAAGCCTGATTCCACACAGAACTTATCTGAGATCATTATTTCTTTGAATTTGATCTTGCACAATATCATTCTTGCAGATCAGGGTGAAAAATGTTATTTTTATTAGTAAAATAAATTTTTGAATATACTTACCCGATAATCATGTAGCTGTCAACTCCGTTGCCCGACAGAATTCTATGGAGGGATACGCCAGCTATCACAATACTAGAAGGGGGTGTACTCACCAGCGCCACCTGTGGCCAGGTACTATAGTACTTCTTGTTGACACCTCCTCAATTTTTCCTCGGTCCACTGGTTCTCTATGGGGAGGAAGGGAGGGTCAATTAAATCATGATTATCGGGTAAGTATATTCAAAAATTTATTTTACTAATAAAAATAACATTTTTCAATATTAAACTTACCCGATAATCATGTAGCTGATTCACACCCAGGGGGGTGGGTGAAAACCAGTGTACAAGATTAAAGGATAGCTAAGTATCCCATATTTCATATAACAGTTATCTCAAATAACAATGAAATAATAAGTACCTGGTAAGGAAGTCGACTTGAACCGTTACTCTGCCTCTTTTTTAAGTTCGTCTTCCTTACTGAGCGCAGCGTTCCTCTTGGAGGCTGAATCAACTCAAAGGTGCTAAAGTATATAGGGCTGCAACCCCTACTAAAGGACCTCTACACAACCTCTAACCCAGGCGCTTCTCAAGAATGAATTGACCACCCGCCAAATCAAAAGGATGCGGAAGGCTTCTTAGCCTACCGTAACAACCATAAAAACAACAATAAAAGCATTCAAGAGAAAGGTTAAAAAAGGTTATGGGATTAAGGGAATGTAGTGGCTGAGCCCTCACCTACTACTGCACTCGCTGCTACGAATGGTCCCAGGGTGTAGCAGTTCTCGTAAAGAGACTGGACATCTTTAAGATAAAATGATGCAAACACTGACTTGCTCCTCCAATAGGTTGCATCCATTATGCTCTGCAGAGAACGGTTTTTATTAAAGGCCATCGAAGTAGCTACGGCTCTTACTTCGTGGGTCCTTACCTTCAGCAAAGCAAGGTCTTCCTCCTTTAAGTGAGAATGGGCTTCTCTAATCAGAAGCCTTATATAATACGAAACCCCGTTCTTGGACATGGGCCTCGAAGGTTTCTTGATGGCACACCATAAGGCTTCTGACTGTCCTCGAATAGGTTTAGACCTATTAAGATAATACTTGAGAGCTCTGACAGGGCAAAGAACTCTCTCTAGCTCGTTACCTACCATGTTGGAGAGGCTAGGTATTTCAAACGATCTAGGCCAAGGACGCGAAGGAAGTTCATTCTTAGCTAAGAATCCGAGCTGTAAAGAACATGTTGCAGATTCGGTCGTGAAACCAATGTTCTTGCTGAAGGCATGAACCTCACTGACTCTTTTAGCTGTTGCAAGGCAGACGAGAAAAAGAGTCTTGAGGGTAAGGTCCTTGAAGGAAGCTGACTGGAGAGGTTCGAACCTAGGGGACATAAGGAACCTTAAGACTACGTCTAGGTTCCAGCCTGGAGTGGGTAGACGACGCTCTTTAGAAGTCTCAAAAGACTTAAGGATGTCTTGAAGGTCCTTGTTGGAAGAAAGGTCCAAACCTCTGTGGCGGAGAACTGAAGCCAACATACTCCTGTACCCTTTAATCGTAGGGGCTGAAAGGGATCTCTCATTCCTAAGATGTAATAGGAAGTCAGCTATTTGGGTCACAGAGGTATTGGTAGAGGATACTGCATTGGCTCTACACCAGCTCCGGAAGACTTCCCACTTAGATTGGTAGACTCTACGAGTGGAAACCCTTCTTGCTCTGGCAATCGCGCTGGCTGCCTCCTTCGAAAAGCCTCTAGCTCTAGCGAATCTTTCGACAGTCTGAAGGCAGTCAGCCGAAGAGCGTGGAGGTTTGGGTGCAACCTGTCTACGTGAGGTTGACGTAGAAGGTCCACTCTTAGAGGGAGAGTCCTGGGGACGTCGACCAGCCATTGAAGTACCTCTGTGAACCATTCTCTTGCAGGCCAAAGGGGAGCAACCAGCGTCAGCTGTGTCCCTTCGTGCGAGATGAACTTCTGAAGGACTTTGTTTATTATCTTGAACGGTGGAAATGCGTAAAGGTCGAGATGGGACCAGTTCAGCAGAAAAGCATCCACATGAACTGCTGCTGGGTCTGGAACTGGGGAACAGTACAGCGGAAGTCTCTTGGTCATGGAGGTGGCAAACAGATCTATGGTAGGCTGACCCCACAAGGTCCAAAGTCTGTTGCACACACTCTTGTGGAGGGTCCATTCCGTGGGAATGACCTGATCCCTTCTGCTTAGGCGATCTGCTGAGACGTTCATGTTGCCCTGAATGAACCTCGTGACTAAAGTGAGGTTTTGACTTCTTGACCAAATGAGGAGGTCCCTTGCGATCTCGTATAGGCTCCTCGAATGGGTCCCTCCTTGCTTGGAGATGTAAGCCAAGGCTGTGGTGTTGTCGGAGTTCACCTCCACCACCTTGCCTAGCAGGAGGGACTTGAAGTTCAACAGGGCTAAATGAACTGCTAGTAGCTCCTTGCAGTTGATGTGGAGCGTTCCCTGTTCCTCGTTCCACGTTCCCGAGCACTCCTGTCCGTTCAAGGTCGCGCCCCAGCCCGAGTCCGATGCATCTGAGAAGAGATGAAGATTGGGGGTCTGAATGGTCAACGATAGGCCCTCCCTGAGAAGGAGATTGGTCTTCCACCACAAGAGAGTGGTCTTCATCTCTTTGGTGACTGGGATAGAGACTGCTTCGAGAGTCAAACCCTTGTCCCAATGAGCTGCAAGATGGAATTGAAGAGGGCGGAGGTGGAGTCTCCCTAGCTCGACGAACAGGGCCAGCGATGAAAGGGTCCCTGTGAGACTCATCCTCTGTCTCACCGAGCAACTGCTCCTCTTCAGCATGCTCATGATGCAATCTAGGGCTTGGCTTATCCTTGGGGCCGATGGAAAAGCCCGAAAATCCTGACTCCGAATCTCCATTCCCAGGTACACAATGGATTGGGAGGGAATGAGCTGAGACTTTTCTAGGTTGACTAACAGACCCAGTTCTTTGGTTAAGTCCAAAGTCCAGTTGAGACTCTCCAGACAGCGACGACTCGTGGAGGCTCTCAACAGCCAGTCGTCTAAGTAAAGGGAGGCTCTGATGTCCGATAAGTGGAGGAATTTTGCTATATTCCTCATCAGATGCGTAAACACCATAGGAGCTGTGCTTAGGCCAAAACACAGGGCTTGGAATTGGTAGACAACCTTTCCAAAAACGAATCTCAGGAAAGGTTGGGAGTCTGGATGAATAGGAACGTGAAAGTAGGCATCTTTCAGGTCCAACGAGACCATCCAGTCCTCCTGCCTGACCGCTGCTAGGACCGACTTCGTCGTCTCCATCGTGAACGTCTGCTTGGTGACATACGCATTGAGCGCGCTGACGTCCAGCACTGGTCTCCAACCTCCTGTCTTCTTGGCCACCAGAAAGAGACGGTTGTAGAAGCCCGGGGATTGATGGTCCCGGACTATAACCACTGCCTTCTTCTGTACAAGGAGCGACACCTCCTGGTGCAACGCTAGCCTCTTGTTCTCTTCTTTGTAGTTGGGAGAGAGGTTGATGGGAGATGTGGTCAGAGGGGGTTTGCGGCAGAATGGTATCCTGTAACCCTCCCTCAGCCAACTGACAGACTGGGCGTCTGCACCTCTCTTTTCCCAGGCTTGCCAGAAGATCTTGAGTCTGGCTCCTACTGCTGTCTGGAGATGCGGAGAGTCAGTTTTTTCCTTTAGAAGCCTTGGAACTTTTCCTAGACTTGCTCCTGGAAGAGTCTGGACGGGAGCTTCCTCGGCTGGGGGCTCTACCACGAAAGGGCGGAATGAACCTCGTAGCAGGAGTATCAGCCACTGGGGTGCGATAAGTCCTGGGGACTGAGGTAGCAACCTTAGTCTTACGAGCCGATGAGGCCACAAGATCATGTGTGTCCTTTTGTATCAGGGCAGCAGACAAGTCCTTAACAAGCTCTTCGGGAAAAAGGAACTTCGAGAGCGTAGCGAAAAGGAGTTGAGACCTTTGACAAGGTGTGATGCTGGAGGAAAGGAAGGTACAAAGCTGCTCCCTTTTCTTAAGAACCCCTGACACAAACATCGAAGCAAGCTCGCCAGATCCATCCCTAATGGCCTTATCCATGCAGGACATTAAGAGCATGGCAGAATCCTTGTCCGCAGGGGAGGTCTTCTTGCTGAGGGCCCCCAGGCACCAGTCTAGGAAGTTGAACATCTCAAATGCTCTAAAAACACCCTTCAGGAGGTGATCAAGGTCTGAGAAGGTCCAGCAAACCTTAGAGCGCCTCATTGCTGTTCTACGAGGAGAGTCTACCAGACTTGAGAAGTCAGCCTGGGCAGAGGCAGGTACTCCCAAGCCTGGTTCCTCTCCTGTGGCATACCAAACGCCCGCTTTAGAAGTGAGCTTAGTCGGAGGAAACATGAACGAAGTCTTTCCAAGTTGTTGCTTAGACTGCAACCACTCCCCTAAAATCCTTAACGCTCTCTTAGAGGACCTTGCTAAGACGAGCTTAGTATATGTAGACTTAGCTGGCTGCATGCCCAGCGAAAACTCAGATGGCGGAGAGCGGGGGATAGCAGAGACAAAGTGGTCTGGGTATACCTCTCTAAAAAGAGCCAAGACCTTACGAAAGTCAATAGGAGGTGGAGAAGACTTGGATTCATCCACGTCTGATGAGGGATCCAGGTGTGCAGCCTCATCATCAGACACCTCATCACCAGAGTGTAGCGAAGAGATCGGTAAGGTATGCTGAACAGCAGAATCAGCACGAGCTGGAACAACAATACTTGTGGTTTCCTCCTCAAGACTCTGTTGAGGGAACACCTGAGGCTCAGGCTGCAAAGGCTGATCAAAAGAAGTAGCAGAAGGTAGGCGCATGGGTGGAGGAGGCTGACTCCTGGCATGAGTGTCTGAACTCAAGAGTTGCGCTTGCTGAGTGGTTGGTGGATGCGCAGTAGCAGGTTCCTGAGGAACGAGTTGAGGTTCCTGAGGTGTGAGCTGTGAGCGATGAGGTAGTGGCTGCGCAGAACGCAGTAATTGTCCCGCGAGTTGAGGTTCCTGAGGCGCAAGGCTAAGGTGTTGAGGTGCTTGCCTTGAGGAGGGTTGAGCTCGCTGCAGCGAGAGCTGAGGAGTCTGACTCATGGATGGGAGAGGTTGTTGTACCTCAAGAGAGTGTTGCCTCACTGGTGGAACTGCAAGTGGAAGCGGAGGAAGTAAGGTATAAGCTTCCTGTTCCCATTGCTGAGGTTGCCTTAAGGAAGGCGGAGGGAGCTGCACACCACTGGAAACAGTAAACTCAGAGCGTGGTAAGGTATCCTGAGGAGCCTCAACATCGTACGCCTGGCAGGCAGTACTGCGGTTAGGCGGAGCGATCGCAGGAGGAGGTGTAACCTTCTCAGCCTGACACTCACGCATCAAGACCGCAAGTTGTGACTGCATGGACTGCAGTAGAGTCAACTTGGGGTCGGCAGACACTAAGGTCTGCTGAGGTAAAGCCTTAACAGCAGAGATCTGTTGCGGCACCACCTTACTCCTCTTAGGAGGAGTGCATTCAACTGATGACTGCGGCGAGTCAGAGCTGATCCAATGACTGCAGCCAGGTTGAGCTCTTGAGGTCTGGACTCTGCGTTTGAGTGGTCTTGAGACCTGAGTCCAACGTTTCTTCCCTGACAATTTATCAGCAGACGAGTAAAAGACGGGCTCAATCGTCTGCAGGTGGGAGTGACGGTCTCTGGAAGACACGCCCGCAACCACCGAGGATACTTCTGTGCGCCGATCAAGGCCTGCCGAACCCTTTTGCCCTTCGACATTGCTTCTCCCCTGGGCTTGGGAGCTTGCAAGAGGTCCCGGACTGGGAGGACGACTGGCACGCACAGAAGTATCCTCACGCACCACACTGACACTGACACTAGCACTTGGCACTGCACTGACACTAGCACTCGTCACAGCACTGGCACTAATACCACCCACTGCACTCTTGACCTTAAGTTCCTTGACTTCGGCCATAAGAGACTTGTGATCACTAACCACTGACTCTACTTTGTCACCTAAAGCCTGAATGGCACGCAAAACAACAGACATATCAGGTTGAGGGCAAATAGTAGGTTCGGGGGTAGCCACTACAGGGGGAGGAAAAGGTAGGGGATCATGAGGTGAGGAAAAAAGTGAAGAGTGAGAAGAACTCCTCCTAACTCTCTCTCTCTCTAACTTGGTTGAATATTTAAGAAGACGGACAAAATCAAGTTCCGAAAGTCCGGCGCATTCCTCACATCGATCTTCTAACTGACAGGGCCTTTCCCTACAGTCAGAACAAGCGGTGTGAGGATCTACCGAGGCCTTCGGAATACGCCTATTACAAGACCTACATCGTCTATGGGTGGGGGCTTGTGAAATGTCAGACATCTTGAATCAAAAGAGTTAGCCAAGTGGGGATTCCAAATCAAGCAAAAGATCGTTAACCGTTAATCAGGACTAAATAATAGCTATCTAAGCTAATATAGAAGTTTTCCAGTAAAGCGACAGCCGAAATCTGAGAGAAATACTTCACCAAAAGCCGTGAAATACTCCAAGATCATAAGCGTATCCCAGAACGTCTTGCCGGAAGCACGACAGAGGAAAAATTGAGGAGGTGTCAACAAGAAGTACTATAGTACCTGGCCACAGGTGGCGCTGGTGAGTACACCCCCTTCTAGTATTGTGATAGCTGGCGTATCCCTCCATAGAATTCTGTCGGGCAACGGAGTTGACAGCTACATGATTATCGGGTAAGTTTAATATTGAAAATTAAGTATGCCGCTAGTCCAAACATCAGTGTTTCTTACTGACCCAATCTTATAAGTGTAAATTACATATTGTATTGTACATAGAAATTTAATAAAATTCAACTGCCACTGGTCCATACATTAGATTTTCTTAGACTCAATCTTATATGCATGAATGACATATTGTACATGTAAATATCTTAAAAATCAACAATAAATACTTCATATGGCCTCATCTGCTTTTTATTATAAGAAAATAATACAATACAAAGAAATAAGTATGGTTGAGCATCACTTACCACTTCAATGAACTTTGCAACCATGAAACCGAAGAGAACAGCGTCATTACATTCAATATCCTGATTAGGGATACCTATTTTACAAGAATCGTAGAACTGAGTTTTGTAGTCGTAAAGTTTATCCGAGGCAGATCCAATATCGAAGAGAATAATCTGAGGATTCCCATCTACCAACCACCGACCAGTGTGTACCTGTGTCAGTGAGAAATACATTAATTCCAGAATATCATTGATAATAAAAATTCAAAATGATGATTTGACTTGACTTAGTAACAACACTTACAATACAAGGTGTAATGATCTCCAGTTCTTAGACTACAGTAATCTAATTTGTATTTTTTTAGCTTCTAAGTTGGTGAGAGCAAGACAGGAAAAGAATTTATGATTTAGCAAGGGCTCTATACAATTAAAGGGGTAATGTTCCCCAGTTCTTAGCCTAAACAAATTCTATATTGTTCTGATTATAAGTAGCTAAGAGAAGAGTATGACAGTAAAATGATTCAAACAGAACATGCTAATGGTATACAGTATTGCCAGCTAAAATATTTTATAACAAGCAGGACATATGCTAGCTAACAAATTATGAAAATGGGGCCAATAGCACCCAACTCAATTTCCACCAAGCAGGAGTCCCTGGAACTTGTTTCGGAAACATCCCATGGAAGTAACAATTAAACCTTCACGGGTTCAATTTGAAAGTCAATTAAAGAATGCCATGTTTAGAAATTATTTCAGAAATACCATTTATTTCTAAACATTTTACCGTGAATTTACGACTAACGCTACAATTATTATAGCGTTTAGTACCTAACTTAAATATATATATATATATATATATATATATATATATATATATATATGTATATATATATATATATATATATATATATATATATATACAACAAATTCATTAAAATACAGACTTCTAACAGCTGCGGAACCATATACTTAAAAAAAGTTATGAATATTTCATAGCTGCGGAACCATATACTTAAAAAGTTATGAATATTTCATAAAGACCCCTTTTTGAACTGTTGCCCCTTCTACCCTTTCCATATCTTTTTGTGATGTTCAAAATATGTTTCTACAGCAGCATTTTTACTTTCCTTTCAGACTTAAGAACAACCTTGCATTTTTACCACCAGCATCCTGTCCTTCATGCGTTCCTTAGCCTTCTTTTAGCCTCCAGATCAACTCACCCTCCATCCCAAAGACCTGATTTCATTAACAGCAGATGTGAGTGGGGATTCCGCTGCAAACTCGCCAAGTTCAACCTCTGTTCTGACGCTGGCTTCCTTGTAAGGTCCCAAAAGGACATACTGTTCTCCAAGTTCTTCCACAGACGCGCTGCATTTGCTACGGATCACCTGGTAGATACCACCGACTGTTAAGGGAAGGATAAAAATCACAGTTACTGTAGGAAGGTTCAGTGTAGAGAGGCTAAAGACAAAACTGTCATCATTTTTCATTAAGTGAAAGATAAAAATCACAGTTACTGTAGGAAGGTTCAGTTTAGAGAGGCTAAAGACAAAACTGTCATCATTTTTCATTAAGTGGAAGATAAAAATCGCAGTTACTGTAGGAAGGTTCAGTGTAGAGAGGCTAAAGACAAAACTGTCATCATTTTTCATCAAGTGGAAGCTAAAAATCACAGTTACTGTAGGAAGGTTCAGTGTTGAGAGGCTAAAGACAAAACTGCCATCATTTTTCATTAAGTGGAAGATAAAAATCACAGTTACTGTAGGAAGGTTCAGTGTAGAGAGGCTAAAGACAAAACTGTCATCATTTTTTCATTAAGTGGAAGATAAAAATCACAGTTACTGTAGGAACTTGGAAGGTTTAGTGTAGAGAGGCTAAAGACAAAACTGTCATAATTTTCCATTAAGTGGAAGATAAATATCACAATTACTGTAGGAAGGTTCAGTGTAGAGAGGCTAAAGACAAAACTGTCATCATTTTTCATTAAGTGAAAGATAAAAATCACAGTTACTGTAGGAAGGTTCAGTGTAGAGAGGCTAAAGACAAAACTGTCATCATTTTTCATAAGTGGAAGATAAAAATCACAGTTACTGTAGGAAGGTTCAGTGTAGAGAGGCTAAAGACAAAACTGTCATCATTTTTCAAATAGAATATAAATAAATAAATTGACAAAACTACTAGTTTCAATTGAAACTCAACCAAGAAAAAATAATCCATTATTATTTGAAGTTCACTCAAAACAGACCTAAGTTAAAAGATAAAATTACCATTAACACATATTTGACACAAACCAGAGTTTTTTTTTTCATTAATTTCACGTGTTGCAAAAAGACTCTAAAATGTTTTGTCGTCTAGATTTCATAATATTATGTGGGAAAAGAAGTTTTATTTGATCCTTGAATTTATTTCTTGCATCGGCAGTTTAAGTAATTACATAAGAGGTGTTTCTCTCCACTGGTTCAATTAGTAGGGTTTCGTTTTATACTAAAGCTATGCTCTCTCTCTCTCTCTCTCTCTCTCTCTCTCTCTCTCTCTCTCTCTCTCTCTCTCTCTCTCTCTCTCTCTCTCTCTCTCTCTCTCTCTCTCTCTCCAATTACGTAACCCTTTTTGATATACTGAGAAATACTAACTCGTGCCTCAGAAGCTCCTGATGTCACGTGACCTGTATGACTTTGGCACTCTCTCCCTGAGAGAGGTGACTTTGGGAGTCTCCTTCAACCTAGTCATGTTTTGTCATCAGTCTGTTATGGGGTGGCCATATTCTCTCTCTCTCTCTCTCTCTCTCTCTCTCTCTCTCTCTCTCTCTCTCTCTCTCTCTCTCTCTCTCTCTCTCTCTCTCTCTCTCTCTCTCTCTGCATACTGTACTGTATAGGTGTGTTTATATACAGTATAGAAGCCAATGGGAGAGACAATGTAAAACTCCCTTATTAAGCCAAGGATATTTGGACTCAACAAAAATCTAAATGTAAAATTACGAGGTCTTAAACTCAATATAAACAAAAGACTCACAATATATTATGCTAGACTGAAAAAAAATGTATGAATCGTGAAAAACTACAAGAGGATAATTCCAAAGCTTGACAGTAACTGGAAAAAAGTCACTGAACTATATCTGATTATTAATTCCCTAGAGAAAAATTTGTTAAAGAGGTTGTCTAATAAGATGATGTTTCCCAGTCCTTCACTTTGATGCAAACCGAAGGCTTATTGTAATCATCGTTGATAGATTAAGTTGACCTTGTGCCAGAAGGGGTCATTATGCCTTTAAATGCCACCCTTCTAAGTATAGAAAATATTATCAGTAGGTTATTGTTTGGATAGAAAGTGGGGAATTACTGGCTAGTTTAAACATTTTGATGAACAGTATAAGAGTATAATGGGAATCTAGGAGAGAGAGAGAGAGAGAGAGAGAGAGAGAGAGAGAGAGAGAGAGAGAGAGAGAGAGAGAGAGAGAGAGAGAGAGAGAGAGAGAGATGAACATTTTGGTGAACAGTGTAAGACTATAATAGGAATCTAAGATAAAGGGCATTGGATTTTAGTCAATGCTGAGAGAGAGAGAGAGAGAGAGAGAGAGAGAGAGAGAGAGAGAGAGAGAGAGAGAGAGAGATTTTCATGAACAGTATAAGTATAATAGGAATCTAGGATAAAGGGCACTGGATTTTAGTCAATGCTGAGAGAGAGAGAGAGAGAGAGAGAGAGAGAGAGAGAGAGAGAGAGAGAGAGAGATGAACATTTTGGTGAAAAGTATAAGAGTATAATAGGAATCTAGGATAAAGGGCATTGGATTTTAGTCAATGTTGAGAAGAGAGAGAGAGAAAGAGAGAGAGAGAGAGAGAGAGAGAGAGAGAGAGAGAGAGGAGAGAGAGAGAGAGAGAGAGAGAGAGAGGCCTGCACAAGTACATGAATATTCCTTACTTATGTGGTTTTCAGATCCAAGGTTTGTTGTCATATTGGGGGCTATGACAGACTGTCAAAAGAGGCCCCCGTCCGGAAATATGGTCCAGGCAATCTATGTGTGTGTGTGTGTTGTCATAAGGTGTGGTAGAGAGAGGGGAGAGGATTGTAAAGAAAGCAGAACTCTTCGACAGCAGGGTCTATTTTCCCGAGGACTTGTAAGACCTGTTTTAGTGGAACCTTCTTTTCCCTATAGGAGAAGTGACTAGATTATGCAGTGAAAGAGTGTGTGTGTGTGTGTGTGTGTGTGTGTTCTTGCAGATTTTCAAACCGTTAGCTGTATCGGGGTGTCATATCTGTTTCCTAGTCGAACAGATAGATCCTAACTTTCTTCATTATCTTATGACAAAGCCTTTCTTTTAAGATTGCCGTTTGAAATATGGTTAATAAACTTTCATGTACTAACAAATGGAGACTGGAACTATTTCTCCCTGTTCAAAATATTTTATAGTAATCTCCTTGGCCACAAGATGGGCTAGCGGTGTCTGGATTTCTATGTGAATAAGGAGGCAGTTACAAGATCTCTCTCTCTCTCTCTCTCTCTCTCTCTCTCTCTCTCTCTCTCTCTCTCTCTCTCTCTCTCTCTCAGGATTTGAGGGCTTGGATAATACCTCCACCCCTATATACTGTAGTATGCATGTTATAGTTACCCCGTGTACCTAGCAAGCCCCACCACAACAGACTTAACCTCTCGCCACAAGTATAAGATAACGGGGGGAACCTTATGCCTAAAACCGTATCTCACTAAGTAACAGCTTGTGGTAGCTGTGAATGTGTTAGTAGTACTCGGAAAGTCTGGTTATGTACAACGACCTATTTTGTAGGTCTTTGAGATACATACAAGGGGTAAAACTGGTAGGTAGGTAAAAGAGTACCCTATTAATCCAGGTATTCTTATCCTTTAAATTATAATTCACAGCTTGTATTTAGCGAATGTTATCATCTCAAGAGGATATATTTCATAAGCACGAAAAGAAGGAAAGGTATTTTTGAAAAATCCGTACAATTCACAAGCGAGAGACTTATTACGTTTGAGAATAAGAATCGATCATATGAATATAATATCGTAAAATAAAGAGAAAAACTTACTTTACTTTGTTGTTAATGGTTTATATAGGATATATCTGTTTTGACGCTGTTACTGTTTTTGGAATGATATATTGTTAATTTATTCTCATCATTTATTTATTTCCTTATTTCCTTTCCTCACTGGGCTATTTTTCCCTATTGGAGCCCTTGGGCTTATAGCATCTTGCTTTTCCAACTAGGGTTGTAGCTTGGCTAATAATAATAATAATAATAATAATAATAATAATAATAATAATAATAATAATAATAATAATAATAATAAAGGCTGCTTATCTGGTCCCGTACAGCAGGAGAATCCTACTCTCTACAGGACCTCCACGGTCCTTTTAGGATGTTCATTCGGGAGCATTTAACATTTCACAATGCGTATTGTTCGCTTACTTTTACATCATCACTATCGAAGCATAAGACAGCATTTACATAATAAATACCTAACACTTTGATTGTATTATAGACTCGTTTGCTTAATCAGTGAATATTTAAATCACATTTTATCTCAACTTCGCTAGCCTCCTCAGGTCGCTGTTCAAAGGCAACCAAAGACAGACAACTTAAGTTTCATCGAGCATGTACTTTGTAAACACAAATCCATTGTCAGTTATCAATTTGGGTCATATACGGACTAAAATCACAGATAAGTAACAATACAGTAATCCAGTATCATTACAGTTTATTAGTAAATCTAGGATTTCTCTACGGAAAATGACAATCAACCAAATTGACATACACATTTATAACAGCGATATAGGTCTGGTTTTAAAAAGCTTGGCATCGGGACTAATCTACTTTTTAATATTATGATGGCCTATTGGAAACGTACCTAGCTGCCATTATCCCAGACTGGGGTTCGAGATCCACACTAGCTGGATAGTTCCTAGTCTGCAACCTCTCCATCCTTGTGAGCTAAGGAAGGGGGTTATGGGGGAGCCTATATGTCTACATCTTCTCTTTTCATTGACTGACTAAATTCATTGAGGGTTCATTAACTCGAGTGCCATATGTGGATGAGATCATGGTGAGGGGTAGATGGAGATGGTTTGGGCATACTCTTTGCACTCCCCAAGAGAGATTAGTTCACCAAACTTTCAACTGGGCTCCACAAGGCACTAGAAGAGTTGGAAGACCAAGGCCTGCATGGCTGAAAACTATGAAGCGTGAAGTAGATGATGATGAATGAAAAATAAAAATATTGAATTGAAAGCTCAAGATAGAGACGACTGGCGAAATCTATCCGAGATCCTTTCAGTCAATAGGCGTAGGAGGAGATGATGATAACGTCTACATGCCAAGTGATCAGTAACCATTGTCTGACCCTCCCTGGTCCTAGTTTGGGTGGGGAGAGGAGTTGGGCGCTGATCATATGATATATGGTCAGTCCCTTGCCTCTGCCATTCGTGATCGACCTTCAAATTTGAAATAAAAACATAATCACCTCGTATTTATGTTGTCGCCGGGGAAGACCGAAAATGATAACGACATATGGAGATAAAATATGTGAACCCAAAGTTGCCACATTACATGTGCATTTCATGTGATCTCATGACCCTGCAACGAGAGAGAGAGAGAGAGAGAGAGAGAGAGAGAGAGAGAGAGAGAGAGAGAGAGAGAGAGAGAGAGAGAGAGAATATATATCTTTTTAATCCATCAATGTGATTTTAAAGCAATTACTGAACACCTCCATTGAACACAACTCGAATTCCTTTCGTAAAGCATTATTATTATTATTATTATTATTATTATTATTATTATTGTTGTTGTTGTTGTTCTTGTTGTTGTTGTTGTTCTTGTTGTTGTTGTTAATAATAATAATAATAATAATAATAATAATAATAATAATAATAATAATAATAATAATAATAATAATAATGCTTTACAAATTGGAATTAAATTGTGATCAACGGAAGTGTTCAGTTATTATTATTATTATTGTCACAAGCCAAGCTACAACCCTAGTTGGAAGAGCAGGATGCTATAAGCCCAAAGGCTTTCATAGCAGTTCAGTGCGTTAAGTAAATTGAAAAATAATGAATAAACTATATATGAAAAGTAATAAAAAGAAATATAAAACATTTTAAGACCAGTAACAACGTTAAACAATATCAGTGATGTATAAACTATGAAACGAGTATTTGAAGTCTGGTAAACACAACAATGTTAAAAATTGCTTCACAGAATTATAAAAAAAAAAAAAAAACTCTTAAAACTAAACCGAACTTTCCAAATAGTGCTTTCACTACAGCCATTGTTATCTTTGTTCTTATCTAAGTATCAAATGACCTTGCAGATAAAAGAGAGATATTTCGAATACAGGGTCACAACAACACCTAAACAAATGAAAGTTGAATACATTTAAACTGAAGTTTCTTTTTCTTTATATAAAACTGAAATCCCATTTTCAAATTTCTCTAGTTATGATCAATCATGAACTCAAGAAGCATTTAAATAAGTATATAACCTAAAACCAAGAGATAAAAACATGTAAACACTTCAATAACAACAATGAGAATGGAAAAGCAGTCGGGTAGAGAACACGGTCTATGTATCTCAACCGTCTAGAGAGGAAGGCGAGGATGGTAGCTTTGATAAACCCTGAAGATGCTAGCGTCCCTCCTCAAGCACAGGGGACGTTTAGGCCTAAAGGAAAAGTCGGCCTAAGGACAGGATTGCCATTTCTGATTTTGTACAAGCGCTGCATGAGTTTGTTCGTATAGTCTTGCCTATAGCAAGACACGGGCTATTGAACTGTAAGTGCTTCCAAATCACGCGAAAAAATGGCTATAAAAATAATAAAGCGGAAATTGTTTCAATATAGTGAAGTTTGGACGAAAGATTCAGATGGAAAAGCACTATATATAGGGCTGGATTTGTCTAAAAGGCGGTAAATAACTAATAGCGCAATCGGGCCAGATATAAAAAAAACGCGCTAAATTCTCCCAAAATGCGCTATATCTAGCGCGAAAGGCGCTGAAATGGCAACGCTGCTTAAGGACAGCCCCCTTTTTCTCACGAGAGTATAGGAGAACAAGTATAGGATAAACTCTGAATTCCAAAGCCACCTGGCTATTTAATGGCTATTTATTTCACAAAACATTATAAAATGCATATCTGATACCATATGGATTACTTCAAAATGTAATTCCGAGTCAGATATTCTTTTTAAAATGTGATTTATGATAGATTACACGCCCTTCCTTGGAGGGATAATGGATCCTTCGAGTTCCTACCACCCATAGATGCCAAGATATTGGGAGGTAAAAATACACTCGTAGACCTATGTATGGGTGGAGTCTGTTCCTTTTCTATGGGGAAGGGAATAGAACAGCTTACTATTGTTCCCCTTCATCAATATTCAGTCTCGACCATGAGATACATAATTGGTTAATTTCTTTAAGAATTTATAATTTAAATATAAAACTTTTTAATTAAAAATCAGAATATCTGAGGATCTGAGGAGATAAAATACTGTACGTAATGACCGACTGAGTTACATAAAATATATTAAAAAAGTATTCACTATTCACTATATTTTATTTATGAACATATTTGGATAAATAGTAAAAATGTTAAATAAAAATTATTCATGTAAATATACTATGATGTATATATATATATATATATATATATATATATATATATATATATATATATATATATATATATATATATATATATTATATATATATATTCTCTAATAAAAGATAATACAAAAAAATAATAGCTTCGTTGACTCCTTGACCAATCAGTTGAGGAACATTAATATAAGTAAGTTATACACTTCTTGCCATGAAAAGGGACAAAGTATGTATGTTATGTATTACTGTACTACTACATAAGCTATAACCCTAGTTGGAAAAGCGTGATGCTATAAGCCCAAGGGCTCCAACACGCAAAATAGCCCAGCGAGGAAAGGAAATAGAGATAAACTATATTTAAAGTAATAAAAAATAAAAATTAAATATTTTTAAAAACAGTAACAACATTCAAAACAGATCTTTCATATATAAACTATAAAAAGGATAGAAGGAAGACCTATATACTTAATTAGATTTTGAATAGAAGCACTGTTCCTGTCCCAGGACAATTCGTCGTGAATTACTTTCACTATTACAATTTAACCTCACCAAGGAGGCTGGCCATTAAAAGCACAACCCCCAGCTGGAGGTCGGATCTTTCCAGTCATTAAGGAAGCGGACGAGGGCGTTGTAGGTTTAAGGATCTTCTCTTTCTCTCCCTTAGAAGAAGAAGAAGAAGAAGAAGAAGAAGAAGATAATGATGATTTGAAGATGAAGAAGAATTAGAAGACGATGATGATGATGATTTGAAGAAGATGATGATGATGAAGATGATTTGAAGAAGAAGAAGATTTAAAGATTTGAAGAAGAAGATGATGAGGATTTAAAGAAAAAAAGAAGAAGAAGAAGAAGATTAACATTTGAAGAAGAAGAATAAGAAGAAAAATAGCACCGTGAGAAATAAATCGCATCAGATAGAAGTCAAGAGAACTGCTTGGGTCAGTTCCAGAACTTCCAGCTTCCAGGTAGAAAATGGAAATAGTTGTGCTTGTCTTTCCTGCCCTTGGAAAGTTGTATGGGACGAATGACTTTGATGGGAATCTCTTTCTATTTTTCTCAGTTTCTTTATGAATGAAATTGACACAAGACAGAACTTCTCATATGTGGTTTATATATTTAATTTCCTCACTGGGTTATGTTTTTTTTTCTGTTGGAGCCCTTGGGCTTATAGCACCCTGCTCTTCCAACTGGGATGATGATGATGATGATATAATGATATAATAATAAAAACGATGATAATAATAATGATAATAATAATAATAATAATAATAACAATAATAATATAAAGACAACAATAATAATAAATATAAAATTATATAATCATAAAAACAACAAAAACAATAATAATAATAATAATAATAATAATAAAAGCAACAACAACAATTAATAAAAATAATAATAATATAAACACAAACAACATTAACAACAATAATAACAACAACAGCCTTCGCTTATAAAAGTAACAGACCTTTCCATAAAATGCACGCTAAAACATTCCCTTTTTGCTGTAATACTCTTTATCATCCTCACCAGACGTGTGCAAAAATCCTCATGACGTTGCACCTACAAGCACAAAACCATTTGTTTGTAGAAGCTAAAAAATAAATAGTTACGCCCATTTTCAATTTATATTAAAAGAGAAAAATAAACTCCTAAGTTGATCGTCTTCTATTCGATTTCTTACATGCGGTGAGCTCGTGACCCCAAGGTCGCTGTTGGTAAAAATTGGGGAACTGTGCCAAAGAGGAGCGTGTCTCATGCAAGGGCTTCCCTTTATATCCTAATCGGATATGGTTGAATCAGTAGGACTTCAAAAAGTTCAAACTTGCAACAAATGTTATGTTGAACAGGCTGACTCAAGTTTTTTTTTTTTTAATAGTTGATATATGAAATATCTTTTTGACGTTGTTACTGTTCTTAAGATATTTTGATTGTTCATTTATTTCTCATATCGTTTACTTATTTCCTTTTTTCATTTCCTCACTGGGCTATTTTTTCCATGTTGGATGCCTTGTGCTTATAGCATCTTACTTTTCCAACTAGGGTTGTAGCTTACCTAGTAATAATAATAATAATAATAATAATAATAATAATAATAATAGTAATAATAATAACAACAATAATTATAGTAATAATAGTAATAACAACAACAACAATAATAATAATAATAATAATAATAATAATAATAATAATAATAATAATAAACGTTTTAAATTACTATCTCGCCAGCTGTATCCAAAGGCTTCTTTGTATCATAAAAATTATATTCACTCGAGTCACTTTCATTTCTTATCTTATTGGATTCTTTCGTGTGAGGAAGAAAATCTTGATTATTTTGATCGTCAATATTACTTCTATCTTTTGATGCCCCTTAATACAAACAACAATTAATATAAACAGTGCAACTCAAATAGCATATTTTGGCTAACAAACAAAACCGAAAAATTGCTTTGAAAAAGAAAAAAAAAATTGTTTTAAAAATGGCTAAGGCGGTTGAAATAAAATAATCCATTAGATAAAAGGGATACGGAAAATCTATTATATTGGCAAGTTTATATAGATTCTGTTGGCCCTTTTAAGAAAACAGCAAAACCATAGAATTATATAAAATCTTTTCACAAAAATGTCATTAATCCCATAACATTTTCACAGGGCAATGAATTCACAAAAATAACTAAAACGGTACTCAGTAGAACGCAGACCTCCGCAACGGCAACTTATTTCTCAAGCTTTTGCTCGACCTTGACCTTTCACCTTAACATGTATTAATTGGCATGGATTTTCATACACTCAAATATGAAACGAGTTTGAAGTCTCTGTGACAACAATGTCCAAACTTATGGCTGATTACGTGAATAGGAAATTTAGCTTGACCATGACTTTGACCTTTGACCTTGACCTTCCAAATTTTAATAATTTACAGCTTTTTACATAACAGTTAATCCCTGCAAGTTTCATTACTCTATGATTAATATTGTGGTCAGGAAGCTGGTCACAAAAAAAAAAAAAAAAAAAAAAAAAAAACCACCCCGGGGTAAAATATAACCTCCTTCCAACTTCGTTGGCGGAGGTAACAAAGCTTGACAGGAAAAGCTGGCTCCAAACTGACACAGAATCAAATGATAAATACTGCCAACAGCAATGTCATTATTACCTCCGTCAAGTAGATAATATTTTCACCTTTGTTTGTCACCAGCCTAACTTAAAGAAAAAAGTTACGGATGAATTTTGAAGAAAATTTCAGGATATGTCAGAAATGGGTTCACTTAGAAGTGATTAGATTTTGGTGAAGGTCTGCCCTCTCTTGTGTCCTTTTTTTTAAATTTCTTGTTCTATATGATAAACAGAAAACAATCCACACAGTGAATCGAGAATACCAAGTCAGCTGGGTAACCTAACGTTATCCAAATTAAAATGATTTAATATTTAATTTTCCTTAAATAAAATCTTGTAACAAGAGGTCCTGTAGACAGTAGGGTTTTCCTGCTGTATAGGACCAGATAAGCAGACCTTAAAGTCAAGTAAAATAGAGTACAGGAACTTGAAAGAACTGGAGGAGGACTAAAGTATGATCACAGGGAGAGTAGAACACCGTCAGGACTCAGGACTAACCTTAAAGGGCATATCCTCTTTAAGTTTGGACTCGACATTCTCTCGCTGACTCTTGTCCTCCCGATAAGAATACACATGAAAGGGTATGAATGGCATTTGCCAGCAGTTATGGTAGCGTAGTAAAAAAAAAAAAAAAATTCAAAATCGAAATAAAAACATCCGATTGGTTTTAAGCAGTGTTGTCAGTTCTCTGGTCTTGGGTAGTGCCATAGCCTCTGTACCATGAGGAAGAGTTCTCTTGCTTGAGGGTACACTCATGCACACTATTCTATCTTATTTCTCTTCCCCC